>NW_021703783.1:13420242-13441477 GCF_005190385.1 Monodon monoceros | reverse complement strand
TATATATATATATATATATATATATATATATATATATATATATAAACATACCCTCAGAGGTACACGGGTTATGAAATCAAAGAGACTGAGACTGAAATCAAGAGCCAGCCCCTCCTTTTCCAGCTCTACAACATCAGACTCATTTTACCAGCTCTAAGCCTCACATTCATGTCTGTGTATGGAGATAAAGCCCTGAAGATAGCTGTAAGGGTCAATGTGATAGATATCAGGAAAACTCGGGGTGTGCTAGGTGCTCAGTAAAAGGTAGAATAGCTCTGGGGGAATGTAGTAAAATCATTGTGAAAGGCTGGAGTACTGAATAAGTAAATATCATTAAGTTATTATTTTAAAATAATTAGTAAATATTTATGCAATCAAAAGATCCCTTCTAACGTCTTGTGTATAGAACCTACTTCATTTATTTAATAAACAGGAAACTTCTTTTTACAGATCAACCGGAACTTCTAAATTATCAGAAATTCTGAATTATGAGGAATCAATACAATATACTTGAAAACTAATTTTTCTTACTCAGATTTTTAAGAGGATAGTGGACTAAAGTCATTGTGGAAAGGAAAGAAAAGATTAAAATGTGTTTTCAAAGCAGCATGGTGTTCAGAATGATGCCTGAGTACATTTAGCTATCTTTGCTGAAAGTGAAAAATAATACAAGTAAAACGTATAATACACTTGTTTGTATAACATTCCTCCAATGTATTAACAGGCTTCTAAAAAAAATCAAAACTACTTTCTATCATAAAAGATAAAGAACAAAACAGACTGAATCCACTTAAAGAAGAGAAAGATTCTCTTTGAGATTCAGATTCAGTATTATGTTTAACTATTCTAAATCTATTTGCTTCGGTATTCAGAAGATTTTGTGATAGGATCAGAAACTGTGAAATGGAAATTGTAGTGATTTAATATTTGGAAAAATTATAATAAGTGTAAAAAATAGTCATGGTATGTTTTCCCAGTGCTCTCTGCAAAGAAAGAGAATTAAGAAGAAAAGCCAAGAAAGCTTCAGGGATTAGAGAAGATATTTTCTAAGTTTGGAAGCAGATGTTGTACCATATGTGCTTACCTGTTCTCTTTCTATTCACTTTGGCTGGATCATTACCAACCTGTCTTGTTTTTAATCCAGTAGAGTCACTGACTGAATAACCAATTATTTCACCTCTTTATAATTCAGCTAACTATGACACAATGCTCCTGGAAAAGATTATAGGCAGGTGAAGGAAAAGAATGAATTTAAAAACTAAGATAAACACAATAATGAGTTCTCAATTTTATCATATTGTAAAATAATTCTAAAAACAAAAAGCACTTTGCCTTTTTTTGAACTTTTCTATTTTACCTTGCAATATTAATAGATATTTATTTACATAAAAGAGCTCATACAAATATAGTCTTCTCATGTACACATTTGTGATGCATTGATAAGATTCATGCAGATAAAAACATTAAACATCCAATAAAAAGTTATTATTGAAAGTGCTGGAAAGCAATAGACTTTCTCACTTTTTAAAAATCATTTGTGCCAGTGAATAAACTCAGGAAATATTTATGTTACAGTATCAATTTCAGATCACTTTGCCGATAGAGAAATCATTTCAAAGAAATATACACAAGAAGATGCAAACACAAGCTAAACACCCTGTAGAAAACAAATGTGAAACCATTTTCAGCTTTTTTTTTACTAAGTATTTTTATTAAAATATAAAATATATGCATAAGATACTCAGGTAGTAAGTGAACAGCTTGATGAATACACTTGCAACCATATCAATCAATAAATAGAACACTGCCAGCAGCCCCATAGTCACCCTGGGGCTCCTTTCCAGCTCCTACTTGCCCCTCATCCCAAGAAAATGATTATCCTGTCTTCTGTCACAAGCAGTTAATTTTGTCTTCTTTTTGAAAGTGACAGGAATGGAATCACAGATTATATACTTTTGGTATCCGAATTTTTCATTCAACATTTTTTTTAAAGTTGAAGTTTTTTCATGATTCCTCCAATTGTCTCCATTTATCTATTTTTTAAGAAATTAGATTGAATCTTTAGATTTTGGATCTCTAGTAGAGTTTTGTACATAAAGAGCAAGCCTCCCTTTTAAAAAATATTTCATGGAATATAATGCAGTTTTAAATACTTTTTCAACTTAAAATACATATAAATCTTTTACATACAACATGAAAAAAAGCTCATATATTTGAAAATGCAAGTATTTTAGTTTTATTTACTTATTTTTTGCGGTACGCAGGCCTCTCACTGTTGTGGCCTCTCCCGTCGCGGAGCACAGGCTCCGGACGCACAGGCTCAGCGGCCATGGCTCACGGGCCCAGCTGCTCTCCGGCACGTGGGATCCTCCCAGACCGGGGCACGAACCCGTGTCCCCTGCATCGGCAGGCGGACTCTCAACCACTGCACCACCAGGGAAGCCCGCAAGTATTTTTAAATATTTGGAAGAACAGAATGTAAAAGCCACATAGGAAATGTTTGAAAACATGAAATTGGCCAGCTATCAAAATTAGTTTATGATGAAAATAGGGAGAATAAAAAAACAGATATTGCTCTATCCTAATGGTTCTCATGGAACAGCGGCAGCAGCTTCATCTGGGCGTTGTTTAAAATACAGCTTCAGGCCCATCCCAGAACCACTGCATCAGAAATCGGGAAGTGGGGTATTTCTGGTACATGCTACACTTTAAGAAACGCTGCTTCCATTCTATACCTTTCAATCACCAGGTACTTCTGTTCCCATCTGTATTTTTTCTTAAAATTATTTCTAACCTACATTTCAAAAAAAAATGCAGAAATAATCTGTGACTATGGACTCTTTACACTGACTTTGTCATTTCACTGTTTCTCCAGTTACATCTTCAGGTATACTTGTCCTCAAGGTTTCCCTTCATTTATTTACTGAATATGTATTTCTTTTCTATAATGTGACAGTCACTATATGTACTAGTTTTCTATGGCTGCTGTAACAAAGTGCCACAAATGTAGTGGCTGAAAACAACACAAGTATGTTCTCTTAAAGTTCCGGAAGTCAGAAGTCCAAAATCAGGTTCACTGGGCTGAAGTTGAGGTGTCAGCAGGGCTGTTTTTTCCTGGAGGCCCTGAGGGGGGAATCTGCTTTTCTTGCCTTCTTTCAGGTTCTGAAGGTAGCTTGCATTTCTTAGCTCATGGATCCTTCCTTGTATCATTTCAACTGCTTGCTTCCATCGGGTCACATCTACTATTGCTTTAGACATTGTGGCCTCACTTGCTTCCATCGGGTTACATCTACTATTGCTTTAGACATTGTGGCCTCCCTTTTATAAGAAACGTTGTGATTACAGTGGACTATAGGACAATCCAGGATAATCTGTCCATCTCTAGATCCTTAACTTAATCATATAAGTCCCTCTTGCCATATAAGTAAGTACTCACATGTCCTGGAAATTAGGACACAGACACCTTTGTGGGGTCATTGTTCTATCTACCGCACTATGCATGTGAGCTTATGCCCAACAGAATAAGATGGACATTGAGGGGATAAGATAAACTCTCTTCTCTGCAATCCCTTATAAAATTTTGCTAAGCAATATTGACAGATTATTTTTCATGGAGCTCAATTTTAACTAATTAAGTGACAGTCTTGATGAGAGGTAGAAAAATGAATGCATTTGTTAATTCATTTTACTAGTATGTATTTTGCAGCTACTATACACTGGATACTGTTCTTGTGATGCTTAAAGTCTAGTGACATATAATTAGAGAAGATACAGTGAAGGTACATAAAGCAATGTATGGATTTCTATAAAGCTCAGTGGGTGTGAGGCTGGGGGAGGTGAGTGTTCAACTGAAATCTGGAACATAACTAAGTGTCATGGGATCACTCGCGTTAAGTGTCTGACTGTGTATATGGTGATGTTATTAATCGATATAGAGAACATGGCATAAATGTATGTTATTTGTACAATTGTACTTTCAGTACTTTTTCCTTTGTACTTTCATTTTATTAATTCTTGTATTTTGAAATTTGTGTACAAGTAAACTAGAATGTAAGTCTCTTGAGAGCTGTATCTATATTTAGTTCATATTTGTAATTCCATAATCCATAACATAGAATTTTATATCTAATAGACAATGAGTAAATATTTAAGTATACAATTTTATTTTCATGACCAAATGCTATATGAAGTCAAATAACTGTATTCGAGGGAACAATTAGACTTTGCTTGTCCTCACATTGATTCACATCCAGTTGGACAGGTTTGCTTCTAGAACAAGCAGTCACAGAGTCTATTTTTGAACACTGAAAGTGTCTGAAATTATTTGGAAAGTTTCAAGATAGTTTTATTTCTTACTGTGACATCATCTTAATTAGTGTTTTATGTTTTATATTTGAGATATAATCTTAGCCTAGACACATTTGCAACTCAAATATTTTCTAATTTCAGTTTTGAATGAAACATTCAACACAAAGGAATCAACATATTCCTTATCTTTACACTTCATTGACTGGTTCATGTAGGGGAAGGATCATACACTCTGAAGCGAGACAGAACTAGGTTTAAATACTACTTTCCTGCTTATTAATAACGTGACCTTGAGTGAGTTCCCTTATCTTTTGCACCTGTTTCTCCACCTGAAAGATGAAGGTAATAATATATATCTCATTGGGTTGTTATGAAGATTGAAAGTAAAAAATATGAAATTCCTAGATTGATCTATCATAGACATCAATAAAAGTAATTTATTATAATACACATATATCAATATTTTTCAGTACTTGATACTCCCTCCCCCGCCAAAAAAAATAATAATAACTTTTCTCAGATTAATCTTTGGAATGAAGGAAAATTTTGGCACAAAATAGATTTAAATCTACAAAACTTGAACTGGATTCTAATTTCCAATTATTAGTTTATTCTTCCTTGAATATATAATCTAATGAAAATTGTGGCACTACTGCCTGTACTATCTTATTGCTAAAATCTTTAAAAAAGGAATAATCTGCTGTTTAAATAAAGCATCAGACTTAGGAGAAACATAACAATATAGGAAGTCATTTAACAAATCTATCAGGGTATAATTCTTAAAATTTTAACTAACTTTGCTTCTTTCACTCAAATAGGTTATAATGTTCAAGGCTATACTGTGATCTATTGCTGAGTTAGTAATGACAGTCAAGTTTGCCAACACAATCATGCACTACATTATCTAAGTCATTGCTCTGTAAAGTGCTTTGGGATACCTTGAGTATGAAGGGCTATATATCAAGTGTATTATATTTTATTCTATATGGTACCTGAGTTTTGGCAATGCATATTCAATAAGCTGAATAAAAAGACTTCTAGATGTACTTTATTAGTGTTTGTATGCATTCACCATAAGTAACTATAGGTAACTATAAGTAACTATAGTAACTCAGCTCTCAACTTGAGCTAAAGAAAAGAAATTATGTTTGAGAGAGAGGGAGAGAGAGATGGGGGGAGAAGAAGGATCTCTATCTTGAAGGTAGAAACCCCAACTAAATATGCATCCCCTTAGCATACCTGACCTCAAAATTTACCTGTCTCTCACCTGTCATTCAGAAACCTAAATTGGTTTCCTTTCCATGAAAGAGTGATGTATGAGAGTAAGAAGCACATCAATATCATTTATCATTTTACCCTCAGATCCTAACACTGTGAGTGAATGAATGAGTGAATGAATGAATGAATTCTGCTGGATTATATCCTTACTAGACTTTACACTGACATATTTTTAAAGTAGCATTTTAAATTTTGATAAACGATTTTTCCGTAATTTAAGAATGTTCTCAGACCTTATCATGGTAACAGTTTTGCAAAGAGGAAACATCCCAGAGCATGGTTATACAGCATTTAGTGTTGTCAACTCTCACTATAGAATTGTCTTTCAGGAAACGTGGCATTTTACTGTGCTACATAGATATATTAAAATATATCCTTAACCTGCAGAAATGCTATTTTTATGAAGGATTGTATAGCAAGATATATACAAACATACATACATGCCTACCCAGAAACATATAAACATGCAATAAAATAAATTGGCATATGTAACTTAGAAAGTTAAAAAATATTTCTTTTATCCCATGTTTTGATTTTGACACATTTATCTTTCTTTTTTATGAGTGAAGTATCTGGGAAATGGGGTTTTCCATTTATTTATGCATTACAAAGATATTTCTTTAGTATCTACTATGTGCAAGCCTCTGTGAATACACAAGTATTATCAATGCTTAACTAATTTAGTAAATGCCCAGAAACAAAGAAAAAAGAAACTAACAATAAACTCAGTTTAAAAATGTAATGCTCTTTTTAGTTCATCAGGTGGAATAATAAAATGTAGTTTCAGAGTAGAAAAGTATTTGTTTATTCTGAAAAGAATAAACAATTTAAAAGTTTCTAATATGCTAAGCAGTATATACTAAACGATTTCTTCTCTGACCACTTTCAGCCATCATCAGTGCTGATGACATACTCAGAAAAACACAAGTTATAAGACATTACCATTCCCTTCTTAAGCTTACTATCTAATTGTGGAAATAAGTTGTCTTGATTTTGTCTAAATTGGCACTGGACTGAAGATTTAAAAGAATGATCTTTTCAATGGCAAGCATGTGTTGATCCATTAAAAAAAATGAATCTTGACTCTAACCTTAAACCATGCAGAAAAAGTACTCCACATAATTTTATAACTAAATGTGAATTGTAAAAATTAAATTGTAAAACATTAGAACTTTTTTTTTTCGGACACTATTCAACTCACCACAGATGGGAAAGAGTTACTTAGAGGTATAAAAAAGTGGAGCTCAGTACTGATAAAAATAATCTAAAAATGAAGGAACAGATATAGGAATATCTGGGCAGTAAAGATGTGTTAATGAATACAAGATAAAAGAGTAAATGAGGGATAAGAGACACCTGTAATTCTTTCACTATGATTGTGTAATAAGAGAAGCAATAAAGACAATTAATCTGATTGCTTTTATTTATATTCTTTAAAAAAAAAGATTACGTAGCTGAACAAAAGGAAGGAGAAAAGAAGTATCTCCAACTGAGTAATGAGTTATAATTACAAGTAGAATGCAGCAAATGCAACTGATTATTTAATCAGGGGGGTGGTCTGTGCAGAGAAGTGAGAAACTAAAAATGAGGAGAATCAGCAAGGAACTGACTCTTTGCATGAGAAAGACTATTTTGTACGTATTTTGTACCACAGACAACCTGATCCTAATGACAAAGTCTAGGATATTTTGAAAATAGTTTCTCTTCTTCATACACTCCCTCCCCACCACCAGCACCCCTCTCCAAGAATAACAAGGAGAACAAGCAACCTGTGTTCCCTCTGTTATCATTGCTATGTGTGGTCTCAGGATAGATGGTCTTCTAATCCAAGTAAAACTGGTGACACTATTGCATTGGCCACCAAACTATTTGGGAGGTAATGTACTGAAGAATGAAGACAGAGTGCTAAGTAGTTAGTAGACAGTGAATTGCACTTTCCAAAGCCAGAATAATTCCTCTATTCCTCTTATTCATTCCTTAAGTGTATGATTCAAAAAAAATGCATGAATATCCATCGGCCTTCATTCATTCATCTGTTCAACAGTATTTATTAAGTATTGCTGAGTACAAAGGAATTATGTTAGATGTTTGGAAAGATAAAAAATAAATTGGAAATAATAATACAGTTGACCCTTGAACAGTTCAGGGGTTAAAGGCACTGACCTTCCATGCAGTGGAAAATCCCAGTATAACTTTGCAGCCAGCCCTCCATATCTGTGGTTCTGCATCCGTGGATTTAACCAACTGCAGATAGTATAGTAATGTAGTACATATTTACTGAAAAAAAAATGTGCATATGAGTGGATGAACCCTCACAGTTCAAACTGGTATTATTCAAGGGTCAACTATAATATTAACTAGCAATTACAGAGCACTACATTGTAGGTATATTTAATCCACACAACAAGCCTATGAAGTGGGCAAAATTATTGTCCTCAAATCACAGACGAGGAAACACAGAACACAGTCATGTAACTAGAATATGGCAGAGATAGAATTTGTATGTTCATAATTTGGCTCCATATCTGAGATTTTAACCGCTACACTGATTGTGCTATGTTGGGTGGTATAGAATTTTATTTCAATAACAAATCTAATATTATCCCACTTTATAGAAAACATTGTGCTAGATGCTGAAGATGAGGGGAAGGAAGAAAATCTTCACAGTCTATGTTGGTGGGAAAAGGGAAAAACAAACAGACAATAAGGAACAAAACTAAAACAAATATTCAAGTTGTCACTTTATAGCCTCTCAGGTTCAAATCCTCATTTCATTGACTTTGCAAAAATGGACCTGGACCATTTAAATAGTTTTCTTTTATAGCTGGAACTAAGTTTCCTTTTGTACTGTGCAAAGAACTAACACTGATGGAAGAAAGGGTTTTTTTTCTAGTTCTAGTGTGCTTTGGTTTTCTTCTTGCTCCTCCTGAGTGGCTGTCAGCAACGCATATGAGGGGTGTCCAGTGGTACCCGGCACTGTGAATGCCTTCCCATCATATAGTGGTCAATAGTCCACTGCAGGCATATTCCCAGGGAGCCTTGCAGGCCCCCCAGTAGCCTCAGCTTCCAGCACTCAGTAGGTGTGTTTCCTACTTGCCAATCCCAACCATGGTTAACTGTGTACTTGCACCCCAGAAAAGTATTTCCTGTCTTGGCTGGTCACTGTGGCTGACAGTCTTGGTTTACCTACACTACTGAGTGGCATTTATAGCTTGCCCGATGATTCTGCACCAGCTCTTGTCCAGGCAACACAGAAAACTTCTCCATCATGAGATGGGCTGCAACCACACTTTCTCCAACAAGATCTGAATCCTAGGTTTAGGAAGATTCCCCTTCCAAGTTGGTTCTTCCTTGGATATTCTCTCTCAGCCCCAGTCATTAGGGTTCTCTTTACTCCTTTATAGATAGTCTCATCTTATAGTTAATAATTCTTTGTATTAAATGCTCCCTTTTCAAATTACTATGTGTTTTCTATATTCTGATTGGACCCTGACTGATAAAAGAGGATAAATAAAAAGGACAGGATAGTGATGATTATTGACTCAGTAGGAAAGGAGAGGTACATTTTTGTAGACCACTCTTAAATCCCAACCAAAGTGGATAGCTAACAGTCTTGCCTAGGTTTGAGAGCAGGAGAGCAGATCTGCTACTCTAAACTCTGTCTAGAGATGTGTTAAAAGGTAGACTCTTATCCAAGTTTGATAGCAAGGAGTATTCTGAAAATGAAACAGGGCACCCTGGCTCTACAAGGTTTCTCAACCTTTTCCCACTACAAGGCATGCCATCAACAGAGATGGCTCACAGTGGCAAGGAGTTTCAACCTAAGGTAATGAATGGTAGTGGAGGTAGTAGAGGAAGATCGTAGCGGTAACTCAGGTTAGCGCCTCTCAAAGGTCATGCCCCTCACTCCTCATGAATCACTAGAACGGGGTAGTATGATAAACAAAATTCAAATAATGCAAACTTATAGAAGTTCATTAAAACATATGAACATGGGCTTCAACTCAGAGTATATTCACAAGTACATCTTCCAAATTATGTTTTTCAAGAGTGAAAATATAAAAACATATTGATATTTTATTTTGTACACTTTACTCCAACTCTGTTCCTAACCTACATATTCCTCCTACTATAAGTTCTTTTTTAAGTACAGTATTTTAAAAAATTTTAAGGTAAAAGTAGAACCCATGAAAAGTGGCATTCTGTTTTCTGTGCTACCATTTTTTTTCAGTAATATGTCTCCTAACTGTATCTTATATAAATGTTAATTTTGTACAAATTTTACAAATTGTGTATAAATTTTTATTTTATATTAAGTTCCAAATGACCTCTATGTGTTTGTGTTTATTTCAAAATTATGTGCTTTATGAACACAAATTCACAGTCACAACCAAATAACTCTTTCCAGAATTTTTCTTTTCTTTAATACTTTATACTGATTTCTTAAGAATGAGCAGACAAAAAAATAAAAAATGTCTTCACCACCCTCACCATTATCATTAATTGCATAATATGAATCTCTTAGGATAGATTTTAGGTCTGTACTATAAATTTAGAAACTAGGCCTTCAAAATCAGCAACAGGGAATCAAACCAGATAACTATATCCTTATCAGTGATAAGCACATATCCATTGAGTTGTGAGTCCATATTTATTGTTCTAATATAACTTGTTGATTATGAATATTTTTCTTGGAAATATTAATAAATCTATCTTTCTTCAACCTGCCTGCTGTGAGTGATGCCAGATACAGGTCAACTGGTAAAGTCTGGCAATGATCCCCAAACAAAAAAATTGGGTAGGCCCTGTCAGTATATGTATTAGCATTGATTAAAAGACATATTTTCTATAATATTAATATATTTGTATAGCAATATAAGTTGAAAAAGTAAATATGAATAGAAATCCTGGAATTTTTTTCTTGTGCTTTCTGGGTCACATTTTTCCCCGTTTTGAAGATCACTGACCTATAGGATTGCAAGATTATAAGGTAACCTAATTTTCAGAGTACTCCTAGGATATTCTATATGATTCAGGTTTATCTTTAATGATATACCTCCTTTCTCAACCTGTTTTTATCAGTCCCTTTTCTCCTCTATCCATATACATACTCAAACATGTAATCTGAAGTTTGTAGTTCTGATAGCTACTTCAGGGTAAGTCTACCTAGTTGAGATACCCCAGAGAGAAGTGATTATAGCCAAGAATAAGCACCTTGAGAGAAATGCATTGTATTAGCTTAGATATAAATTATAGACTCATCTTAGCAATGGTTCAGATTAACAAATGCTATATATTTACAAATTTGCACTGAATTAAAGTTGAGCCATAGAGAAATACATATATATGTATATAACTGAAATATATATGATTTATGCATCAGTTATAATTAATAATAAAACCTATTTTGGTGTGCATTTGCTCATGTCTTTGGTGCATTCCCATCGGATCTTGTTTTAGGTTCAGTCAGATATTGTACCAGGAAAAGTCAGACATCGATCTGTGCTGCATTAATTGTAAGTTGAGCTGTTGGCTGCACATCTTCAGTATACTTTTTTTTAATGTCATGGGTGTCATCTCTCTTTCTAGCTTTTTGGTTTTTTTCTGTAATTTTCTTGAAATGCGAAAGATATAGTTCTGCTGTGATAAATGAGATGGGGAACGCATAGCTCAGTCACTAGTTTGTTCATAGATTGACCATTGAATGTAAAGTATGTGATGCTAAGAACAATTTTGATGAGATCCATTGTTGAATGTGCAATGATTCATTCTTCTTTGTGAAGTTGCTACCTTTATGTCTTAGTTCTGTATCATTTTTCATGTTTCTCCTTTAATAAGTATCTGGAAGGACAGAAATCTTCCCAAAATATAGCCTAGACTAAATTGAATGCAAGTGAGTGATATCCACTAAGCATAGCAACAATACATATATGATTATATAGTTTAATTTCTCATTTCTTATAAAAATGTATAATGTGACTTTTGTACAGAAACAACCCTGTGTTTAACTTCTGTCCTCTTTTGCTAAATCTTTCATGCCTGTACTTAGAGAATTCCTTATCTTTGACAAACAATATGAAATGCAAAATTCAGATATTATCTGGTTTATTGTGATTCCATGCAAAAGGCATACTTTTTCTAGATTGAAATATACATTTATTAGTTTATTTGAAAAGTTAACTTCTTTCCAAAGATCAAGGTAACTGTTTCTATTCTCTAATTGACCTTCTTTAACAAATCTAACCTATTGATAAGAAGCCATCAATGCCAAGTTCTACTGTCAGAAGAAAAGAAAATGGCCTCCCTCAATCAGCTCATAAAATGAAAAGTATATTTTTTTCTTTGATACAGCATTGAGGCAACCAGTATAGTTTAGAAGCAAATGAAAAAAAAATCCAAAAAAATAGGGAAAAATTAGGAGTTATAAGGAGATTCTCTCTACAGAGTTGCACCAAGGGAAAGTTATCAGGGAATAAGATGTCAGGGTCTCTTACCCAGCAGATATACAAAGGAGATGCAAGCTATGGTTATGTAGAGATGAAAGGAGCAGCAATTATAAATTGGGAAAGACTATGTAATTTGTATGTTCAATGTTAATGAGCAATGCTTGATTTACCCAATAAATAAACAAAAAAATTCACTCAAACAACCATGCAGATTGTTTTATTTGAAAACATGAACACGTGCATTATTAAAATTTCAATGGATTTGTACGAAAATATAAATCATGTGAAAATTTTAATAAACTAATTTTATGGAGAATCAGATAGTCTCCAAAAAATGATAATCTCTGTGATAAATAGAAAAGCAAGAGTGTCCAGGATATTTCCTTTCATAATCCTATTCAGTATTCTCACCAATATCTTACTTCCTTTTCAGTACCCAAGGTGCCCTGGGAGATCAGAGAATTTCTGTAGGTTCTGCTTACTATTCTTTTCTTACTATGATTCTGTACTTCGATTTCTTTCTTTTTTTCCCCCTTAATGTTTGCTTTATTTGAAGCTTCTTTTACTAGTTGAGCCATTCTTATTTATAGCTGGAGACCTGATTACCTATTTAAATTATGTTTCTAAGAAATATGTTACTGGGCATATGTTAGCCTAGAGTGTATATGGGCATGTTTTTTGTGGTGTGCAAATTCTCCATGAAAAGTTAACATCCTATGGGTCATCTGGATGCTCAAATTATAACCTACTGTTGTAACCCAATTCTTAACTAGAGTTTGTGTTAGGTTTAGACTCAAAAGCCATTAGATTTTAATACAGTGCTTCTTAATCATGAAGGTCTGTAGATATATCTGCTGGCATTCTGTGAGTTCACCATTTTGAGAAACATCAATATAATGGTAATTATAAGAAGAATACTTATAAATACAGACACACTCTCAAAAGAGGAATACTATCACATTTCAAACATGATATAACCAAGTTCCTTTTACAGGAGCATTTCACATATATAATCTCACTTTTTATTGTGATATAATTGACATGTAACATTGTGCAAGTTTAAGGTGTACAATGAGTTCATTTGATAAATTTATATATTGCAATGACATTATTGTCATAGTGTTAGCTAACACCTCCATCAAGTCACATACTTACTGCTTTTTTGTGGGGAGAACATTTGAGATCTATTCCCTTAGCAACTTTGAAGTATACAATACAGTACTGTTGACTATAATCACAGTGTACAAATCAGATCTCCAGAACTTTGTCATCTTCTAACTGCAAATGTGTACATTTCGACTAACATCTTCTCATTTCCCCCACTTCCAGCTCCTGGTAACCACCATTCCATTCTCTGTTTTTATGAGTTTTGATTTTTAAGATTCCACATATATATGATATTATACAGTATTTGTCTTTCTCTGTCTGACTTACCTCATTTAGCGTAATGGGCTCAAGGGCCATCCATGGTGTCTCAAATTGAATGATTTTCTTCTTTCTCATTGTTGAATAATATACACTCACACCACATCTTCTTTATCCATTCATCCACTGATGGACATATAGGTTGTTTCCATATCTTGGCTACTGTGAATAAAGCTGCAATAAACACAGAGGCACAGATACAGTTTCAACATCCTGTCATCATTTCTTTTGAATATATACCCTGAAGTAGGATTGCTAGATCATATGGTAGTTCTATCTTTAATTTTTTGAGGAACTCCATACTGTTTTTCATGGTGCTGAACCAATATACCACCAACAGTTCAAAGTGTTGTCTATTCCTCACATCTTTGCTAGCACTATTTCTTGTCTTTTTTTTTTTTTTTTTTTTACGACACTCTAATGGGTGTGAGGTAATATCTCATTGTGGTTTTGTTTGTTTTGTTTTGTTTTGTTTGCGGTACGCGGGCCTCTCACTGCCGTGGCCTCTCCCGTCGCGGAGCACAGGCTCCAGACGCACAGGCCCAGAGGCCATGGCTCACGGGCCCAGCCGCTCCGTGGCACGCAGGACCCTCCCGGACCAGGGCACGAACCCGGGTCCCCTTCATCGGCAGGCGGACTCTCAACCACTGCGCCACCAGGGAAGCCCTCATTGTGGTTTTGATTTGGATTTACCTGCTGATTAGTAATGTAGAGCATCTTTTTATGCACCTTGGCCATTTGGATGTCTTCTTTGGAAAAAATGTCTATTTGGTTCCTCTGCCCATTTTAAAATTGGATTTTTTTGTCATTGTTAGTTGAGTTGCATGAGTTCTTTAAATATTTTGTTTATAAACCCCTACCCAATATATGGTTTGCAAATATTTTATCCCATTTTGTACATTGCTTTTTCATTTTGTTGATTATTTCTTTTGTAGTGCAGAAGATTTTAAGCTTGATGTAGTCCCACTTGTTGATTTTCACTTTTGTTTTTTGTGCTTTTGGTGTCATAATCCAAAAAAAGTCACCAAAATCTATGTCAAAGAGTGTTTTGCCTATTTTTCTTTTTCTTGTACAGTTTTATGGTCACAGTCTTAGGTTTAAGTCTTTAATATAGTTCAAGTTAATTTTTATGAGTGGTGTAAGGTATGGGTCCAACTTCATTTTTCTGCATGTGGTTATCCAGATTTCCCAGCACCATTTATTAAGGAGGCTCTTATTTTCCACAGAGTGCTCTTGGCTTCCTTGTCAAATATTAGTTGATCATATATGTGGAGGTTGATTTCTGGGCTCTCGATTCTATTCTGTTGGTCTATGTGCCTATTTTTACGCCAGTAACATACCATTTGATTACTATAGCCATAATAAAGTTTAAAATCACGAAGTGTGATGCCTCCAGCTTTGTTCACCTTTCTCAATATTGTTTTGGATCTCCGGGTCTTTTGTTGTTCTAATGCTAATGAATTTTAGGATCGATTTTTCTATTTCTGTAAAAAAAATGCCATTAAATTGCAATAGGAATTGCATTGAATCTGTATATCACTTTTGTTAGTATGTTCATTTTAACAATATTAACTCTTTCGATAGGATATCTGCTTCTTTCATCAAAATCTTATAGTTTTCATTGCACAGATCATTCACTTCCTTAAAGTTATTCCTAAGTATTTTTATTGTTGTTGATGTTTTAAATGAGATTGTTTTCTTTATTTCTTTTCAAACATTTTATTGTTAGTGTATAGCAATGCAACTGATTTCTGTATGTTGATTTTGTATCCTGCAACTTTACTGAATTTTTTGGATTAGTTGCAACAATTTTTTAGTTTAGCCTTTAGAATTTTCTATATAATAGAACATATCATCTGCAAATAATGACAATTTTTCTTCTTTTCCAATTTGGATACCTCTTACTTATCTTACCTGATTGCTCTTATTTCTTTATCATACCTGATCGCTCTAGTACTATGTTGAATAAGAGTGGTGAGAGTGGACATGCTTATCTTGTTCTTGATCTTAGAGGAAATGCTTTTACATTTTCACTGTTGAATATGATATTAGGTGTGGGTTTGCTGTACATGGTCTTTATTATGTTGAGGTATATACCTTCTATACACAATTTGTTGAGGGTTTTTATCATGAAAGGCTGTTACACTTTGTCAAATGCTTTTCTGCATCAATTAAGATGGCTGTATCATTTTTATCTTTCACACTGCTAAATTTGTTATATCATATAATTAATTCTTGTACGCTGTACCGTTCTTGTCCCAGGGATAAATCCCACTTAAACATGGTGAATAATCCTTTCAATGTGTTGTTTAATTTGGTTTGCTTATATTTTGTTGAGAATTTTTGCATCTATATTCATCAGGGATATTTGTCTGTAGTTTTCTTGTCTTATCTGACTTTGGTATCAGGGAAATGTCAATCTTGTAAGTGAGTTTGAGAATAATCACTTCTCTTCAATGTTCTGGAAAAGTTTGAAAAGAATTGATATTAATTCTTCTTTAAATTGTTGGAAGAATCACTAGTGAAGCCATCTGGTCCTGGGCTTTTCTGTTTGGGGAAATTTTGATTACTGATTCAATCTCCTTACTCATTATTCATCTGTTCATATTTTCTATTCATGATTCAACTTTGGTAGGTTTTACATTTCTAGGAATTTATCCTTTTATTCTAGGTTATCAATTTTTTGTGTATAACTGTTAATTGTAATCTCTTTTAATCCTTTAAATTTCTCTGGTATCGGTTGTAATGTCTCCTTTTTCATTCCTGATTATATTTATTTGAGTCATTTTTTAAAATTTAGTCTAGCTAAAGGTCACCAATTTGGTTTATCTTTTCAAAAACATCTCTTAGTTTCACTGATAGTTTCTACTGTTTCCCTGGCCTTAAGGTGAGAGATCCTTTTGTTGGTCCTGCTTATATCTAAAGCTTTCCAGGGGAGGTATGGATACACCTGGTCCATGCTTCCTGCTCCTTATTATAGCAGAATTTCTTAAGCTTTCATGTCTTCTCTTGTCCTTATAACTCATCAGTCCAGCTGCTGAAAATCTTTTTTTTTTTGCCTGAAGGTGGCTCTAGCACTCAAATTTGTAGTCTCCTTTGGCCACAGACTGTGGCCTGTTCTTTGCATAGCATCCCTATCTAACTGAGCTTGCTCTTGCTGATGCCCTCAGGAATGTGCACAAGAAGCCACAACATGTGGGTTTGGCACTCAAGGCATTGAAAGTGCCCACAGTACAATTGAGGGGATCCTTGGGTGAGGTTTGTCCAGTAGTTCATAGGCAGGCTTCCTGCTAGAGTCCTGTTTGCAGCCAGGAAGAACTGTGTCCCTCTAATATCCTGATAGTCTTATCTTCCTCTTTTCCAAACTCCTTTCTCCCTCCAGTAAGAGATCCCACCTCAATACTCTGGGTATTATGGGAGAGAAACAGGTTTCTCCAGAAATGTGCTGAGCAATTGGGGAAACTGGGTATTCGCTCACTACTCTCACTTTCCCTTTGTGGGGGAGGTTACCATGGACTAATTCAGCCCCATGCTGAGCGGGGAGGTGGCACTGACAAATTTCTTCTTATCCTCTCCAATGTGTCCAAACTCATTTTTTTTTCTCTAATAGAATGCTGGAATCTTTCCTTAGGAAACCTGGACTTCTACAAAGGTTCTCTGATCTGTGGCTATCTGCCCAAATCAGCATAATCCAGGTACTCCCAACCATGGTCAAGAGGGGCTGAAACCAGTTCATAGGTTCCTGCCATTTCCACAGCCCATACCAAGGTCTGTCTGCCTATTATCTGATTTATGAGTAGATGAGACTCCTCCCAGGTCCCCTGGCATATGGTACCAGATCTTACAACTCCTACAGCATTTTTTCTTTGATGGATGCTGGATTTTAGTTGTTAAAAGTGGGACAAAAAGGAAGGATGTCTTATGCTACATGATGCTGACATCACTCCTGTTATCCAAGTTTCTTGATAAGATTGATGGGTAGGCTGGAATTGTAGAGCAGCAATTCTCAGCTTTGGCGTTTTGACATATTCAATTGTTAATGATAAGAGCTCATGAAGGATCAAGATAACAGAAAACTTACAGGCTCTTGTATCTGTTTTTGACTCTGCTTCTTTACCACCATGCTTCAAATAGTCAGTTACTCCGTCCACCTCAAATATCCACTCTCATGGTTAGACTCTAGATCTTATTACCTAAGTTATATGTTATACTGAATATTTAAGGACTATCATAACATGAACCATAACTATACTCTTCCATAATCTCTACTTCTAGTACCAAGTCTCAAACCATCACTTCTATACCTCACTCCCTAAAATATGACCACACCAGGTTATCATTATTATTACCGCTTGTATGATATATTTTTTCATGCTTTTGCTATCAACTGATAGTCTTTGAATCTAAAGTGTCTTTCTTGTAGACAGGATTGGAGTTATTGGATCATGTTATTGGATCATGAATTTTTAACTCATTTTGACAATCTTGCCTTTTAGTTGGAATGTTTAATTCATTTAAATTTACTGTAATTACTGATGAGGTAGGATTTGTATCTGATATTTTACCACTTATTTTCTATATGTCTTCTGTCATTTTTGTTTCTTTATTTCTTAATTACTCCTTTTTGAAAGGAATTAAATACACATTATCTAGTTACCTTTTAATCGATTTTTTTCTTTTTTTTTTTTTTGCTATATTTTCTTGAGTTATTTTTAGTGGTTGCCCTAGGAATAATAACATCTCAATGTAAAACAGTTTAGGATTAAATACCAATTTAATCTCAATAGTATACAAAAACTTTATATTTACCCATCTTCTTTGTACTATGTCATAAAATTACTTCTTTATACATTATAATCTGATACATAGTTTTATAGCTATTACTTAATGCACCGATAGTTTTTTAAAATAATATAAAAGAAAAGTTTACAAACAAAAATACATTTATATTGTCCTTTATATTTACCTGTATAGGTACCTTTGCTGGTGCTCTTTATTTCTTCATGTGGATTCAGGTCACTCTCTGATGAACTATAATTTCAACTCATGGGACTCAGTTTAGTATTGCCATAGGGCAGGTTTGCTAGCCACAAATTCTCTCAGCCTTTGTCTCAGACTGTCTCAATTTCTCCTTAATTTTTGAAGGAGAGACTTGCTGGATAAAGAATTCTTTGTGGATAGTCTTTTTCTTTTAGTGCTTTGATTATACTGTCCCAGTGTCTTCCAACTTCCATTGTTTATGATAAGAAATCTGATCTTAATCTTATTGGGGTTCCCTTGTAAGTGATAATTTTTCTCTTGTTGCTTTCAAGATTCTCTCATTGTATCTGATTTTCAACAGCTTGACTAATATGTGTCTAATTCTTGAATCTGTACATTAATGTTTATAATCAAATTTAAAACATTTTCTATTTCTTCAAATTTTCTTTTTGCCCATTTATCTTTCTTCAGAGATTTCATTATGCATATGTTGGTATGTTTCATGGTATCCTACAGGTCTTTGAGGTTCTGTTAATTTTTCTTCATTCTTCTTTCTGTTCCTTGGACTGAATCATTCCAACTGATGTATCTTTAAGTTTACTGCTTCTTTTTCTATGTGCTGGTATACATATATATGTGTACATATACATATCTTTATATAAATATATATATATATCTTTGTTGATATTCTCTGTAGTGAGAAACCAGTCTCACATTTTCTTTTAATTATTTGGACCTAGTTTCTTTAGTTCTTTGAACATATTTGTAATAGCTGACTAAAAGGCTTTTTTTTTTTTTGTAAGTGCAACATCTGTGCTTCCTCAGGGAATGTATCTTCTTTGTTTTTACATGTCATAATTTTTTCTTTGTGTATCTTATAACTGTTTTATGAGAAGTGTACCTTTTGAATTATATAACGCGGTGACTGTGGAAATCAGATTCCCCCACTCCCACCCAGGGTTGTGTTGTTGTTGGTTTTTATTGTTGTCAGTGTTGCTGTTTGTTTGTTTAGTGACTTTCTTGAACTATTTCTCTACTCATTCCATGTTGTGTGAAGCCATTAAAGTCTCTTCTTTGTTAGCTTAGTTGTCAGCTAATGATTGGACAGAGAGATCCTTAAATGTTTTAATCACTATACCTCCCACTCTTTACTGTGCAGATCTATGTGTGTGGAGCCATGTCTTCAGTGTTCCAGCAACTGTGGAACAACTATGCCTTAGCCTTCACTTTCTCATTGTAAGAGTCTCAAAATCAGTCAGAGGTGATACTTTAGAATTTTCTTAAGGCTTTCCTGGGCATATGCACAGCCCTGCACAAATGTGTGGCCTTCTAGATTTCCAGAAACATGTTGGTGTTTTACAATGGTCCTTACAGACATTTCATTCCCCATATTTTCCTCTTAAGTTTTTGACCTGTATCTTGCTTACCCCAACTTGTATCAGCTCCTCAGACAGCTGTGAAGTTAAATAATCACCACTGATCGTTTCACAAAAAGTCCGGGTGATGAGGTTATTACTTCTTGAGCACTGAATCAGGTCAAATAACACAAATCCTGTGAATGAAGTTTTTCAGCGAGCTACTAAATGAGGTTCAAAAGTAACAGTCTTTAGTATGTAGGGCTTTGGGGAAAACACAAAGCCTTCAGCTTTCTTCAGTGGTTGTTAGGTTCTAGTTTTCACAGCTACTATGTTTACGATGCTGCTGGTCTTGAAGGTCACCACGTCACTTGAGAAAAGAGGTATAGGAATGAGGCAAATTAAAATGCCACCAATCTTGCTGTTCTTGCCTATATTCAGGAGGCTTTTCTTAAATAATAGCACCTCAAATTGCTGAAACACTTTGGTTAATCTCAGAGTTCTGAAAAGTTGATTTTCACAATTTTTACAAGCTTTCTCATTGCTTTTATGGAATGTGAGTTTTTCAAGGTCCTTGTTCCACCATTCTTTAAGTGTTCCTCTTTTACAAAGAAATTTGTAAATTTCTTAATCCTAAATTTAGGAACATTAATATATACATTGAAATGCACAAGAAATATTAATAATTTGATAAAATCTTTTTTCTCCAATGATTATATGATGACTTCCAAGTCACTGAAGCCCATTATTGAAAGTCAGTCTACTTTGCTGCAATTTACCTATTATTTAAATACCTTGTAAAATATATCAGTATCATTTTCTAATTGACCTTCTATACTGAGCTCAAATATTATCTCCCTAGATCTCAACTTTTTAACTCATAACTTAAAACTTTGCCATTGTGTATATATAAATGTGGTTCATATAAATACATTATTTGTAAGAACATACATCATTTTCAATTTCTTAAAATATAGTAAGGCAGCACATTTTTTGGGGGGGTTATAGTTGTTTTACAATGTTGTGTTAGTGTCTACTGTACAGCGAAGTAGAATTCCCTGTGCTATACAGCAGGTTCTCATTAGTTACCTATTTTATACATATTAGTGTATCTATGTCAATCCCAATCTCCCAATTCATCCCATCCCCCCTTCCCCCCCTTGGTATTCATACATTTGTTCTCTACATCTGTGTCTCTATTTCTAAGGCAGCACATTTTTTCTTAATTTTCTATATATTTTACTGGTTTTTATTTATACATATGACAATTATGATAGACAATAAACCAAATTTGTTAAACCTGTATATTTAGCTTGATATCTTTGATTATGACTGGATAGGTTAATTGAAATATATTAGTTACATGAACATTAAGAGATTTGAGACCTCTGGCAGCACTGTGTGTGTATATATATATATATATATATATGTATATATATATAT
>NW_021703783.1:13054572-13419842 GCF_005190385.1 Monodon monoceros | reverse complement strand
AGAGAGAGAGAGAGAGAGAGAGAGAGAGAAATTAGAAATTTATCTCCATGTCGTCTCTTCTACTATTTCTAAACAACTAAAATTATAGTAAAAATAGTTTGGGGTGGTAGAAAAGAAGAAGAAAATTCATATACTTTAAATGTTGACTATAAGGTAAATATGGTGGCATGAACTTTCATAAAGATTACCTTATATATCTGATCCATCATTTTATAGTATCTTCAGTCTATAAGAGAGACTATAGGATATAATCTTTTTTTAAATGACTTAACCTATACCTTTTTAATTGAAATTTCTCTCATTAACCTTAGAGAACATGTATTTATTTTCCCTCCTTTGAAAACTTTCCATCCATTATTTGGCTTATTTCCACTCCTTCAGCTTCTCCTTCTTAAAGTGAACAATCCTGACACTTTAAATCTATTTATGCATATAATGTTGCCTAGATTGATAATCATTTCATGGCTCTTTAGTTTCAAATAATTAACTACTCATTCACCAATATAACTATTGGATGCTGGTATTATAAAAAATTGTGACTACCATTAACAGTCATTAATTTTTGTCAGTAAACTCTTTACTGATTATTATATTACCTTTTATTCAATATTTCTTACTATTTACAAGTTTAACAAGGTCAAACTATTGTTTGGGATATGACAAACAATAATGTGGTGTTATATTTTATTCTCTCTGATACAGTGTATATGTCCAATGCATTACATATTATTTGTTGCTGAGTTGAAGACACTGGATTATTTCCAAATTATTTATCTTCAGAGTCAATAGAATATATGAGGTCACTGATACATGCAATTAGAATAACATCAATATTATTGAAAACTCAACCTGACTAAAGTATAAGTTTAACTGAATAATACAGAAGTGGCATTATGTGTCAAGTACAAAGAACTGCTTCTTGGATTCACTCAGTAGTAATTGTTGATAAAACAGATGGTAATTTGAGATCTGCATGCATCCAAAGTTGCTAAAGGAAAATATCCAAAGAGAATATTCTTATCTGCCAACTTAAACAGAAATAATGGGAGGAATGGCAGGCATGAAGTGGTTCTCTAAATTGGATGCTATAGTCACATTCTGGCAAAAAAGCCTTAAATAATGGAAGTCCAGGAACACACACTGTAAACACACTGTTCAGGCAGCATAGATTCTTGAGATGTCCATTTCATGTTCACTCTTCAAAAAAACAGGTACACCAGATCTTCTAACAAATAGCAAACAAAATTCTAGAGTAGTAATGAACAATAGAAAAATACATAAAATATATTAAAAATTTACAGTTTTAAATATACTTGCTGAAATCAATCAGTTTGAGAGACAGAAATGTTTCCCACAAAAACTAATAAAGTCATTCTCAAAGATATGAAAAAGCAATGGGATCCATGGAATTGAAATTTTTAAAAATTAGAAATTGAATTCAAATAAATTGGAAAACCAACAATGCCTGAAATTTGAAAGTCATAAACACATGCATGTGAATGCCCACATGCACATATAACTCTCATAAAGGAGCATCAAAACTTTATACATATCCTCTATGTATGTGTACTATGAAAGACTTTTTTAATATCCAAGGAAAGTATTTTAGTTTCAAAAGGTACAACATTTAGATATATAAATATTAACACAAATAAAAAAGTAAAATAGCTCATGTGCAAACGTTGTTGAGCACTATGGTAAATTCATTTGTAGTTAATATGTAATACTGTATTTGCACCCCTTCAAATATTTCTATTTGAATAGAAATATAGACCAGGGTCAAAGTTCATAAACAGATATTGAGTCATATAAATCCCTCAGAACCACTAAGTTTGGCTTGAATCTACCAGATTAATCTTTTGCTTTAGTAGAAATAAGTCCAGATACTTTATATCATATCTCAAATCATTAAAACCAAAATAGCGGAGTACTTTTAAAATATGGTAGACTCTCATAAAAACTATCCAGGGGGCACAATTTGGAATTAATAGTATCACATACTAATTTTGTGATAATTAACTTATTATTTAAAATGTCAGTTTTTACATCTGTAAAATGGTGTTAAAGTCTGCACACTACCAACTTTCTTGTTAATATTAATTTAAATGATTCCTTTAAAAGACTATGGATTGTCTTATAAATATCAATTAAATCTGGTGTATTGTGTCATTTAAAGCTTGTGTTTCCTTATTAATTTTCTGTGTGGATGATCTGTCCATTGGTGTAAGTGAGGTGTTAAAGTCCCCAACTATTATTGTGTTACTGTTGATTTCCTCTTTTATAGATGTTAGCAGTTGCCTTATGTTTTGAGGTGCTCCTATGTTGGGTGCATATATATTTATAATTGTTTTATCTTCTTCTTGGATTGATCCCTTGATCATTATGTAGTGTCCTTCCTTGTCTCTTGTAACATTCTTTATTTTAAAGTCTATTTTATCTGATATGAGTATTGCTACTCCGGCTTTCTTTTGATTTCCATTTTCATGGCATATCTTTTTCTATCCCCTCACTTTCAGTCTGTGTGTGTCCCTAGGTCTGAAGTGGGTCTCTTGTAGACAGCATATATATGGGTCTTGTTTTTGTATACATTCAGTGAACCTGTGTCTTTTGGTTGGAGCATTTAATCCATTCACGTTTAGGTAATTATCAATATGTAGGTTCCTATTACCATTTTCTTAGTTGTTTTGGGTTTGTTTCTGTAGGTCCTTTTCTTCTCTTGTATTTCCCACTTAGAGAAGTTCCCTTAGCATTTGATGTAGAGCTGGTTTGGTGGTGCTGAATTCTCTTAGCTTTTGCTTGACTGTAAAGTTTTTGATTTCTCCATCAAATCTGAATGAGATCCTTGCCAGGTAGAGTAATATTGGTTGTAGGTTCTTCCCTTTCATCACTTTAAATATATCATGTCACTCCCTTCTGGCTTGTAGAGTTTCTGCTGAGAAGTCAGCTGTTAACCTCATGGGAGTTCCCTTGTATATTATTTGTCATTTTTCTCTTGTTGTTTTTAGTAATTTTTCTTTGCCTTATTTTTTGTCAATTTTATTACTATGTGTCTTGGCATGTTTCTCCTTGGGTTTATCCTGCCTGGGACTCTGCGCTTCCTGGACTTGGGTGGCTATTTCCTTTACTATGTTAGGGAAGTTTTCAACTATAATCTCTTCAAATATTTTCTCAGGTCCTTTCTCTCTCTCTTCTCCTTCTGGAACCCCTATAATGTGAATGTTGTAGCATTTAATGTTGTCCCAGAGGTCTCTAAGGCTGTCTTCATTTCTGTTCATTCTTTTTTCTTTATTCTGTTCCTTGGCAGTGAATTCCACCATTCTGTCTTCCAGGTCCATTATCCGTTCTTCTGCCTCAGTTATTCTGTTATTTGTTCCTCCTAGTGCATTTTTCATTTCAGTTATTTTATTGTTCATCTGTTTGTTCTTTCATCCTTCTAGGTCTTTGTTAAACATTTCTTGCATCTTCTTGATCTTTGCCTCCATTCTCTTTCCAAGGTCCTGGATCATCTTCCCTATCATTATTCTGAATTCTATTTCAGGAAGGTTGCTTGTCTCAACTTTATTTAGTTGTTTTTCTGGGGTTTTATCTCATTCCTTCGTTTCGTACATGGCTCTCTGCCTTTTCATCTGGTGTATTTTTCTGTGAATGTGGTTTTGTTCTACAGGCTGCAGGATTTTAGTTCTTCTTGCTTCTGCTGTCTGCCCTCTGGTAGATGAGGTTATCTCAGAAAAAATGTATATTTGTACAATATGCTCCCATTGTAAATCCTGCACTTTTTTGTTTATTCCTGCACATTTTGGTTTAATCAAGCCTTGAACCAAAGAGTTCCAATGGTGCTAGAAATAAGGAGGATAGATAATGGTAACACTGCATATGCTGAGTCAACCATACTCAGCAATTCATGGAATATAGTAAAGAAGAAAGATGAAGTAGAGTTTGGCTGAGGTATTGAGACTTTGAGAATGATGGCACAATAGAACAATAAAAGGAATATACTAATTTGGATAAGTAGGAGGTTTAATATACTAATTTGGATAAGTAGGAGGTTTAATATACTAATTTGGATAAGTAGGAGGTTTTAATATAGAAAAGATGAATTGGTCAGCTCCTGAGACATTAAGAAAGGGATGGCAATAAGATGTAAAACCAGAAATTAGGATAAAAGTTGTCATTACATCACAGAACTGCATTTGAGAGTTATTCTTATAGGTGTGTGAACTGAACAGAATAGTAAGGTCAGAATTTTCAGATGCACATTTTGGGGACTAAGTTGACATTATCAAGATAATATTGGGAAATAAACTGTTTTCAAAAACAGACACTCTCTTATTCATTACTCAAAAATATGTGTGAATAAATGAATAAATAATAAAATATTTTCAATACTTACAGCCCAGAATTAAATCCTCACATATATGGCCAACTAATATTTGATAAGGGAGCCAGAAATATCCAATGGGGAAAGGATAGATTCTTCAACAAATAGCATTGCAGAAACTAGATAACCACATGCAGAAAAATGAGATTGGACCCCTGTCTTATACTATGCACAAAAATTAACTTGAAATACATCAAATAGATCAAATAATTAAACAGAAACCTAAAACCATAAAGCTGGAAGAAAACATAGGGAAGAAGCTCCTTGACATTGGCCTTGGCAATGATTTTTTGGATATAACACCAAAAGTACAAACAGCAACAAAATCAACAAGTTGGACTACAACAAAATTAAAACTTTCTGCACTGCAACAGAAACGATCAACAAAATGAAAAAGCAATGTACAAGATGTGAGAAAATATTTGCAAACTGTGCATTAGATACGGGGTTAATACCCAAAATTTATAAAGAACTCATGCAACTCAGTAACAAACAAAAAAAACCCCACAAGAATCTGATTAAAAAATGGGCAGAGGAACTAAAAAGACACCTCTCAAGAAGACGTCAAAATAGCCAACAAGTACATGAAAAGACGCTCAACATCACTAATCATCAGGGAAATGCAAATAGAAACCACAATGAGATATCACTTCACACTTGTAAGAGTGGCTGTCATCAAGAAGACAAGGGATAATAAGTGTTGGCAAGGATGCAGAGAAAAGGGAACACTTATGTACCATTGGTTGGATTGGAAACCAGTTCAGCCCCTATGGAGAATACAGAGGTGCCTTGGAAAATAAAAAATAGAAATTTCTTACAATTTAGCAATCCCACTTCTAGGTATTTATCCAAATGAAGTGAAGACAGGTTATTGAACCAATATCTACACTCCCATATTTATTGCAGAAAAATACACTCCCATATTTATTGCAGAAGTTATTTCCATATATGGAAATAAATATCTGTCAATGGATGAATGGTGGAAGAAGGGTGGTATATATATTCAATGCAATACTATTCAGTCATTAGAAAAAAGGAAATTATGTCATTTGCAACAACATGGATGGACCTTGAGGATATTATGCTATGTGAGCTATCAGATAAAGACAAATAATATGTGATATCTCTTCTGTGTAGAATCTTAAAAAACTAAACTCAGTAAAAACAGAAAGTAAAATAGTGGTTACCAGGGACTGGAGGTGGGGGAATAGGAGAGATGTTGTTTAAAGGTAAACAACTAGTAGATAAATAAGTCCTAGAGACCTAGTACATAGTACAGTGATTATAAACAAAACTGTCTTAAACATTAAGCTTGCTAAAAGATTAAATATTAATTGTTCTCAAAACTAGAAGAAATGATAATTATGTGGTGCAACAGAGATGCTAGCTAATACTACAGTGGACTCATCTTGCAATGTAAAGGTATAAAATCAATATGTTGCACACCCTAAACTTTCACGATGTTGTGTATCAAATACATCTTAATAGAAATTTTTTAAAATTAAAAAATAAAATAAAATGGTACTTGGACAAAGCAGGGATTGAGAAGCCAAGGGAAAAAAGCACAAGGAGGGTCAGAGTTGTGAATGGAAAATCTAGAAAATTTCTTGAGTTTCAGGCATTACTCACTCCTTACATATTTTGGTCATATGATGAATGCATTCCAAATTATTAGAGAAGAATAGGTAGATGTGGACTGGCAGAGCTCAGTCTCAGAATTAGACACCTGTGAGTAACAAATTAACACTTTCCCTTTTTATCATAAAACACATCTTTTAAAAAAAATAAATTAGAATTAAATAAACAATAAAAAATGTGGCCAATACTGCATAGGAGTTTAATACAATGGTCAGTTAAAAAAAAGTTTATTTACATCTAAAATTGAGTTCTATGTATCTATGCTTCCTCAGAGGTAGGGAATTGGATGAATGCCCAAGGTTAAATGTTAATAGCATTTTCTAAAAATCATTCTTATGTAGAGTAAACTTAACAGAAATTAGAGATTTGAAAACTATTTTGAGTTCTATTATAGTAGGAATTTTAAAATGTGTGCTCTTTTATAGTGAGGCTCTACTAATTTGGGGACCTTTAAATTCACCCCCAAAAGATAAAGTCATTTTCTTTAATATATAAAATGGAGAAGAACACAAAGTAGGAACATGTTCAGTAAAAAAAAAAAAAAAATCTATGATTTATAGAATATTATTCTAAGGAGGCAAATGAGCTAGAATAATTAATAGCATTATGGAAAAGAAAAAGAAAGTTGGAGGAAAAAAGTTGCCCATTTTTTAAACTTATGACAAAGCTACCATAGTCAAGACAGTGTAGCACTGGGGAAGGAATAGATATTTAGATTAATAAAACAGAACAAAGTCCGGAAATTGATTCAAACAAATATGACCAATTAATATCTGCAAATAATACAAATTCAAGAGAAAAAGGAGAGTATTTTCAACAAATTTTTTGAAGCAATAAGACACCCAAATAGAAATAAAATAAGATTTAAAAGAACTTCAACTTTAACCTTAAACATAATTTAATAAGAAACTCAAAAGGTCATAGATCTAAATATGAAACATAAAACTATGAAATTTCTAGTTGAAAACTAATACAATCAAACAAGAAAAGAAAATTAAAGGGACACAGATTGGAATGGAAGAAATAAAACTTTGTTCACAGATGACATGATTGTCTATGTTGAAATCTAAAATATTTTTAAAAATAAGAAAAAAGAACTCTAGGAACTAATGAGAGATTATAGCAAGGTTGCAGAATACAAGGTTAATATAAAAAAGTTAATTGCTTTCCAATATAACAGCAATCAATGAGCAGAATTCAAAATTCAAAATATAATACTGTTTACATTACACACAAATTAAAAAACTACTTGGGTATATAGCTAACATGATATGTTCAAGACATAAATGAGGCAAATTTAAAAACTCTGATGAATGAAATTAAAGAGGAACTAAATAAATGGAGAGATATTCCATGTAAATTGATAGGAAGACTCAATATTGTCAAGATGTCACTTCTTCCCAAGCTGATATAGAGATTAACACAATCTCAATCAAATAATAACAAATGGTTTTATGGATATTAACAAACTGATTTTAAAGCTTATATAGAGAGACAAAAGATCCAGAATACCCAACATCATATTGAAGGTGAAGAACAAAGTTGGAGTACGGATGTTACCCAATTTCTTTTTTTCTTTTTTTTTGAATTTATTTATTTAACATCTTTATTGGAGTATAATTGCTTTACAATGGTGTGTTAGTTTCTGCTTTATAACAAAGTGAGTCAGCTATACATATAGATATATCCCCATATCTCCTCCTTTTGTCTTACTTATAAAGCCATAATAATCAAGACAGTGTGGTATTGGTAAAAATAGATTAATAAATCTATGGAACAGAATAGAGAATCTAGAAACAGACTCACATAAATATAGTAACCTGTTGTTTGACAAAATAGCAAAGGCAATACACTGGAGCAAAGACAGTCTTTTCAACAAATGGTGCTAAAACGACTGGACAAGCACATGCAAAAAATTTGATCCAGATACAGACTGCATCCTTCACAATAAAATAAAGCAAAATGAATAACAGACTTAAATATAAAACCCCAAACTATAAAACTTGTAGACGATAACATAGAAGAAAACCTAGTTGACTTTGGGTACAGCAATAACCTTTTAGACAGAGTACCAAAAGCATGGCCCATGAAAGAAATGGTTGATAAACTGGACTTCATTAAAATGAAAATCTTCTGTTTTGTAAAAGACTATGTCAAGAGAATTAAAAAACAAGGCCACAGAATGGAAAAAAAATATTTGTCAATGACACATCTGATAAAGGACAATTATTCAAAATATGCAAAGAACACTTTAACTCAAAAAGAAACCAAAAAAACCTGATTAGAAAATGAGCCCAAGACTTTAACAGACAACTGGACAAAGGAGATATGCAGATGAAAAATATGTATATGAAAATATGTACCACCTTATATGTCATCAGGCAAATACAAATGAAAACAAAACAACGATGAGATACCACCATACACCTATTAGAATGGCCAAAACTTAGGACACTTGCAACACCAAATGCTGGTGAGGGCATGGAAGGACACAAATTATCATTTATTGCTGGTGGGAATGCAAAATGGAACAGCCACTCTTGAAGACAGTTGCGTGGCTTCTTACAAAACTAAACATTCTCTTACTGTATGATCCAACAACCATACACATTGGTATTTACCCAAAGGTGTTGAAAACTCATTTTCACATAGAAACCCACACATTGATGTGTATAACAACTTTATTCCTAATTGTCAAAACTTGGAAGCAACCAAGATGTCATTCAGTAGGTGAATGAATAAACTTTGATATATCCAGACAATGGTATATTATTCAGTACCAAAAAAAAAGCTATCAAACCAAAAGACATAAAGGAAACATATGCATATTACTAAGTGAAAGAAGCCAATCTGAAAAGGCTACACACTGTATGATTCCAACTATATGGAATTCTGTAAAAGGCAAAACTGTGGAGAGAGTAAAAACATCAGTGGTAAACAGGGATTGGGGTGGGGAAGAGGGATGAAAAGGTGGAGAAAAGAGGATGTTTAGGGTAGTGAGAATACTCTGTATGATACCAAAATGATAAACACATGTCATTACATATTTTTCCAAATACATGGAATGTGAAACATCAGGAGTAAATCCTAATGTAAATTATGGACTTTGGGTGATTATGATGTTTCGATATAGATTCATCAATTGTAACATATGTATTCCACTGGTGGGAAATACTAATTATAAGCAAGACTATGCGTATGTAGAAGCAGGGAGTACATGGGAAGTCTTGTTAACTTCCTCTCCATTTATCTGTGACCCTAAAACTGCTCTAAAAATAGTTAATAATAAAAAAACAAGCTATCAAGTGGAATAAAATATTTGCAAGAGTTGCCTCTAACAAAGGACTTAATATCCCTAATATATAGAGAACTCTAAAAAAAATTCAACCATAAAAAAGCAAATAATCCAATTAGAAAATGGGTAAAAGACATGAACCAGCAATTCAGTGAAGAGGATATACAGATGACAAACAAATGAAAGGATGCTTGACATCATTATCTATTAGGAAAATATTGTTAAAACCATATTGTTAAAACCATGATAAGATACCACTACATGTTTGTTAGAATAGACAGTTTTAGAAATTCTGAAAGCACCAAATGCTGGTGAGGATTCAAACAACTGGATCACTCTCACATTGCTGGTGTAAATGCAAAATAAAACAGTCACTCTAGAAATTGATTTGGCAGTTTCTTATAAAGTTAAATATACACATACAATATGACTCACCATCTCTCTTTGGTGACTTACCCTAGGAAAATGAAAATTTATTTTTTTAAAAATCCTGCACATGAATGTTTATAAAAAGTGCCATTCATAATTGCCCCAAACTGAAACAGCCCAAGTGCCCTTTAGCAGATGAATGAACAAACTGTGGTATATCCAGATAATGGAATACCACTCAGAAAATCAAAGTGAACATACTGTTGGTACACACAACAACTTGGATGAATCTCAAAGAAATTATGTTAAGTGAGAGGAAACCAAACTTAAAAACTTACATGCGGTATGACTCAGTTTATGTGTCATTCTCAAAAAGACAAATCTATAGGGATGGAGAGTATATCAGCTATTGCCAGAGACTGTGGGTGACAGAGGCTGTAACTGTAAAGGGATTGCATGAGGTTTTGGGGGGTGATAAAACTTTGCTATGTCCTGATTATGAGAGTAGGTATACAAACTTGTACATGTGATGAAGTTCTCAAGGCTGTATGTGCAAAGAAAGAGATAGCAAATTCTACTGTATGTAAAATATGTATGCAAAGACACTGTAAGGGATTATAAAAGGCATCTAGTTTAAACTTTTTTTTGTATATGACCAAACCAAAGCCTTGATAGTGTAGCTAGAATTATACAATCATATAAAAGTAAAACTGAGACTTTCTTTAAATTTCTGATGGATCTTAAATGCTAGAAGAAGCATGAGACTCCCTGATGCTAGATCAAATTATATTTTCCCTGGGCTATGTTACTTTAGATAATGAAAAAGAGTAGTCAATTCTCTACTAAATAATTCTTTTAAAAGATTTGCTATAAATGGTATGTCCTCAGATAATCTTTAAGCTATCAGATAAATTAAACTTATCTTAAGTGACATTTTTCTTCCACCTTGGCATCTCAACTATCACCCAAAACATACTATCAGATTTTTCAACTTGTTTCATATCAATGAGCTGTGAAAAAAGATGAGCCTTTCCATGAAGTTCTGATTGATCATAAATGCTGGAACAATCTAAGGAAAGCAGACAAATGAGACAATTGGAAATACCTCAACATCTCTAGAATTTGCCAAATGCTGAGTCAAAGATTCATGAGGGAAGAAATCATTTGCTTCCTGCTCATGATTTGAGTCATCTCCTGCTCACTCAGCCATTTTGAAGAAAGAATTGCAATAACTAAAGCCACAGAGCAGTTGGAAGTCACAGTTTATCTTTGGGTGTTTAAAAATCAATTGTAGTGAAAGAGAAACAAGGACAAATAGAAAGCACTGACCTGGCCAAATAGCAACAGCAAATAACAGTTCTGAAATGTTGTTGGCAAGGAAAGAAAAAAATACAAAGAAGACAGTGAGGACTATTGAAAAGCAGAAATAGAGGTAGAGAAAATAAAAATAAATCAAAAATTAAAAGATTTAATTATAGCTTAATAGCAAATGTCCTGGCAGGCCTCCTGCGAAGAGAGAACAAAAACATTGTTTACGTTCAGAAGTGCTTGGATTTAGGAAAATATCAGATTTTAAAAGAAAGCAAATCTAAACTATTTCATCAAATTATTTTAGCAGTTTTAAAGTAAAAAAACAAACAAACAAACATGAAGCAAGCTAAATTAATCAATTTAATTATACTATGAATGAGAGCAGCTTGGAACCTTCACATGATTGTCTACTCAAACAACACTGAAAATAAAAAATAGCAATAGGTAAAAAAAAAGCTATTTGCAATTTTCAAAGTAGCACTTAGTATAGTTAATGTGTTTCCCTGAAGATCAGTCTACCTACCTAGGTGTATTATCTTAGAGAATCTAGTTTTTGAAAAATAGAAAGTAAGCTAGGATGTAAACTCCGTAAGCATAGGGATGTTTCTTCTGTTCATTGATATATCCCACATATCTAAAAAAATCCCTGGCACACAATATGTATTTAAAAAATAGTTGATGGGAAGGTATATCTGGTGAACAATAGATGTTCTAAGGATGCATTGCACAGTAATTAAGAATACTAGCTTAAATGCCACTTCTTCTTCTGGTAATATGTAGCAGTAAGTTCTCCTAATGAAGATAACTAAAAATGGTAGATAAAATATTTTTAAACATTCTTAAAATTATTGAGGAGCATCTATAATCATAAGAAATTAATTAGCCAATATCTAATTGAAGACAGAAATTCAGAAGGATAAATAGAACACTGTAGACTCTTTTGCCTTGAAAGCATTTGCAACTCATACCAGTAAGATCTTAAATTTAATGATTACCAGTGGTACAAAAGGCTGAAAACAAAGTCAAGGGAAAGTGAATAGGAAACTCTTTCTCCACTAAGTTGGGACTCTGAAGGGCTCTCATGTTAGGGAGAATTTGAAGTAAATTCATGTTTACTCATCTAATAGTCCAGTGTAGAGCTTATGAATGATACCAATTGACATACTAAAGGACTCAAACGAATCCCAAACAAGAAGAACAACAGTGAAAGGGAGAGAGGGAGAGAGGAAGGGAAGGAGAGAGGGAGAGAAAGAAAGAAATGGAGGGAGAGAGGGAGGGAAGGAGGGAGGGAGGAATTTTCACCTAGACACATCACAGAGAAATTGCAGGATAACAAAAAATAACAGATGTAGTTATCAGCCAGAGAGTAAAGAAAGAAAAACCTTTCATGGAGTAATAAGTAGATGGACACTAACACATTAAGTATAGCATATGAAATATGAAAACTTTTCCATTATATTTTTATTAAATTGGGCTGAATCTCAGGAATTCAAGATTCACTGAACATTTGAAATCAATGAAAATCACCCCATTAACAAATTAAAGGAGAAAAAACAATAAGGTCATTTTAATAAATACAGAAAAAGCACTTGGCAAAATTATTCTTGATATGTCTGGTGGAACATGGATACTTGTTTTATAATTAGCCTTTATATACTTCAATATGAATTTTGTTTCTTACAAAATAATTGAAATAACCAGGTGCACCTGGGTTGATGTTCTGGTCTTGCAATTAACTATCTCTGCTATTGTAATAACAGTAAACCCTTATATGCTACTTGACATATGCTCTCTCTTAGGCACTTTCAGTATATTAATTAATTGCCTCCCCAAATATGAGATAAATATATAGCATTTACAGATGAAAGATCTGAGTTACAGACAGTTTATGTATGTGGTCCATTTTACAGAGGTAAGTGGTAAAGTTTAGATACATACTCATCCTACATAGCTCTAGCACTGTACTATGTAATTCACCTTCCTGATCAGTTAATGTGAGATATTAATACCCACCCCTAGAGTTATACTAGAGGATTAAATAAAATAATATTAGTAAAGCATACCGCACACTGTCTAATAAACATAATAACCACTAAATAAGTAAACACTTGAGATATACAGAATTACTGGCCCAATCCATGACACTGATTCTCAGCACTTGCCTTGTAGTTGAAATTCCATATTAATATACACGATATAATTAGCAAACAAAATAGTTGTTATTTTCTGTTAAAATGGATGGCAGTCACAGAATCATAATAGTGATAAAGTTTTAAAATAAATGTGTGCCTCTATTTTTAGTTTTTTAAGGTACCTCCGTACTGTTCTCCATAGTGGCTGTACCAGTTTACATTCTACCAGCAGTGTAGGAGGGTTCCCTTTTCTCCACACCATCTCCAGCATTTATTGTTTATAGAGTTTTTGATAATGACCATTCTGACAGGCGTGAGGTGATACCTCATTGTAGTTTTGATTTGCATTTCTCTAATAGTGATGTTGAGCATCTTTTCATGTGCCTCTTAGCCATCTGTGTCTTCTTTGGAGAAATGTCTATTTAGGTCTTCTGCCCATTTTTTGATTGGGTTGTTTGTTTTTTGATATTAAGTGAATGAGCTGTTTGTAAATTTTGGAGACGAATCCATCAACAGTTGCATCGTTTGCAAATATTTTCTCCCACTCTGTGGGTTATCTTTATGCTTTGTTTATGGTTTCCTTTGCTGTGCAAAAGCTTTTAAGTTTAATTAGGTCCCATTTGTTTATTTTTGTTTTTATTTCCATTACTCTAGGAGACGGCTTGAAAAAGACATTCTGAGATTTATGTCAAAGTGTGTTCTGCCTGTGGTTTCCTCTAAGAGCTTTAGAGTATTCAGTCTTACATTTAGGTTTTTTATCCATTTTGAGTTTATTTTTGTGTATGGTGACAAAGAACTAAAAATAGAGCTACCATATGATCCAGCAATCCCACTCCTGGGCATATTTCCAGAGAAAAACATGGTTTGAAAGGATACATGCACCCCAATGTTCATTGCAGTGCTGTTTATAATAGCACCCCAATGTTCATTGCAGTGCTGTTTACAATAGCCAAGACACGGAAGCAACCTAAATGTTCATTGACAGATAAGTGGATAAAGATGTGGTACATATATACAATAGAATATTACTCAAGCATTCAAAAGAATGAAATAATGCATTTGCAGCAACATGGGTGGACATGGAGATTATCATACTAAGTCAAGTAAGTCAGACAAAGATCATATAATATCACTTCTATGCGAAATCTAAAAAAATGATACAAATGAACTTATTTACAAAACAGAAAGAGACTCACAGACTTAGAGAATGAACTTATGGTTACCAGGGGAGAAGGGTGGTGGGAAGGGATAGATTGGGAGTTTGGGATTGACATGTAAACACTGCTATATTTAAAATAGATAACCAACAAGGACCTACTGTATAGCACAGGGAACTCTGCTCAATATTCTGTAATAACCTAAATGGGAAAAGAACTTGAAAAAGAATAGACACATGTATATGTATAACTGAATCACTTTGCTGTACATCTGAAACTAACACAACATTGTTAGTCAACTTCCTCCAATATAAAATAAAAATAAACTAATATTATGTATAAAATAAGCTACAAGGATATATTGTACAACACGGGGAATATAGGCAATATTTTATAACAACTATAAATGGAGTATAAACTTTAAAAATTGTGAATCACTGTATTACACACCTGTAACTTATATAATATTGTATGGCAACTATACTTCAATTTTAAAAAATTAAAATAAATGTGTGCTTATTCTCCTATTCAGTTCACATAATACTATATACTGCTTCATTGACACTCATTCTTTTCTACTTCATATTTTTAATTATATATCAAAATACCTGATTTTCTTTGTGAAATTTTAAGCTCTTTAACAATTCTAAAAGTGAGCTGGTGGTGATATCTAATCAGTCTTAGAATTTCCAATGATTTCTAGAGAAACTACCTACAAATAACAAGTATATTGTAATTGACTAAAATATGAATCAATCAAGACTAGCACAGTAAGAAAACCAGGATTGAAGTTTTTTGTTTCTTGTTTTTTTTTGTTTTTTTTTCACGGTATGCAGGGCTCTCACTGTTGTGGCCTCTCCCGTTGCGGAGCAAAGGCTCCAGACGCGCAGGCTCAGCTGCCATGGCTCACGGGCCCAGCCACTCCGCGGCATGTGGGATCTTCCCAGACTGGGGCACGAACCCGTGTCCCCTGCATCGGCAGGTGGACTCTCAACCACTGCGCCACCAGGGAAGCCCAGGATTGAAGTTTTAACTGATATTTTCAAACTTTAGCTAGGCAGAAAGAAAATGAAAGTCTTCTCCTGTTTTTATTCTGAGCTTTTACGCCAAAACTGTTATGAAGACAAGGTAGGGTATTTGAATTATTGTCATAACAGGTAAGCTGTAAACAGGGTTCCATAAACCTTTTAAATGTCTCAGTCTTTATATTCTTCTAAACTGATTATAAATTGAATGTTGTGTCTTTATATATAAATAGACCATGATTTTAGTGGTCTATTTTTGTATCATTAATGGAAAGAAAAAAGATACAGTTACAAAGTGTTTTGAATATGGAAGAATAACCTAAGTGGAAACTATCCTTTGGCTTAAATCAAATGGATTGGAGTTCCCTGAGAATTTAAACATTCATTTTAAAAATGCCTAACTGCAGTCTTTAAAGCAATGTTGCACCTGCTAATGTCACACTGAATACCATATGCATATCCAAGCTCTCTCTTTAGGGTTCTCTTCTAAAATTGGGATATTCTACCCTAGAGATAGAAAATGCTAGGGAAATATACCAAGAATAAGACTTTCTTTTTTAAAAAGCAGATGTGCTCTTTAAAGATAGTTTCTTTCTCACCATGCCTATGGCTAAGCAATTAAATAAAATCTGGGGTATGTTAAGTTAAGAACATACACATTACAGACACCAAAAGTATTTTAGATAACTGTCAGTCTTACAGAAGTACAGCTACAGACCTCAGTAGTCTTTGTACAGAAAGCTAGAAAATGATCTCCCAGGACTTGGCAGTAGAGTCAAACTCTGAGGATGAAATCAACATGAATCAATATGTAATTTAAAAATTTTAATGATATGCAGAAGTAATACACCCTGTGAAAGGGTTGCACTGTTTGTGTGAGATTGAGGAAACCTAAGAAATAGCCAAGTCCAACTAATGTAGTTTTATAAGTTTCTATAATCAATGAACCAAGACAGTTCTTTGCTTTGCAGCACCAAAGGACTTACATTTACAAAACTATTAAAACGAATAACTAACTTCGCAAATAATAACTTTAAGAATATTATTGTGCATCCTTTGTGAAGTGAACTCATCTCTTGTGCCTTAGGGCATAAAAGGAGCTGGAACTATACCACAAGTTGTTTGCCATCTAGAATGAGAGAAAAATTCACTTAAAAACAACTCAGTCTTTTAAGTTTCAAACTTGGTAGTAAAGGCCAGTAAGTAGAAAATAAGTTAGTATATAATCAAATTAATCAAATATAATGGCAAGGAAAAAAGAAAATAGCGGAGAGAAAATAATTAGGGCAAAATCTATCAAAAAATAAGCAAAATTTTCTGACATATATTATCTCAGAAGCAAAGATATTTTCTTTCCTTGTAAAGATAGGCCTTCATCTTTACAACTTGATCCCATCACTTTATACTGCCTCCATTACAACTCTCTTAAATTTGGTCTACATTATTATCATTAGCATCATGCTTATTATTTTTAATATTATTCCTTTTTAATGTCTAAAGCATATTACAATGATGAATGCACTGGAGATAAATGTAAACTTCAAAAAGCATGAGGGGAAAAAGTGAGATGTGATTTGAAAGAAACTGACTAGTATGCAGAAATAAATAAAGATTATGAATTTTGGTGGAATGTTAAATCAGTACCAGTCTTCACTGAGCTGAGGTGCTGAAGGATGCTAACAGATGTCCCAAATAAAGATGCTGATATAAAGGTAAGATTAATGGTGGGGTATAAGGAGTTGAAAGTTATCTGAAAATAAATGGTTCAATATGAATATGAAGACATATTCCTGTCCAAATGAAAATATTGAGGTTTATATCCATTATGTATTTTTGTGGATTTACATTTTATCAATATAGGATGAATATTCATGCTCTATTTAATTTTACATTAAATTATTTTAAAATTTTAATATCAACAAATAGATATTTCTTTGTTTTACTTTGATATGAATTGACCAACTTAGTTTTTATTCACTATTCTCAGGTGAATATATACTATGTACTTTTGCAAAAAACATGGATATCCTTGATTTTTTTCATGATTCAAGAATTTAGCCCTTTTACAATATTATACAAATGCTGAATATATTACCTCTTACTAATTTTGTATTTTCTTACCTTTTCTTGCCTTTGCCTCTGTAGAGCTCTTTATTTTTTCATCTTCAAGTAATAAAGTAAACTTTTAAAGCACTTCTTATATTTTTGTAGTAACCTAAAAAGCTTCTTAAGTTATATTACAATTTACATTTTCTAATTTTCAAAATCTAGAATCCCCTTTGATGATCACTGAGGAAATTAGCACAAGTTCCTTTTTATCCCTTAATAAATAATAACAATAATTATTATAAATAATAACAATAAACTCAAAATTAATTATAGAAATGGATAGAGCATTAACCAACATGTCCTAACTTGCTATATAATGGATATAACAAAAATTATGTATTTTTAAAATTATTTATCAATTCTCCCCCTTCTTTGCCATTGTATACAGGAATGCATTGTTTGTGGTTCATCTTAATATTTATCTCATTAATTACAGAATATCTGTATGAAAGCATGAAAGATAAATCAAAAGTATATCAATTAAAGAGCTCAGAATCTGATGTACAGATACTGAAGAGACATGGAGCTCTCTGTGGAAAAGAGGGGTTTTTAAATAAATGAATCATAAATAAAGATATATTTTCCTCTCTTGATAATGCACTTTGGTAGATTTTGCCAATCTTCTTTGCCATCCAATATCTGAACCTCTCAATTTCTCTCCTGCTATCTTAGAGCATGCACCATCTTCTGACGCAAAATTCTTATCCCATCATAGAAGCTAAAATCACATCTTTTAAATCTAAAATGTGGTTCTAAAATTTATTATTAATTACATAAACCTGCTCTAGACTTTTATGTGAAGCAATAGGGATCATAAAGAATTAATTCCAGTGAGGGTCACAGAAGTTGAAGAAGTAACATCTATTTCCAGAGAAATCAGTGGTTGCAGATCTAACAGCAGTATTTAATGAATAGTTGCATTCAGTAATGTGTCTATTGCATTGTCGTTGGGGTAAAACTGGAGGATCTGTCTTTTGTAACAACAGCACTAATGTATTCCCTAGACAATATGCTTGGTGCCTTTAAAAGCAAAAGCTATGGACTGCCCTGGCAGTCAACTGGTTAAGACTCCATGCTTCTAGTGCATGGGGCACAGGTTCTATCCCTGGTTGGGGAACTAAGATCCCACATGCTGCGTGGTGCAGCCAAAAAAAAAAAAGTTTTTTTAATTTAAAAATATATTTTAAAAAATAAATGCAGAAGCTAAAACAAATATAAACAAAGCATGTTAATCAATCTACCAAAAGAGAAGAAAAGTTAAAACATATAGAAATTTATAACAAATATAAAATTCAAAAAAATTACATCAAGAATAAAACAAATTATTTCCATTTTTCCAATGATACAAATGAGGCAATTCAAAACATTAAGAGATAGAGACCATTGGATTGGTTTAACTAAGCAAAACAAACAAAAGAAAATCCAGGTATATCATTTAAGACAGATTTGGAACAAGTATGGAAGATGTAAATTTTACTTTAAAATGAATTTTATTAAGGTGACATATGTATTATTTTCATTCAGTTTATCTCTCACCCTCTGGCAGGCATTTGATATTTATAAGAAATGTAGGATACCTTCTATTTCACAAACACCTAGCATTATCATCATCTAACATTCAGAAAATGGGCCAGTTTTTATCCTGTTACATGAAAAGATATCAAGATGAACACAGTATATATGATAATATAGAACTCAGAAATGATAGAACTCAGTTCAGATAATGAAAGTGTATTTCTGTGCCTGTCTGGTGAAAGACAATGGCTCCTTTAGTTTTCCTGCTTTTTTGAAATACAGAGAAAAATCCCTTGAGAGCTGAAGAGCTGAATAATAGGTGTCAGAGATTTTTGTTGCTGTTGTTTTGTTTTGTTTTGTTTTTCTTTGTTGTTTCCTCTACTAAAGTGGCCATATCTGGCACAACCACCAAAGAGCTGGATTCAACAATTAATTTAACTTGTAATAATTTGCTGTCATTTTTCAAGATCCAGATGGATTCTAGGCTAGCCAAAGATATTTTTTCTTTTTAATTCAACATACACATTATTTCAAGCTCTGTTCTAAGACTGTAATTGTATTTCATTTAGTCCTTACATGAGCTCTAGCAAGTAAATAGATGGTATTCTTTTTGCATTTACAGATAATGAAAGGGAGTCACAGAAAAGAAAATAACAATCTGTCCTCGAAAATGGACATAGTAAGTGGTAGACTTAGGATTTGAAGTAAGATGTCTGTCTCTAACAATTATGCTCTTAACCTCCCAACGATGCCTCTAAGTATCATGAGGATGTGCCAAAAATTCATCAAACCCTGAATAATTGTATTAATGCTTTTTATTTCCTCAGAATGTGAGAAAATGTTGGTTTGCTATAAAGAGAGGGCCTCATGGACCTCAATTTGACACATCTTGTATAATATCTTACATTTCCTTACTTACAGAAATCAATGTAATACTACATTTCGTAACTGTATCTCCTCCCACTAAATACACAGGAGCTGGTTAATAAAATACCAGATCTTTTGAGGTTTCTTAAGCCATATAATTATACAATAGCTTTCCCTCCCAATATAGTGCCCGAATGCTTTCAAACGCATGCTCTTAGCATTATATAAATGATGCTAACGTCTCAGCAAAAAATTGCTGTCATATTTGGAAAAAGAGAGACAAAAATTCTAAGTTTTATTTTACCTGACCCTGCAAGAAATAACAGATTCCTTTCTTCCAAATCTCTAAACATATATTGAGCCAAGAATTTTGAGCTTTTATTTATTTCTTCAGTGCAATTAGAATCCACAACTTCATCACACAGTCTTCCAATTCTTTACGTCCATCACACTGTTTAGCACCAGTGGCTACTGGATGTCTTAAAGTTTTGCCTTAAATGGGCTCTTTATTACTCTTGATCAAATGCACTAATTTTATGACTGCTTTTTCTTCTGAACACTGTAGGCTGCTTGAGCCACATCATTTTCTACTATTAGTTTCAATATTACTGATAGATTCCCATTTATTGTTGCCTTAACCAGACACCAAACACTGTATCAGTTTTTATAGCTTTAACAACATAATTCACTCTAGTTTAATAATAAAAGAAATTTGTTGAAGGATATTCCACAAATATCTGTTATGGTCAGAGAGTTAAACTAAAAATCTGATCCAGTGAACATACTACTACTATATATGGACAAAACAACTCAAATCAATAAGGCAAAAACCTTTGTGACTTCTGTCTTCAAAAAGCCCCCACTGTCAGTGATGTCAGCATCATGGTTGTGTGATCCTCCGTTTGTTGTTTCCCTTCAATCTACAACCAGTAAAACATAATTTGACAAAGCTACCTTTGCCCAACACACCAGGATGCCAGAGAATTCCACACCTCTGTACATCTAAAGGTAGGTGGACTGGAATTACATAGGGGAGGCAGAACCAGAGAACAGTGAAAAGGTTGCCTATGGTCCTGGACCCCTGGCCATGGCAGCTGAGCCTGCAGTCCCAGAGAGCCTGGTAGCATCAGGGAAGGCAGCACACCTGGCTGCAGCAATGCCCATGGCCACAGGGTAACAGACAGCAGCAGCACGGCCTACAGACTTGTACCTCTAGCCACGAAGATGCCCATGATTCCACACACCTAGCCTGCAGCAACAGTACCTGTGAACTCAACAACTCTGGTCACAGAAGAAACACCCATGACTCTGGCACACTCTTCCCCCTTCCTGCCACAGAAGTGGAGCTTGCCACATAGCAACAGAGGCATCCACAACCCTGGTGCCCCAAACAAAGATGCCAGCAACACTGGCAGCAGCAAGTCATCAATGACCCCAGAGGCACAAGCAGTAACAAGTGCACAAGGCAACACTTCTAACCAAGGCAAGGAAAGGTGGAAAGTGCTGACTCTCAAATATAACCAAAGGCAGCTCATGTAAGAGAAACTGAAAACTTGCGCTACATCGCCACCTACTGAAAAGCAAAAGTCCCCCAACTTCTAACCTGTTGAATCCTTAGAATCAAGTAGAAAAAGAAATAAATGTCTTTACCTAGAGAAGAACAGTGTCCACTACAATTCACCAAGCGCCATGAAAAACCACAGTAACACGGTATCATAAAAAGAAAATGACGGTTCTCCAGAAACCAAACTTAATGTCATGGAATATTCTATTTATTTATAGCTATTTTGATAGAGAATTTAAAATAGCTGTCATGAATGAATTAAATGAGCTAAAAGAGAACACATAAAGACAGCTCAATGAGCAGAGGAATAAAATTAATGAACAGAAGGAATACCTTACCAATGAGATTGAAACTCTAAACAAACCAAGCTAAATTCTGGAGCTAAAGAACTCAATAAATGAGAAGAAGAATGCATTAGAAATTATTAGAAATAGAGCAGACCATCTGGAAGAGAGAATTAGCAAGCTTGAAGTTAGAAATCTAGAAATGATACAGGTAGAAAAGGAGAGAGTTATTAAGATCCAAAAAATAAAAAAAATTCTAAAGACACACCTGACTCTACCAGGAAGGGCAACATTAAGATAGTGGGTATACCAGAAAAACAGAGGGAGAAGGGAACAGACAGTTTGTTTAAAGAAATAAATAAACTTCCTAAACCTGGGGAAGGAACTGGATATACAACTGCACAGAGCTAAAAGAACACCTAATTACTTCATGGAAAAGAGGGCTTCACCAGGACATATCATATTGAAACTGTCAAAACTCAATGACAAAGAAAGAATTTTAAAGGCAGCCAGGGAAAAATGAAAGTAACCTACAAGGGAACACCTGTTAGGCTATTAGCAGATTTCTTAGCATAAACTCTATAGAACATGAGAGAGTAGAATGACATACTGAAAATTCTGAAAGATAAAAACTGTCACCCAAGAATACTTTATACAGCAAATTTATCATTCAGATATACAGGAGAAATAAAGGATTTCCAAGACAAACAAAAGCTTGAAGGAGTTCATCAACACTACACCTGCCTTACAAGAAATGTTGAAAGGAGCTCTTATACCTAAAATGAAAAAAAGAAAAGTATGCAAACCTTTGAGGTAGGTGATAAATAGCAGGCAGAATTAGAAAATTGCAACTCAATATCAGAATAGCCTGTTCAACACTTAATTATAGAATAAAAGTTAAAGGGAAAAAAGCAGTAAAAATAACCATAGCTACTTCAATATGCTGACCAATTCAAAACATAAAAAGAGATAATTGAGACAATAACATAAAAGAGGAAATGGAAAAGGACAAAACCTAAATTGACAAATGAAGAAAAGATGCTATAAGCAAAAAAAGGACTATTTTATCTTTGAGAAATTTACACAAATCCCATGGAAACCACAAAACATAAATCTGGAGCAGAGACAAAAAACAGAAAAAAGAAGAAACTGGGAAAATCATCACAGAAAACCATCAAACTAAAGATGGTTTGACACAGGCAGGCAGGCAGAGACACAAGGAAAAAGATACAATGGCAATATAAAGCAAACAGAAAACAAAAGCTAAAATGGCAGTACTAACTCCTCATATGCCAATAATCACCCTAAATGTAAATGGACTGAACTCACTAATCAAAAGACACCGAGTGGCTGGATGGATAGAAAAAGAAGACCCAAGTATATGCTGCCTTCAGGAGACACACCTCAACTCTGAAGACAAACATAGACTAAGAGAAAAGGATGGGAGATGATACTTCAAGCAAATGGCAGCCAAAAGAAAGCAGGTATAGCCATACTCATATGAGACAAAATAGACTTCTAGCCAAAACAGGTAATAAGAGACAAAGATGAACATTATATAATGATAAAGAGGACAATTCATCAAGAAGACATAACAATTATTAATATATATATATGCACCTAACATAGGAGCACCAAAATACATAATGCAACTATTAAAAGAACTGAAGAGAGAAACTGGCAATACAATAGTAGGGAATTTTAACTCCCCACTTACATCAACAGATATATCATATAGACAGAAAATCAATAAGGAAACATCAACCTTAAATAAAACATTAGGCTAGACGTAAATGATAGATTTACATAAAACTTTCTATCTAAATGCAGCAGAATACACATTCTTCTCAAATACACATGAAACATTCTCAAGGATAGACTACAAGTTGGGATACAAAACAAGTCTCAATAAATTTAGAAGATTGAAATCATATCAAGCACCTAAGCATCCTTTTTAATCATAGTGGTATTAAACCAGAAATCAACTAAAAGAAGAAAGCTGGGAAAATCACAAATATTAGCATGAATAACATGCTAATGAACAACTATTGGGTCAGTGAAGAAATCAAAGTAGAAATTTAAAAAAAATACCTGAAGACAAGTGAAAATGAAAACGCAACATACCAAAATCTATGGGATGCAGCAAAAGTGGTACGAAGAGGGAAATTTATAGGTAGTACAGGCCTACCTCCATAAACAAGAAAAATCTCAAATAAACATTATAACCCTACACCTAAAAGAAATAGAAACAGAAGAACAAGCAATGCCCAAATACAGTAGAAGAAAGGAAATAATAAATATCAGAGCAGAAATAAATTATATAGAGACTAAAAAGGTGATAGAAAAGATTAACAAAACTAAGAACTAGTTCTTTGAAAAGCTAAACAAAATTGACAAACCTTTAGCTAGATTCACAAAGAAAAAAAAGGGCTCCGATAAAATCAGAAAAGAAAGAGAAGAAATAACAATGAGTACCACAGAAGTACAAAGGATTATAAGAGATATTATAAACAGCTATATACCAACAAATTTGATAACCTGAAGGAAGTGGACAAATTCTTAGAATTATACAACCTTCCAAGACTGAATTATGAAGAAATAGAGAATCATAATAGGCTGATCACCACTAAGGAGATTAAAAGAGTAATCAAATACCTCCCCCAAAACAAAAGTCCAGGACCAGATGTCTCCACTGATGAATTTACCAAACATTAAAAATCATTTAACACCTGTCTTCTCACACTCTTTCAAAATATTGAAGAGGAAAGAAATCTTTTATACTTATTCTATGAGAACAACATTACTCTATTACCAAAACCAGGCAAGGACAAAACACACAAAAAAATGATAGGCCAATATCTCTGATGAGCATAGATAGAAAAATCCTCAACCAAGTATTAGGAAAACTGAATAGTACAATACATTAAAAGGATAATACATCCTGATCAAATGTGATTTATTCTAGGGAAGCAAGATTGTTCAATATCTACAAATCAATCAATTTGATATACCACATTAAGAAACAAAGATAAAAATCATATGACCTAAATCACAGCAAAATACTTTTTGACCCACCTCCTAGACAAATGGAAATAAAAACAAAAATAAACAAATTGGACCTAATGAAACTTAAAAGCTTTTGCACAGCAAAGGAAACCATAAACAAGACCAAAAGACAACCTTCAGAACGGGAGAAAATATTTGCAAATGAAGCAACTGACAAAGGATTAATCTCCAAAATTTACAAGCAGCTCATGCAGCTCAATATCAAAAAAACAAACAACCCAATCCAAAATTGGGCAGAAGACCTATATAGACATTTCTCCAAAGAAGATATACAGATTGCCAACAAACACATGAAAGAATGTTCAACATCATTAATCGTTAGAGAAATGCAAATCAAAACTACAATGAGATATCATCTCACACCAGTCAGAATGGCCATCATCAAAAAATCTACAAACAATAAATGCTGGAGAGGGTGTGGAGAAAAGGGAATCCTCTTGCACTGTTGGTTGGAATGTAAACTGATACAGCCAATATAGAGAACAGTATGGAGATTCCTTAAAAAACTAAAAATAGAACTACCATATGACCCAGCAATCCCACTACTGGGCATATACCCTGTGAAAACCATAATTCAAAAAGAGTCATGTACCACAATGTTCATTGCAGATCTATTTACAATAGCCAGGACATGGAAGCAACCTAAGTGTCCAACAGATGAATGGATAAAGAAGATATGGCACATATATACAATGGAATATTACTCAGCCATAAAAAGAAACGAAATTGAGTTATTTGTACTGAGGTGGATGGACCTAGAGTCTGTCATACAGAGTGAAGTAAGTCAGAAAGAGAAAAACAAATGCTGTATACTAACACATATATATGGAATCTAAAAAACAAAACAAAAAAGTGGTCATGAAGAACCTAGGGGCAAGACAGGAATAAAGACGCAGACCTACTAGAGAATGTACTTGAGGATATGGGGAGGGGGAAGGGTAAGCTGGCACAAAGTGAGAGAGGGGCATGGACATATATACACTACCAAACATAAATTAGATAGCTAGTGGGAAGCAGCCACGTAACACAGGGAGAACAGCTCGGTGCTTTGTGACCACCTAGAGGTGTGAGATAGGGAGGGTGGGAGGGAGGGAGATGCAAGAGGGAAGAAATATGGGGATATATGTATATGTATAACTGATTCACTTTGTTATAAAGCAGAAACTAACACACCATTGTAAAGCAATTATACTCCAATAAAGATGTTAAAAAAAAAAAAGGAACCTAGGGGCAGGACAGGAATAAAGATGGTGATGTAGAGAATGGACTTGTGGATACAGGGCGGGGGAAGGGTAAGCTGGGACGAAGTGAGAAAATGGCATGGACATATATATACTACCAAATGTAAAACAGATAGCTATTGGAAGCAGCTGCATAGCACAGGGAAATCTGCTTGTTGCTTTGTGTCCACCTAGAGGGGTGGCATAGGGAGGGTGGGAGGGAAACACAAAAGGGAGGAGATATGGGGATATATATATACGTATAGCTGATTCACTTTGTTTTACAGCAGAAACTAACACACCATTGTAAAGCAATTATACTCCAATAAAGATGTTTAAAAAAATCATATGATCTTCTCAACAGTTGCAGAAAAAGCATTTGACAAGATTCAAAACTAATTATTGATTAAAAAAAACTCAACAAAATGGGAACAGAGGGAATGTACCTCAGCATAATAAAGGCCATATGTGACAAACCCATAGCTAACATCATACTCCTCCTGAAAAACTGAATGATATCCCTCTAAGGTGAAGAACAAGACAAGAAAGCCCACTCTCGCCACTCTTATTCAACATAGTATTGGAAGTCCTAGCCAGAGCATTCAGGCAAGAAAAAGAAATAGAAGTCATCCAAATTGGAAAGGAATAAGTAAAACAGTCACTATTTCCAAATAATATACTATATCTAGAAAACCCTAAAGACTCCACCAAAAATATTAGAAATAAGAAATACAGCAAAGTTGCTGAGTATAAAATTAATAAATGAAAATCTGTTGTAATTCTATATACTAACAACAAATTAGCAGAGAGAATAATGAAGAAAACAATCTAATTTACAATCATAAAAAAGAAAATACATAGGAATAAATTTAACCAAGGAGGTGAAATGCCTGTACATTGAAAACTATAAAACATTGTTGAAAGAAATTGACGATTACACAAATCATGAAAAAGTTCTGTTCTCATGGACTGGAAGAATTCATATTGTTAAAATGACTATATGACCTAAAGCAATCTATAGATTCAATGCAATTCCAATGAAATGTTTCACAGAAATAGAACAAAAAATCCTAAAATTTATAGGGAACACAAATAGCCAAGGTATTTATAGGGACCCTTGAATATCTAAGGCAATCTTGAGAAAGAAGAACAAAGGTGGAGGTATCACACTACCTGATTTGAAACTATATACAAGCTACAGTAATCAAAACTGCTTGGTACTGGAACAAAAACAGACTCATAAGTCAATGGAATAGAACTGAAAGCCCAGAAAAAACCCCACACATTTATGGATAATTGATTTATGACAAAGGATTAAGGAACACAGAATGGAGAAAGGATTGTCTTTGTCTTCAATAAATGGTGTCAGGAAAACTGTACAGCCACATGCAAACTAATGAAACTAGACTATTGTCTCACACTATACATAAAAATCAACACAAATTGGATTAAAGATTTGAATGTAAGTCCTGAAACCATAAAACTGCTGGAAGAAAACATAGGCAGTACTCTCTTTGACAGTGGTCTTAGCAATATCTTTCTGGATATGTCTCCTCAGGAAGGGAAAGAAAAGCAAAAATAAACAAATGGGACTACATCAAATTAAAAGGCTCCTGTACAGCAAAGGAATCCATCAACAAAAGGAAAAGGCAATTTATTGAATGGGAGAAGTTATTTACAAATGATATATTCTATAAGGAGTTAATATCCAAAATATATAAAGAACCCATCCAACTCAACTCCAAAAAAATAAATGACTTGATTATAAAATGGGCAGAGGAGCTAAATAGACATTTTTCCAAAGAAGATATACAGATGGTCAACATTCACATGAAAAGATCTTCAACATCACTAGTTTTTCAGGGAAATGCAAATCAAAACCAAAATGAGATATTACCTTAGGCCTGTTAGAATGACTATTAACAAAAAGCAAGAAATTACAAGTGTTGGAGATGATGTTGAAAACGGGGAACCCTCATAAACTGTTGGTGGGAATGTAAATTGGTGCAGTCACTACTCTATGATCCAGCTATTTCACTTCTGGGTGTTTATCTGAAGAATACAAAAATAGTACTTTGAAAATATACATGCAGCCACATGTTCACTGTGATATTATTTACAATAGTTAAGATATGGAAGCTATCTAAGTGCCCAAAAATGGATGAATGGATAAAGAAGATACGGCATATATATATATATATATATATATATATATATATATATATACACACACACACAATGGAATATTATTCAGCCATAAAAAATGATAAAATCTTGACATTTGCAGAATATGGATGGGTCTCTGGAGTATTATGTCAAGTAAAATAAGTCAGATGGAGAAAGACAAATACCGTATGATTCCACTCACATGTGGATTATAAATAAACAACACAAAACAAATTTAAAAAGTAAACAAACCACACCAAACAAAAACAAACATATACAGAGAACACAGTAGTGTTTACCAAAGGGGAAGAGGGTAGAGGGAGGATAAAATGGGTAAAGGGGAATCAATTGTATGGTGATGGATGGAAACTAAATCTTTGCTGGTGAACACCCTGTAGTGTATACAGAAGTTGAAATATAATATTGCACACATAAAAACTTATGTGATGCTATATACCAATAAAACAATAAAAAATGATATGCTAAAACATAGCCCCCACTGTCATATCCCAAGATTGAGCATTTTCAGTGTCTTCTATCTCACATTGCTCATTTATGAATTAAAATATCAATGGCTCAAGAGTCCAGAAATAGACTCCCATAAATAGAGTTACCTGATCTTTGACAAAGAAGCAAAGGCAATACAATACAGCAAAGAGAGTCTTTTCAACAAATGGTGCTGGAACAACTAGACATTCACATGCAAAAGATTAACCTAGACACAGACCTTACACCCTTCAGAAAAATAACTCAAAATGGATCACAGCCACCTAGAGGGGTGGGATAGGGAGGGTGGGAGGGAGGGAGACGCAAGAGGGAAGAGATATGGGAACATATGTATATGTATAACTGATTCACTTTGTTATAAAGCAGAAATTAACACACCATTGTAAAGCAATTATACTCCAATAAAGATGTTAAAAAAAAAAAAATGGATCACAGACCTAAATATAAAACCCCAGAACTCTGAAACTCATAGATGATAACACAAAAGAAAACCTAGTTGACTTTGGGCATGGCAATAAACTTTAGACACAATATCAAAAACATAATCCATGAAAATAATGGTTGATAAGCTGGACTTCATTAAAATGAAAAACTTCTGTAAAAGACTATGTCGAGAATTTTTTTAAAAAGCCACAGACTGGGAAAAAATATTTGTCAAAGACACATCTGATAAAGGACAATTATTCAAAATATGCAAAAAATATTATAAACTTAACAATAAGAAACCAAACAATCTGATGAAAAAAGGGCCAAAGACTTCAACAGATAACTGGCCAAAGAAGATATGCAGATGGAAAATAAGCATATGAAAAGATGTTCTACATCACATGTCATCAGGTAAATACAAATGAAAACAAAAGAACAATGAGATACCACTATACACCTAGTAGCATGGCCAAAACTTAGAACCCTAACAATGCAAATTGCTGGTGAGGACATGGAGCAACACGAATGATCATTTATTGCTGGTGGGAATGCAAAATGGAACAGCCACTCTGGAAGACAGTTGGGTGGCTTCTTAAAATACTAAACATTCTCTTACTGTATGATCCAACAATCAAACTCATTGGTATTTACCCAAAGGAGCTGATAACTTATTTTCACATAAGAATCTGCATATGGAAGTTTACAGCAGCTTTATTCATAATTGCCAAAACTTGGAAGCAACCAAGATGTCCTTCAGTAGGTGAATGGATAAATAAACTTTGATACATCCAGACAATAGACTATTGTTCAGCACTAAAAGGAAAGGAGCTGGCAAGCCAGCAAAAGACATGGAAGAACCATAAACGCATACTACTAAGTGAAAGAAACCAATTTGAAAAGGCTACATAATGTATGATTCCAACTATATGGTATTCTGGAAAAGGCAAAACTATTGAGATAGTAAACATTTCAGTGGTTGAAAAGTGTTATGGGGGAGCCGTTGAAAGGATGACAGGGCATAGCACAGGGGATTTTTAGGATGGTACAAATACTCTGTATGGTACGAATGTGGTTATTACATGGCATTACACATTTGTCCAAACACACAGAATGTACAATACCAAGAATGAACCCTAAGGTTAACTATGGACTTTGGATGATTGTGATGTGTCAATGTAGTTTTATCAGTTGTAACAAAGGTACCACTCTGATAGGGATGTCGCAACTGGGGGAGGCTAAGTGTGTGGACAGCAGAGGGTATATGAATTTTGCTGTGAACCTAAAACAGGTCTAAAAAATTGTGTTAAAAATGCATATTAAAATAAGTACACTAGTGGCTTCCCTGGTGGTGCAGTGGTTAAGAATCCGCCTGCCAATGCAGGGGACGCGGGTTCAAGCCCTGGTCGGGGAAGATCCCACATGCCGCAGAGCAACTAAGCCCGTGTGCCACAACTACTGAGGCTGCGCTCTACAGCCCGCGAGCCACAACTACCAAGCCCGTACACCACAACTACTGAAGCCCGCGCACCTAGAGCCTGTGCTCCGCAACAAAGAAAAGCCACCGCAATGAGAAGCCCATGCACCGCGACAAAGAGTAGCCCCTGCTTGCCGCAACTAGGCAACTAGAGAAAGCCCGCACACAGCAATGAAGACCCAATGCAGCCAAAAATAAATAAATAAATAAATTTATCAAAAAATAAATAAATAAATAAGTACACTAAAGATCTACCACATAAATTTGAAGGAGCCAAATGGAGTTTAAATGTTACAATGTTACCTTATTGAAGACATGGTAAAAGTAACATGTTGAGTTCTTACCTGAGACTGTGACTAGTAAGTAGTATGAACCTATTGCAATCATTAGATTCCCACTAAATGAATATAAATGTATATCAAATAAAGAAAATAATAAAATAAAAGAGATAAATTAAAAATAAGTAATTCACTCAAAGAAGTAATAAAAGAAGAAAGGGGGAAATAGAAGTGGTGAGTCAAACATAATATAATATGTTACTTAAAATATATCAGTAAATTAATATACTAAATACTGACAATTTAAAAAGCAAAGGTATATTTTTTTACATATGTATATAAAGCTTATAAGTAAAGTGGCTTAAATATAAGCATATAAGAAAACTAAAGCAGAGAATGAATAGTTAATTTATGTAAATATTATAAAAAGAAAGTGGGCTTAGCTCTACTAATATCAGGCTGCATAGAATATAAAGAAGGAAGCATATTAGAAACAATTTTTAAGGTATAAACTCAGTAGAATGATATAAAATTTAAAATATATATACTTCTATCACCTAGATATAAAATAAACATCAGTAAAATAGATATTAAAAAATATAGAAATCAATAAGCATAGGGGAAATATTTTAAAAACAATTCTCTTAGTAAAGATATAAAATATTTCATAGCACATTTAACAAACACAACCTAACAGATACAGAACTGCATCCAAGAACCTCAGAAGACACATACTTTTTCAACAGTGTATGGAATACATATATATATATATATATAAAAATATATGTATGTATACATGTAGATATACCTGTAGGCATGTATGTATACTTCATATATATTGTATACATACATACCACATATATATTTAGCCATATTCTTGGCTATTAAATAATTTTCAACAAATTTCAAAGGATCAGTATATTGAAAAATATTATTTCTGATTACAGTGGAATTGAGCTAGAAATCAATAGCTAAAAGACATCTTTAAAATCTCTATAAGTTGGAAATTAAGCAATATACTTTTGATACAGCAGGTTAGGAAAAAATAATCCAAATCCTTTGTAAACTCCTTCGAAGCATATAAAAAGAGGAAATAGTCCTAATTTATTTTATAAGATCAAAATGATCCTGATTACAAAAATCTGGTTAGATTACCAAAATATTAACTTATAGACCACTCCTAAATGACATATTGCTACTCAAACCCGTATATTAAAAAGTTATAACTATTTTAAGCTTATTTCAGGATTACAAGGACAATTTAACATTTGAATGATGTATGTACATTTTTACCACTTATTACAGAAAAAAATACACACATGACAATCTCAATAGATACAACAAAAGCATTCAATAAAATTTAATAATTGTTAATGGTAAAAACTCATAGCAAAAACAATAAAACGAAGTTTTTTTAAATCTTATATAGTTTACCTACAAGAATACACACACACACAAAACACCATAACAATCATTATACTTCATGGTAAAATGTTGAAAGCAACTTCCTTGAGATCATGAACAAGACAACAAGACAGCTTTCATCATCTAAAGTATGGGGTTTAGCCATTGCAAAAAGCAAGGAAATAAGGTGTGACAATTGTAAATAAATATATATGTCTTCATTTGCAGATGACATAAACAAGGATGTAGAAAATCCCCAAATATCTTTATATATACTATTTACTTTGAATCAATCAATTTCACAATATTGTTGGATACAAGTCAGCACACACACACACACACACACACACACACACACACACACACAATTACTTTCAACATGCCAGAAAAAGAAAACTGAAAGGATACTATTCTCAATAACAAAAAATTCAATTCTTTAGAATAATCTAAGAAAAAGTGTGCAAATCTCTCTATAGAAAACTATAACACTGAAAGAAAGCCAAGTAAACCTGAAGAAAAGACGTCAATAACATGTCAATTCTCCCCACACTGATTTACGGTTTCAATGCAATACCAATCAATATCAGGTCCAAGTGCCAGGAGCAGCATCTCTGCACACGGTACACATTCACCATCCCGAATTGAGGAGAAGCACAGTGCTTCTCCAAGGTGCCAGGTTGGGGTGTCTGGCACAGCAGTTCTGTGCTGGGAACTCTAGTCCAAAGTGTTAGGTGCAAGGCCTCTACACATGGCCCTCTACAGGCAAGTGAATTGAGACTAAGAACAAAAGAAAAGGATAGACCTTATCACTTAGATTCCATCTTATTTTTCCCAGGGGATCCCAGTGGCCTTTGCTGGTGACTGTTTCTTTAGTATTCTTACTTTATGAACATTTGTTGAGCTGTGTACTTATGATTTGTACATTTATTGTATATTTCAATTAAAAAATTTAAGCATAAGAAATCTGTGATACTTAATGAAATATAGGTGCGAAAAAGTTAGTAAAAGGAGTATGTTATTGTACTATGTTTTGACGTATCTGGAACTAATTTCAAAAGGTAAGTCTTCATTTGAGGCTTGAAAAATGAATGATAATTCACCAGGTTAACTTGCTGGAAGAACTTTCCAGGGGAAAGTTAATATTTATCCTCATATTGCATTGCACAATATATTTAAAGATCTCTTTTTCTTAAAACCAGGTTTTACTCAAAACTATGTTTATAGAATTTTATTAGTCCAAATAAACTCTATTTCATTAAACATAAATTCTGATTTAGTAGAGTGAAATTTGTCAAGATGCTTTTATTCTTAGATTTGAAGCAGATTTCATTAAGTTGATATTTTGGTCAATGTCACATAATGAGAGAAATTGTATTACTTGTTATTTTAATATGATGGAAATAGATGAATTATTCTTTGAAATCTGCCAGTAATGTAGATTTTAAGAAAATTATTCTCATCTGTTATGCTTATGAAAGAGTAGCTATTATGATACCTGCCTTCCCGAATCATACTATGAATTAGTTGATTCTGATTCATACTCCTTCCACTTTGTTCAAAAATTAAGAAATTACAATAATGACTTCTAGAGTGCAGATTGATCATCTAGAATTCTTAAAGTGGGCACCTATAAAGATGATTTTCATAGAAAAGCATTCTGGATATTATGCACATTGGACTTCAGAAGATACACAAAGTTTTATAAAGAAACAGTTTCTTGGAGTCTGATTTTTAAAGAAAATTAAGTATTTATAGTGAATTTATGGAGACTTTTATTAAGCAACTTGCACTCTCAAACAAGAACAATCTTTCTGAAGTCGTCATCTGATAGGTTCAGGGCTAGAATCTTATTTACAATGAATAAGTTTTGCTATAGCAAAGATTATATAGCCTTATGTTATTTAGTTTATGCATATGTGAAGGTCATGTTTTATATTTACTATTATTTTTGATGAATCCAAGGAATGTTTATCCATTTTTTACAGTTGTTTATTCCCAGAGATAAAATATGTACGTCCAAGAAATTTTTATCTGTGCCAGAAAGCATCAGATTTGTTTCTCAATCACAATAAAAGTGCCAAAGTAAAGGCACTGTTTTCATGACTGTGCTATTTATTATCTCAATTATTATTACATTATCATATTTAATGACCATTAACTACAAAATGCTGATATGTTAATAAAAATGAACATGGAAATTTAAAAATGATAACTCATGTTGATTTTTCTTATATTAAGTAACAGCTTTCTTTGGTAAATATTTTTTTGCTTTTAATTATATCTTAACAAGTAGTGATTATGATGTGTAACTCCTTTTGGAAAATAAATGACTTAAATTGACCTACTTTAATTTTATTCATTATCTCTAACTGTTATTAAAACTTGTATTTGACATATGTGAATATTATTTGATCTTTTCAAACCACATTCATTCTCATTAAGAAAGCCCCAAGACATTTTCTTTCAGAATATTTTTCAAATATTCTGAGATTTTACTAGTTATGTGAAATGTGACAGCACTTTCAAGTTCTTTATTATGGTTTCTTTCTACAGCAAGAACCAATTATTCCACATATATTAGTGCCTGGTTTTGAACTTAATATTTAAGCAATTAGTATCTGTATCTATAAATTAATACATTTATATTCCTAATGTAGTTTTAATCATACAAAATGAATGGAAACTGTCTTTTGGGTGCATTAGTGTTAAAGGTAAAGACTGTTTATTTGATGTTAAAGCTCAATTAAACTACAGTTTGAGGGAAGAGGAGGTAATTTTTTGACACTCTTCTGGCTGATTCTAATTTCTAGTTCTTCATGAAAGAGGACAACTAAAGAAACATTCATATTATCTTTCAAAATAAAATGTCTATTTTAGACAAATTGTACTTGTTTTCATATTTTCATACCCAGTAATTGCTGACAAAGATGTTCACGTAATGACACCTAATCCACTAAAATTATTTGAACTTTAGTATAAGCCCTTTAACTTTGAATTAAGTAGTATACTCAGCTGTGAGAAATGTTTTTAAGTACTGACAAATATATTTATATCTATCAGTATAGATATTCATATCCTTCTGATTATGTTATGATTTATATAGAGATTATCATTTTAAAATAAATTTGTCTGATATCTTAGCATTATCAGGAAAGTACCTGTGCTATGCCTTGAGACATTTATACCAGTTGAAAAGTAAGTGCTATTACAATTTTAAGTCTATGAAACAGCTTTGATGAAAATTAAAATGTATTTATTCAGATTGTTTTCTACCTGGTTGGCTCCCATGAGTAATACAACTGCATTACATAAATCCAAAGTCATTACTCCTTTATGCTGCTTATGAACAATTGGGTAGATCCACTAACAAATTTCATACTAAATGAAAGTACACGTGCTGATGATTGAAGCTTAATAGCCAGAAAAGATGAAGGGGCCTGCTGGAAAGCATGCCACACTTTCCACATTTTCTCCAAGTAAGATACTGCTCACAGGACAGGCCATCATAGCTTGACTCCAATGATCTAATAATGCTGTTCAGACCCATTGTGGAAGGCAACACATCTCTTCAGGGAGTACTAAACTCTTCTGACCCACACAGCATTGCAAGGGAAATGGATGAGTGTGAAAATGCACAGGTATATCCTTGGAAGAGTGAGCCCATGGTGAAAAAGACCTGAAGCAAAACTTCACTGATTAAAAACAAATCAACAAACAAAAATCCTTCATTGATCACATAACTCCCATAAGCCCCTATTCTGACTGATAAACCATAGTGATACTTTGGGCCTACAAGTTCAATGTTCAGTAATCCCTGAGAATTCTTATGAGTTTCCCTTTCCTAATCTACAGTTTGCAGGTCTACTTAGGAATGATTGGGAGGATTAATGATATAAATTTTTGGAAGAGTTGCAAGACTCAAAGGTACCAGGCTTCTCTTATACTGAACGGACTCTGGGACTGTGAACTAGAACCTCCTCATAAATCTATTTATTGCAACAATAGTAAATGGCCTGCCCCTCTCAAGATGGCTCATCAAATCTTACTTGATATACTTTCTTTAGCATTCCAATCTTCCTAAATCTGTTGATACCATCTTCTATAATACACAAAGGAAGTTTGGGCATTTCAACTTCATAGATGATTGTTGAGCCCATATTCCAGTTAACTGATCAAGCAAACTGTTAGAGATATTCTTTGTTCATCAAGCTAAAACACTGAATCCAGAATCTTTGCTTTAGAAGGCTAACATCAACAAATCTAGTCTGATTCTACTTTATATATCCTTCTACCTTGATCCTACAATCATAACATTCATTTCCACACACATTCTCAAGTATTCTATCTATATAAATTGACTAGATCATGCAACTATTTTGGTGTATATCATACCTTCTGTGGGTCTTACTTTGAACTTCACGCTTTAGTGCCTGCTGGGCCTTGAGTCTGGGAATAGTTCTAAAATTGAGGTCTGTGAACTATAGCACATAAACTAAAACTTGATTTTGTAAATAAAGTTCTATAGGAATATACTCACACCCATTTGCTTATATATTGTCTATGATTGCTTTTTGTACTACAACAGCAGAGCTGGATAGTTAAGACAGATATCATATGACCTGCAAGCATAAAATATGTACTATCTGTCCTTTTAAGGACATGCAAAGAGTTTGGAAGTTGTCGCTCCCGTCCTTACAACCAGAAAAAATGAATAAACTAAAAATCAATGACTTTCTTTGCACACATCAGAGAACAGAGAAATGCCACCACAAAATCAGGACAGACAGGAACGTCCTATAAGATGAAGTCAGAATTTGCTTATGTGGAGCAGAAGCTACTAAGCCAGAACGTGGTAGGAATACTTAACTGGTAATTATAAAGAACTGATGGAGTCTAAGTGTAGACAAGTTTGAGAGTGAGAAAGCCTTAAAGAGAGAGGCACAATCTTTGGGGGGCCCCATACTTTCCAGGGCTTTGTTTTTAGGAACCATTCTGACAGGGGCAGGAAAAGAGTAGATATCATAAAATGTGTCCAGAATATTTTTCATACAAAAGTCTAATCTTCAGGAGAAAAGGCATTGCCAGAATCTTATACCAGCTGGGGACAGGGCATTACATCTCCCCCAGCCCTCTTTAGCCTTCTTGTCTAACCAAAAGTGTAGGTTGGTGGGGAGGTGGCAGGTGTCATAGTAAACAGAAGTTAGTTAGGGCTTCAAGGAAATAAACTGGGGAAAATGCTTCCAAAAAAGGAAGTAGAAGGGAGAGGAGGAAGAAAGCTATGCCACTAGAGAAACATGGGGTCCTAGACCCACTAAACAATGAGAATTAATTGTAAGATTATGGACTGCTCTTTCTTCCCCAGATGTTAACAAAACTCAAACAGGAGACAGATGATAACAGTGGACTATTGATGAGAGACCTGCTAGACACATACTCTTTCTCTGAGGAGGAGAATTTATGGAAGTCCAAATCAACAGAGGTTAAAAAAAAAAAAAAAAAAAAGCAAGAAAAGCCAAGAATTTTTAAGCCTCTAAAACATGTAGTTGCAGCAAATCTTAAACACAGATCAACTCCTAAATATTTTAATATAAATTTTCATATAACATCACATTTGCCTCAGTTCCTATTACCCAAAACATTTCTGCCTTTCAACAAAAAACTGCAAGGCATGTCAAAAGGCAACAACAACAGTCTAATGAGACGACATAAGAATTATAACCAGACTCAGATGTGACACAAATGTTGAAAATATCATACAAGATATTACAATTACCTGTGGTTAATATGTTACTGTCACTACCTTTATCTGCCATCCATCATTACCAAGAGCCTCATGATTTACCTATCCACTTCCATACTTAACCCCTCTTATATGTGTTTTTAGAAAGATAGTACCTGTTTTTTTGTTTGTTTGTTTTGAGAAGGAAGAAAATCATAGGACAATATTTATGCCTCTAAAACTTTAGGCTTCATAAGTGGTTTTCTACTTACAGATGTAATATTGTTTTATTTCAGAAGATATTAGTTTAGGAGATGAATTAAGCTAGGGAATGTAGATTTATGATGTTAATGTAGGTAAAACATTAAACAGTTGATCTTCATTACCAGCCAAGATATAAATCAGTTTCTGCTTCTTTAAACGGTTGGTACAGATTGTGTCCCTTTAATATATAAAGATCTTGATTTTGGCAATTTTCTCTGGAATAGTGTCTAATCTCAACTACCCAGTCTTGTGGCACTCAGTTTTGAATATAATAGGATACATAGTATATAGCAATAGCAACAGATGACAGTAAAAAAAAAGGAAAGAGGTGAGGGAGATGAGTGACAAAACAATAGTAATGACAATGAAGCAACAACAAACTATAATTTTGAAACTAATTATAACCCCAGACCCAAAGGGCAGCCTTACAGACAGACAGAAGACCACAAAAATAATTCAGTGTATATATATTTGATACCTAAACACAGTTTTAGTTAAAGTGATAACTATTCCCAAATGTATTATAAATATTTATCTTTACATATCAACCATCAAAAAGAAGAAAATGTATCTTATATGAACAATATGAAATAGGAAAGGTTCTTTTAGCTAAAATTTAATGCAGCACTAACCTAGCAAGCATAAAGCACATTTTAAGTCAAATTCAAAACCACAGCTTTGTAAATTCAGTCACTGGGGGATTCGTGTGGCCTGCTTATGAACCTCTAACTAGAAATCCTTTAGCATTCCATTAAGGACTGCTGTAAGATTCATATAGTGGTCCCTAGGATGGAGCAAATTTTTTTTCCCTTTTAAGTCTTCATTTTTCTTTTTCCTTTTTATGTTCATCTTAAAAATGTCTTTATATTCTGATTAGAATTCACTGAGAATTTGATATAGTTGATCATTTTCATGTCTTTTTCTGTGATATACCATTTTTCTTCTAAATAATCTATCATTATTTAGTTAGCAGCAATGATGCATTTACATTTTCTATGTCTCAGGGTTTTTTTGAGATTCATTTTGCAGTCCCCAAACTTCAAATTAAAATATCCTGCTATTTTGGTGCATGAAAAAAAACACTTACACTGTTTCATAGTATTTTGAAAGTTTTCATAAAAGACTCTAGAGGTTTCATCATTATTTGCACAGAAAATTTCCTTTCAGCCAGCAAAAATAAGCTTTTTAATTTTATGTTGCATTGTAAAATATTTAATATATAATTCTTTAAAAGTAATTTCTTATTTAGTGAATTTTTCAATGCACAAATAAAGATGCCCTAAAAAAGTGTGCATATATCTGTGTTCGGGAAAGAAAGCGACACGAAAGATAGGTTGTTTTTGTTCATTTGTTTTTATTTTTCCTCTCAATTTATGACAAGTGAAGCTACCTTTTGTGATAATCTCTGAAAAATATAAATATGAAGGAAGACCTTCAAGATTTTCCTCTTGCTTCTTTACCTTGTTGCTACTATTTTCCAGGACAATTCTCATTAAACCATCCCTTAACTAGCATCTCAAAACCTTCAAATATAAAAAAAATGATGATAACAATAAAAGGTACTGATCCTGACATCTGTCCAATATTAAGTACCATATATTTTGAAAACCTAGTAGATAGCCACTGGAAATAAGTTCTTTATACACGATGAGTTATTATTATTACTATTACTCCTTTCTAGCTGTTAGCTTTAGACTATTTTTATCTGTTACCTTAGCCCACAAGTAGAAAGTTGTATAAAATAATAAAAGATAAATGATTTTCAACTTCTCAACTAACCAGTAAGCAGCCTGCAATGGTCTAAAAATAAAATATGATTTTATACCTACAGTGCACATGTCATCTACCTGAAATGTTGTCAGTTGACAACTTAGAACATGCATTTTGTGTTTCATTATTTAAATTTGAAGTTTTTGACTTCCATTTGTACTTTTTGACACAAATTGCACTAAATGCCATTCCTTGTAACCATATAACATTCTTTAAGATTTTCCTTTTTTTAACTTAAAAGTAACTGATTAGCCAAAACAAAGCAAAACAAAACCAAAAATTTTATTTGCATGTCATCTTGTAAAATGTGGTCATTTTACCATAAATGTAATTGTCCATTCAAATGTTTGCAACGTATTTCAAATATTATAATAGAAATTCCACAATCCAATAAATCAAAACTATTCACAAGTATTCATATATATCTCAGAGATCCAGCCTTTTCATATCAGTTATAGGAATATGGGAACCGAGAGGCTCCCCATGCAACAGAGGATGGATCCACGGAGAGATTCAGTCACTTATTCAGGTTCAAACATACGATAATTGTTATATATAAAACCATAATGATATTTCTAAGTTTTTTGTTGTTGTTATTTTAAGATAAGTGTGGATCCACAAGCTTTGTAAGAAACAATACAGAGAAATCCCAGGTATCCTTGTCCCAATTTTCCCCTACTGGTAACATTTTGCAAAACTATGGTACAACATCACAACTAGTATGTTGATACTGATACAGTCAAGATACATTTCCAACAGCACAAGGAGCCTGCATGTTGCTCTTTTACAGCCACCCCAACTTCCCTAACACCCTCAACCCTTCCTTAGCTTCTGACAACTATCTGCTTATTCTCAATTTCTATAATTTTATCATTTCAAGAACGTTATATAAATGAAATCAAACAGAATTTAACTTTGGGGATTTTTTTTTTCATTCAACATGATCCTCTGGAAATTCATGCAGGTTGTCACGAGTATTTGTTCCTTTTTGATTAATAGGATTCAATGGTATAGATGACCATAGCTTGTTTAGCCGTTTACCCGTTGAAAGACATTTAAATTGTTTCCAGTTTTTGAGTGTTATGAATAAAGCTGTTGTAAAATTTCATGTACAGATTTCTGTGTAAACATGTCATCATTTCTCCAGGATACATCCTTAGAAGTACAATTGCTGGATTGTGCGGTAGTTACCTATCTAGTTTATCAAGAAACTGCCAAACTGTTTTGCAGAGTGTCTGTACCATTTCACATTTCAATCGGCAATATATGAGTAATCCAGCTTCTCTGTGTCCTCATCAGCACTTGGTATTGTCACTATTTTTTATTTTAGTCATTCTAAAAGATATGCAGTAATATTCATTGTGATTTTAATTTGAATCTATAATAGCTAATATGCTGAATATCTTTTTATGTGCTTATTTGTCATTCTTATATCCTCCACAGTGATATGTGTCTTTTATCCATTTTCTAATTAGATTTTTTTGGTTTTCTACTGTTGAGTTTTGAAAGTTCTTTATATATTCTAGGTGCTATCTTTTGTTGAAAATATGGTTTGCAACATTTTCTCCCAGTGTGTAGCTTGTATTTTCATATCCTTCCTAGACTCTTTGAAGAACAAACATTTTTAATTTTGATGAAGTCCAACTTATCCATTTTCCTTTTTATGAATCATGTTTTTGGTATCAAGTCTAAGAATTCTTTGCCTGAAGATTTTCTCCCAAGTTTATTTCTATTACAGATTTACAACTTACATTTAAGCCTCTGACTCACTTTGAGTTAATTTTTGTATAAAGCATAAGTTTTACTATCTTCTAGACTTTTGAACATGTTGTTTCATCTGTCCGTATCACTCCCATGACTTTATTCCTCTCTAATTTCTACTTGTCTTTAAGGAATCAATTTTGGCAGCCATTTCTTCAAAGAGCCTTCCATGAATTTCTAAATCAGGATTAAACGCTACTTATGTGTGTTTTACATTCTCCATTAGTCTTCCTGTCATAGCTTATATTACACTATATTAAATTATTATCCAGTTTACATGTTTTCTTTATTGTGTTGCAAGATCTTTGAGGAAATGAAACATTTCTACCTTGTTCACTTATCCCCATTGCTTGACCCAAAGTACCATTCAGGAAATATTTGTTGAATGAATAGCTGAATAAAGATTCCTGCTTCTGACACAAATCAGAGTGCAAGTAAACGTTGATGGCTGCCTGCTAGTCCAACCTTCATCAGATAAACCCAAAATCTTGTTTGATCTTCACTACTAAAATCATTTCAAAATGCTTCAAAGGATGTGCATAAATGACCTGGAGCCATCAGTAATAATACAGTATATCTTTAACATCAACCACTAAATTAAACTCTAAAGTATTTCTAGGTTACCCTACTGCCCTTTCTTAACTTTACTTAGGTAGCAGCAGAAGTGGAGAATGAATTTGATAGCCATTGTATTACTTCTCTTTTATCTTTTGTCTTTCCTTCAAAAGTAAATTATCTTTAGTATAAAAAGTCAAAGCTATTTTGACATTTTGACTGCAACTCCCCTGAATCTATCTCTTTCAAAGGAGTTTGAAGAATTTAGTTAAACTTCTGACCAGCTTCAATAGAATACTTATATATATCAGGAAGCCATTATTTTCCTACTTTACGGCCATTCAGATACATAGAACATATAATTTGCAGTATCTTGAATTAATTAATCTCTGTTTTCCACATTTCACCATTAAGTTAGTGTATTAGAGCTCTTTTCGGTTGCAAGTGGCAGAAATTCTACTCAACAATCTTAAACAAAAACGGAATTAGTTGGTAAATACAACTGGAACATTGAAGGACTGTCACTGGCTTTATGAATTGGTGGTCCAGAGAGTCAAATGATAACACTGGCTGTCCCACCACCCTCTCTTTCTCCCAAGCCTCTTTCTTTCTCTCTCTGTCTCTGTCTCAATGGCTTACCCAAGCTTACTTCCACCTCTTAAACTGCTTTTCTCTATGTGCTTTATTTTTAGACACATTCTGCCTATAATACACCAAGATGAATCTCAGAAATTATAGACTACATGATTCTCATATTCCAGACATAGAGTTCTCTCTCTCACCATCCTTACAGCAAATTGCATGAAATATTTCTTATGCACTACTGGTAGTGTTTGGTATGGTTAGCTGTCGCATGATCAGCCAATCTGGAGCCTCATGATTTTCTTAGTGATCCAAGCTAGGCATTATAACAGTTAGACATTGTAAATATTTCACCAGACCCAAGTAATTAAAAAGAGGAAATTTCTAAACAGGAAAAGATGTGTTGAGACACAAGAAGGAAATGAGTCTAACACAGCATGTTCTCTCATCAAATTCATATTTCACTAAATTTGATCAACATTTTTATATTTAAATAAGTATTCATTCTTAAATCGATATATACGTCTGAGCCCTGAATTAAAAAAAAAATCCGCAACAGCAAAATGTTTCAACAGATACATATAAAGACTGACATTAAAGAAAATTTTGAGCTGCATGTTTATCCACAAGCAATTTGTCATCTTTAAGTAGTGTATTGTTATTCTTAGTACTTTGGTAAAAACAACTATTGATAGAACATAAAGCAAAATTAGGTTCTAGTTTTCAACATGCTGAATTATGCCATATTTTTAGAATAGAAATTAAATAAATAAACCTTTTTAGAATAGAATTTAAATGAATAGACCTATCAGTCTAATTTATACTGCTGTTCATTTAATTGAAAAGAAAATTGTCATCTCCAAAATTGCACATCAAATTGGAAATACATATCCTTTAATTTATCTATATTAATACTACAGTCTACATAGAATTCCCATTCCTATTACCTCAAATATTGATTAATTTATGTAATATATATTTCTCATCAGTTGCATGTAGGCCAGCAAACTGCTAAAGATGCAAGTAAAATACATGCCAGAGTAAACTATTTCAACAATTCAGAAAGGCAATCTTAAGACATTTAATATTTTCAAAATGTTTTTTAATTTAGCCAACATATTTTTTCTATGCTATGCCACACATAAAATTGATGGGCCTCATTTTCAACTCACTCCCTCCATTAAGGCAATCAGTTGTACAACACAATATCATTAAAATGAGAGACCCCAAATCCAAGCCATAAACCTAAGAAAAGCCTCAGGTGCTGAGAGATTTCCCATCAATTCTTATAAAACTTGATTGTGGCAATTATCACTAACAACAGAGAGTCTTTTCAGAATTTTTTAAGACCAGAATTATGTCTCAAGACATGGAAACTCCCTTGATCCCATAATCCTTAAAAACCTGACAACATAAGGAACAATTGGAGGATTTTCATCCTCTTTTACTCTCCTGAATAGAGAGTACAAGATTGTTTCCAAGGTTTTAGCTACACACCTCAGTGATATCATTCCTGCCCTCATACACTAAGATTAGGAAGGATTCACCCTGGGTAGCTCTAAGAAGATAATACCTGAAAAATATTTCCACTTAATCCATCAGTCACATCTCCCAAAAGTCATCATGCCGATGAATCAGTAACAGATTTTTAAAGGAAATAAATAAACTTAATAAAAAGCCATTGGGTACTCTTGTCCACCCCATTAAGTTGATCTGCTCATAGAAAAGATTTAAATCTCTAATTTGCTCATTATGCTTCAATGCTCATCTTACTTCCAGCCAAATTACCACAGCTCTCCTGCCATCTGGTCATCATTCAACTGTTGTTTTTCTGGTGTCAGGGAAATTTTAAACACGTAGAAAAAAGGCCCTAAGGGATTTTGGAATGGTTAGCGTTCATGCTAAACTCATATTTCTTAGCTTAAAAAAAAAAAGTGGGGTGGGAAGATTTGGAGTGCTGACCACTATAATCCTTTTTATCATGAAGATCTATGATATCATTTTAACCTGCAGTTTGGGTCAGAATTATTTACACACTAATACCTGTATCATGAATAAAATATATTGATTAAAAAACACTAATCAAATACCCAGTATTCAGTCATTTCATAGTTTTTTAATTTAATAACCAATTCTATACTGTTTAGCATATCACAGAGTAAGCCACTGCAGATAAAAAGATGAAGCACGACTGTGCTTATGAACTAGTGAGGGAGATAAGCACAGATTTAAGCCATTACAACTAAGTTAAAGTAGGTGACAATTAAGCCCATCATTCCATGAGAAGAGTACTTTTCATACCTGTTCCCTCAAAAGTGAATGCCCTGAACCCCAGTCATCCATCTGCTTGGTTAATATGGAATCAGAAAACCACATGTAGAAACACTGGCTGAGGTAAATTCATTTCAGAACTCACTCATCCACAATCCATATGTCTGACAGAGCTGACACTTTTATAGCTTCATAACAGAGTCATTGTCTCAACCTGGTTTTGGTTTATATAGAGAACACACCTTTCTCTGAGCAGATCCACTGAGGTATCTCTAACACAGACTTACCTGCCTGGCTTCCAAAACTTCATTTATTTAGAAAACATGTGTGTTTATTAGGTTTTATAACCATTTCTTTCCTACCCCATGCTTCCTCTACCACAGTGAACAGTGAATCAAGACCCCTGAGGAAAATAAGATTTAGAAAAAAGACAAAGAACTAGAGTCACAATTGAAAAGTTTGTATTAGAGACAAGGCCAAACATTTAGTAGTTTTTAGGAGAGAAATATGCAAAATTTGGTGACCAAAAAAATGTGGCAACAGACTATTTGGGCTCCGAGCTCACCGAAGAAATTTTTTTTTATGTATCTTTGAAACATGCTCAAACACTCTGTTGAAACACAAGGATTTATTTATTTTTCTTTATTCTGTTGACATCAACAACTTTATCTCTAGGCAAACTACATTTCTAAGTTCCAAATTGTCAATTCTGATTTCTTAGCATTGAAATTTAGTGTTCAAAACTGAACTCAGAATTATCTCCCCTGATGTCCTCTTCCCCAATTCCTCTCCAAATACATCTACTTGCCATAGAATTTTTCTGTTGGGTTTTTTTTTTTTTTACATATTTCTTGGAGTATAATTGCTTTACAATGGTGTGTTAGTTTCTGCTTTATAACAAAGTGAATCGGTTATATATATACATATGTTCCCATATCTCTTCCCGCTTGCGTCTGCCTCCCTCCCACCGTCCCTATCCCACCCCTCTAGGTGGTCACAAAGCACTGAGCTGATCTCCCTGTGCTATGCGGCTGCTTCCCACTAGCTATCTATTTTACGTTTGGTAGTGTATATATGTCCATGCCACTCTCTCACTTTGTCACAGCTTATCCTTCCCCCTCCCCATATCCTCAAGTCCATTCTCTAGTAGGTCTGTGTCTTTATTCCCTTCTTACCCCTAGGTTCTTCATGACATTTTTTTTAATTCCATATATATGTGTTAGCATACGGTATTTATCTTTCTCTTTCTGACTTACTTCACTCTGTATGACAGACTTTAGGTCCATCCACCTCATTACAAATAGTTCAATTTTGCTTCTTTTTATGGCTGAGTAATATTACATTGTATATATGTGCCACATCTTCTTTATCTATTAATCCGATGATGGACACTTAGGTTGTTTCCATCTCTGGGCTACTGTAAATAGAGCTGCAATGAACATTTTGGTACATGACTTTTCTTGAATTATGGTTTTCTCAGGGTATATGCCCAGTAGTGGGATTGCTGGATCATATGGTAATTCTATTTGTAGTTTTTTAAGGAACCTCCATACTGTTCTCCATAGTGGCTGTACCAATTCACATTCCCACCAGCAGTGCAAGAGTGTTCCCTTTTCTCCACACCCTCTCCAGCATTTATTGTTTCTAGATTTTTTGATGATGGCCATTCTGACCGGTGTGAGATGATATCTCATTGTAGTTTTGATTTGCATTTCTCTAATGATTAATGATGTTGAGCATTCTTTCATGTGTTTGTCGGCAGTATGTATACCTTCTTTGGAGAAATGTCTATTTAGGTCTTCTGCTCATTTTTGGATTGGGTTGTTTGTTTTTTTGTTATTGAGCTGCATGAGCTGCTTATAAATTTTGGAGATTAATCCTTTGTCAGTTGCTTCATTTGCAAATATTTTCTCCCATTCTGAGGGTTGTCTTTTGGTCTTGTTTATGGTTTCCTTTGCTGTGCAAAAGCTCTGAAGTTTCATGAGGTCCCATTTGTTTATATTTGTTTTTATTTCCATTTCACTAGGAGGTGGGTCAAAAAGGATCTTGATGTGATTTATGTCATAGAGTGTTCTTCCTATGTTTTCCTCTAAGAGTTTGATAGTTTCTGGCCTTACATTTAGGTCTTTAATCCATTTTGAGCTTATTTTTGTGTATGGTGTTAGGCAGTGTTCTAATCTCATACTTTTACATGTATCTGTCCAGTTGTCCCAGCACCACTTATTGAAGAGGTTGTCTTTTCTGCATTGTATATTCTTGCCTCCTTTATCAAAGGTAAGGTGACCATATGTACGTGGGTTTATCTCTGGGCTTTCTATCCTGTTCCATTGATGTATATTTCTGTTTTTGTGCCAGTACCATACTGTCTTGATTACTGTAGCTTTGTAGTATAATCTGAAGTCAGGGAGCCTGATTACTCCAGCTCCGGTTTTCAGTCTCCAGATTGCTTTGGCTATGCGGAGTCTTTTGTGTTTCCATACAAATTGTGAAATTTTTTGTTTTAGTTCTGTGAAAAATGCCAGTGGTAGTTTGATAGGGATTGCATTGAATCTGTAGATTGCTTTGGGTAGTAGAGTCATTTTCACAATGTTGATTCTTCCAATCCAAGAACATGGTATATCTCTCCATCTATTTGTATCATCTTTAATTTCTTTCATCAGTGTCTTATAATTTTCTGCATACAGGTCTTTTGTGTCCTTAGGTAGGTTTATTCCTAGATATTTTATTCTTTTTGTTGCAATCATAAATGGGAGTGTTTTCTTGATTTCACTTTCAGATTTTTCATCATTAGTGTATAGGAATGCCAGAGATTTCTGTGCATTAATTTTGTATCCTGCTACTTTACCAAATTCATTGATTAGCTCTAGTAGTTTTCTGGTAGCATCTTTAGGATTCTCTATGTATAGTATCATGTCATCTGCAAACAGTGACAGCTTTACTTCTTCTTTTCCGATTTGGATTCCTTTTATTTCCTTTTCATCTCTGACTGCTGTGGCTAAAACTTCCAAAACTATGTTGAATAAGAGCAGTGAGAGTGGGCAACTTGTCTTGTTGCTGATCTTAGTGGAAATGCTTTCAGTTTTTCACCATTGAGGACGATGTTGGCTGTGGGTTTGTCATATATACCCTTTAATATGTTGAGGAAAGTTCCCTCTATGCCTACTTTCTGCAGGGTTTCTATAATAAATGGGTGTTGAATTTTGTCGAAAGCTTTCTCTGCATCTATTGAGATGATCATATGGTTTTTCTCCTTCAATTTGTTAATATGGTGTATCACGTTGATTGATTTGCGTATATTGAAGAATCCTTGCATTCCTGGAATAAACCCCACCTGATCATGGTGTATGATCCTTTTAATGTGCTGTTGGATTCTGTTTGCTAGTATTTTGTCGAGCATTTTTGCATCTATATTCATCAGTGATATTGGCCTGTAGTTTTCTTTCTTTGTGACATCCTTGTCTGGTTTTGGTATCAGGGTGATGGTGGCCTCATACAATGAGTTTGGGAGTGCTCCTCCCTCTGCTATATTTCGGAAGAGTTTGAGGAGGATAGATGTTAGCTGTTCTCTAAATGTTTGATAGAATTCACCTGTGAAGCCATCTGGTCCTGGGCTTTTGTTTGTTGGAAGATTTTTAATCACAGTTTCAATTTCAGTTCTTGTGATTGGTCTGTTCATATATTCTATTTCTTCCTCATTCAGTCTTGGCAGGTTGTGCGTTTCTACGAACTTGTCCATTTCTTCCAGGTTGTCCATTTTATTGGCATAGAGCTGCTTGTAGTAATCTCTCATGATCTTTTGTATTTCTGCAATGTCAGTTGTTACTTCTCCGTTTTCATTTCTAATTCTATTTATTTGAGTCTTCTCCCTTTTTTTCTTGATGAGTCTGGCTAATGGTTTATCAATTTTGTTTATCTTCTCAAAGAGCCAGTTTTTAGTTTTATTGATCTTTGCTATCGTTTCCTTCATTTCTTTTTCATTTATTTCTGATCTGATTTTTATGATTTCTTTCCTTCTACTAACTGTGGGGTTTTTTTGTTCTTCTTTCTCTAATTGCTTTAGGTGCAAGGTTAGGTTGTTTATTTGAGATGTTTCCTGTTTCTTAAGGTAGGACTGTATTGCAATAAACTTCCCTCTTAGACCTGCTTTTGCTGCATTCCATAGATTTTGGGTCATCGTGTCTCCATTGTCAATTGTTTCTAGGTATTTTTTGATTTCTTCTTTGATTTCTTCAGTGATCACTTCTTTTTTAAGTAGTGTATTGTTTAGCCTCCATGTGTTTGTATTTTTTACAGATTTTTCCTGTAATTGATATCTAATCTCATAGCGTTGTGGTCGGAAAAGATACTTGATACAATTTCAATTTTCTTAAATTTACCAAGGCTTGTTTTGTGACCCAAGATATGATCTATCCTGGAGAATGTTCCATGAGCACTTGAGAAAAATGTGTATTCTGTTGTTTTGGGATGGAGTGTCCTATAAATATCAATTAAGTCCATCTTGTTTAATGTATCATTTAAAGCTTGTGTTTCCTTATTTATTTTCATTTTGGATGATCTGTCCATTGGTGAAAGTGGGGTGATAAAGTCCCTTACTATGAATGTGTTACTGTCGATTTCCCCTTTTATGGCTGTTAGTATTTGCCTTATGTATTGAGGTGCTCCTATGTTGGGTTCATAAATATTTACAATTGTTATATCTTCTTCTTGGATTGATCCCTTGATCATTATGTAGTGTCCTTCTTTGTCTCTTCTAACGGTCTTTATTTTAAAGTCTATTTTGTCTGATATGAGAATTGCTACTCCAGCTTTATTTTGGTTTCCATTTGCATGGAATATCTTTTTCCATCCCCTTACTTTCAGTCTGTATGTGTCTCCAGGTCTGAAGTGGGTCTCTTGTAGACAGCAAATATATGGGTCTTGTTTCTGTATCCATTCAGCCAATCTGTGTCTTTTGGTGGGAGCATTTAGTCCATTTACATTTAAAGTAATTATTGATATATATGTTCCTATTCCCATTTTCTTAATTGTTCTGGGTTCGTTATTGTAGGTCTTTTCCTTCTATTGTGTTTCTTGCCTAGAGAAGTTCCTTTAACATTTGTTGTAAAGCTGATTTGGTGGTGCTGAACTCTCTCAGCTTTTGCTTGTCTGTAAAGGTTTTAATTTCTCCATCAAATCTGAGTGAGATCCTTGCTGGGTAGAGTAATCTTGGTTGCAGGTTTTTCTCCTTCATCACTTTCAGTATGTCCTGCCACTCCCTTCTGGCTTGCAGAGTTTCTGCTGAAAGTTCAGCTGTTAACCTGATGGAGATTCCCTTGTGTGTCATTTGTTGTTTCTCCCTTGATGATTTTAATATGTTTTCTTTGTACTTAATTTTTGACAGTTTCATTAATATGTGTCTTGGCATATTTCTCCTTAGATTTATCCTGTATGGGACTCTCTGTGCTTTCTGGACTTGATTAACTATTTCCTTTCCCATATTAGGGAAGTTTTCAACTATAATCTCTTCAAATATTTTCTCAGTCTCTTTCTTTTTCTCTTCTTTTCTGGAACCCCTATAATTCGAATGTTGGTGCATTTAATGTTGTCCCAGAGGTCTCTGAGACTGTCCTCAGTTCTTTTCATTCTTTTTTCTTTATTCTGCTCTGCAGTAGTTATTTCCACTATTTTATCTTCCAGGTCACTTATCCGTTCTTCTGCCTCAGTTATTCTGCTATTGATCCCATCCAGAGAATTTTTCATTTCATTTATTGTGTTGTTCATCGTTGCTTGTTTCATCTTTAGTTCTTCTAGGTCCTTGTTAAATGTTTCTTGCATTTTGTCTATTCTATTTCCAAGATTTTGGATCATCTTTACTATCATTATTCTGAATTCTTTTTCAGGTAGACTGCCTATTTCCTCTTCATTTGTTAGGTCTGGTGGGTTTTTATCTTGCTCCTTCATCTGCTGTGTGTTTTTCTGTCTTCTCATTTTGCTTATCTTACTGTGTTTGGGGTCTCCTTTTTGCAGGCTGCAGGTTCGTAGTTCCCGTTGTTTTTGGTGTCTGTCCCCAGTGGCTAAGGTTGGTTCAGTGGGTTGTGTAGGTTTCCTGGTGGAGGGGACTAGTGCCTGTGTTCTGGTGGATGAGGCTGGATCTTGTCTTTCTGGTGGTCAGGTCCACGTCTGGTGGTGTGTTTTGGGGTGTCTGTGGACTTATTACGATTTTAGGCAGCCTCTCTGCTAATGGGTGTGGTTGTGTTCCTGTCTTTCTAGTTGTTTGCCATAGGGTGTCCAGCACTGTAGCTCACTGGTTGTTGAATGAAGCTGGGTGCTGGTGTTGACATTGGGATCTCTGTGAGATTTTCACCATTTTATATTATGTGGAGCTGGGAGGTCTCTTTTGGACCAGTGTCCTGAAGTTGGCTCTCCCACCTCAGATGCACAGCACTGACTCCTGGCTGCAGCACCAAGAGCCTTTCATCCACACAGCTCAGAATAAAAGGGAGAAAAAGTAGAAAGTAAGAAAGAAAGAGAAAGAAAGAAAGAAAGGAGGAAGGGAGGGAAGGAAAGAAATAAAATAAAATAAAGATAAAATAAAGTTATTGAAATACAAAATAATTATTAAGAACAAAATTTTTTTAAGGAAAATAAAAAAACAAAACAAAACAAAAAAACGGACAGATAGAACTCTAGGACAAATGGTGGAAGCAAAGCTATACAGAGAAAATGTCACACAGAACCATACACATACACACTCACAAAAAGAGGAAAAGAAGGAAAAAGAGGAAAAAATAATAAATCTTGCTCAAAGTCCACCTCCTCAATTTGGGATGATTCGTTGTCTATTCATGTATTCCACAGATGCAGGGTACATCAAGTTGATTGTGGAGCTTTAATCCACTGCTTCTGCGGCTGCTGGGAGAGATTTCCCTTTCTCTTCTTTGTTCTCACAACTCCCGGGGCTCAGCTTTGGATTTGGCCCCGCCTCTGAGTGTAGGTCGCCGGACGGCGTCTGTTCTTTACTCAGAGAGGACGGGGTTAAAGAAGCAGCTGCTTCGGGGATTCTGGCTCACTCAGGCCGGGGGGAGGGAGCGGTACGGAGTGCAGGGCAAGCCTGCGGCGCCAGAGGCTGGCGTGACGTTGCACCAGCCTGAGGCACGCCGTGCGTTCTCCTGGGGAAGTTGTCCCTGGATCCTGGGACCCTGGCAGTGGCAGGCTGCACAGGCTCCCCGGAAGTGGGGTGTGGACAGTGACCTGTGCTCGCAGCAGCAGGCTTATCTTCTCATGCCCGTCTCTGGGGTCCACGTTTTTAGCCGCGGCTCGCGCCCATCTCTGGAGCTCCTTTAAGCAGCCCTCTTAATCCCCTCTCCTCGCGCACCAGGAAACAAACAAGGAAGAAAAAGTCTCTTGCCTCTTCAGCAGGTCCAGACTTCTCCTCGGACTGCCTCCCGGCTAGCCGTGGTGCACTAACCCCCTGCAGGTTGTGTTCACACCACCAAGCCCAGTCCTCTCCCTGTGCTCGACCGAAGCCCGGGCCTCAGCTCACAGCCTCGCACACCCCGGCAGGTGAGCAGACGAGCCTCTCGGGCTGGTGAGTGCCGGTCAGCACCGATCCTCTGTGCGGGAATCTCTCTGCTTTGCCCTCCGCACCCCTGTTGCTGTGCTCTCCTCCACGGCTCCGAAGCTTTCCCCCTCCACCACCCACAGTCTCTGCCTGCAAAGGGGCTTCCTAGTGTGTGGAAACCTTTTCTCCTTCACAGCTCCCTCCCACTGGTGCAGGTCCCGCCCCTATCCTTTTGTCTCTGTTTTTTCTTTTTTCTTTTGCCCTACCCAGGTACGTGGGGAGTTTCTTGCCTTTTGGGAGGTCTGAGGTCTTCTGCCAGTGTTCAGTAGGTGTTCTGTGGGAGCTGTTCCACGTGTAGATGTATTTCTGGTGTATGTCTGCCTGGGGAGAAATTCCAGCTGCAGGTATGGGTGACACATCCCCTTTTTTAGCAGGTGGCAGCCTGGCAACTCCTCCCCATTCTCTGATCAAAATATAAATTTTCCTTTGCTTCTGAACCAAACTCAGTCTCGATCTGTTGACTCCAATGACACTGGGCAGGGGGACCCTTGTTAGGGCCCACTCTGGCCCACCGGCCCCACAACTGTCACGGCTTCGGCCGCCGGGGCCCCTCCAGAGCCGGCAGCCTCGGTGAGGCCGCCCTCCCCTTGGGCTCCGGGGCTGTTCCGTGACGGCGGAGGGAAGAGACCCTGAACCATGAGTTCCAGCTCTGCTTTCTGTTGGTTTTTAACAACACTTCATTCTGTGAGTCTCTCACATCTGAAGTATCAGATATTTTTATTTTTTTATTCTCCGTATCTGCTTACTTGTCAAACAAAGTTAAATCCTACCACCATAATATATCTCATATTCATATACTTTGTACTAGTCATGTTGTCACCATTCTGAGATTCTCATTTCTTATACATTACTAAAATAACTTCTTACTGAATCTATTAACTTCCTAATATTACCTATTACTCCTTAAATTGGAGCCAAATTCAAGTTCCTAAGGTCAAATTAAATCACACTTTTGCTCAAAAGTAGCCAGTGACATTCCATTAGATTTAGATTATTTAGATTATTATTCTCATTAATAATTTTTATTGGCAACATTATATTGCCTTTTATCATATGTTGGGCATTAATTTAATTTTCAGCACAGTGCTATGAATTTGAATGTGTGTTTATATGTTAGTGATGGTTAGGGAAGATGATTAATTCCCCCAAGGTCCTACACTTATACATTTTAAAATGTTTACTGAGCATTTACTTGGTACTGGGTCCTATGACTAGCCCTGAGATTTCAACGATAAAGAAACAAATGTTCTTCCTGTTTTTCTGGAGCTTACATTCTACTGAGGGAGGCAGAAAATAAGTGTATGGCTATTAGCATAGCTGATGCCATGTTGGTCCCCTACAGTTCCTCCTATCCTTCCACTGACCCTACCTAGGACTATACTGTGTGGTTAATTACTTCTCTGTCATCAATGACTTTGTAGTTAAGAAATACTGTTTAATGGTAATTAGGACCAGGTGGCCTGTATGCTCTGGTAGTCTCGAAACAATGATGAAGACCTTTGCTGATATATTCCAGTGCCCACGAGACTAGTTACCCACTCAAATTCTGGCTTCTCAACTGGGGGGAGATGACTGGGTCCCGCTTGAGGTTCTTCTCTGTGCATGATAGCTTGTAATATCTCTCTAGGCCGTAAGCAAGGACAGGGATAGAGCTTATCTCAAGTCATTCTTTCTTCCAGGGATCACTGACCTCTGTTGTTTAATTTCCAATGTCTAAAAACTATAACTGAATAAAAATAATAAGCCACAAATTCAAAAATTTTAATAGTCTGAGCAAGATGACAAAACCGTACCTTATATTAAAATGTAATTTTTGAAGTCAAAGACAAGTTTAAAAGTCTTAACAGGATCCTATTGAAAAATTCAGTAGATCCTCCAAGGAATAGAGAGCAACAGAAAGAGTAACCACATGGGTAAATTTCAAGGAATATTGGCAGTACAGAAAAATAAAATACCTATGTGAATTAAAATACATGATGGTACTAGAAAATAACTTGAAGGTGGGGATAAAGAAGTTAATGTTTTCTAAGATCTATGAATTTTATTCAAATTATTAAAAATATAATTGTATTATACATTAAAAGGCCAATGATACATGTCATATTATCTACAATAAGCTTAAAATATGGTAAGAGAATTGATAACTAGCAAGGTAATAGGGAAAAAAAAAGACATAAAATATTTAATCCTACAGAAAGGAGATAAAAGGAAATTCAAGAGAGCTCGGAAAAATGGAAAACAAATAGTAAGATGATAGATTTAAAGAAAAAATAAAACAGGGACTTCCCTGGTGGCACAGTGGTTGAGAATCCACCTGCCAATGCAGGGGACACAGGTTCGATCCCTGGTCTGGGAAGATCCCTTCTGCCGTGGAGCAACAAAGTCCATGTGCCACAACTACTGAGCTTGCACTCTAGAGCCTGTGAGCCGCAACTACTGAGCCTGCATGCCACAACTAGTGAAGCCCGTGCAGTAGAGCCTGTGCTCCACGACAAGAGAAGCCACCACAATGAGAAGCCCATGCACCACAAAGAAGAGAAGCTCCTGCTCGCAGCAACTAGAGAAGGCCTGCCTGCAGCAATGAAGACCCAATGCAGCCAAAAATAAATAAATAAATAAAACAAAGCAATCCAATTAACGACAAAGATTATCATACCAAATAAACAAATTAAATGCAACTATGCATTTCTTATAATAGACTCATCTTAAGTAAAAGGCAAAGAATATGGAAGCAAAATGATGGGAAGATTTTATACAATACATATAGTAAGCAACAAAAGTTATGTAACTAAACTTATAAGTGACAAAATAGACTTTAAGGCTGGAAGCATTACTACAAATTAAGAAGGAATGTTTATTATAGGAAAAAAATCTTCCCACCAAAAAGTATAAAAATTCCTAAAAATATACAATATCTAATAGTATAGCCCCAATTTATAAAGTAATAATAAAAGGGAAAATAGACACATCCACAGTTAATACAGTAAAGACTTTTAACATATCTTTCTTAGTAACATGCAAAAAATTGAAGATTTTAGAAATACAATTTTAAAAGTTGGTATATACGGAAACTGGAATCAAATTTATTTTTTAAATAAAAAAGAAAATGTACATCTTTTCAAGTTTAAGCACTGTGTTTACCAAAATAGACATTTTCTGGAACCTACCAAATATAAAAAAAGACTGAATTAATATATGTAATGTTTATAGGCCACATTAAATTAAAGCCAAAAATTAATAAGTAAATGACATATAGAAAAATCCTGAATGTTTGGAAATTAAGAATTTAAACTAATAATTCATGGGTCAGAAAGAAATTAAAATGGAACTAAAAAATGATTGAACTAAATTTAAGAGCAATAAAGCATATAAAAACATGAGATACAACTATAACAGTGCTTATAAAGAAATTAATAGCCATAAATAAATATATTAGAAATGTTTTAATAAATTTAGATTAAAGATGTAAGCATCTTTCAGAAAGTTAGAATTGCAATCTAAACTAAAGGAAATAAGATGGAGGGAAATAATAAACATAAGACAATAAACTAAATAGGAAAATTATAACAGAGAAAAATCAATGAGTTGATTTTTTTAAAGACTAATAAATCTGACACATTCTTCTCAAGACTGACCAAAAAGAAAATAAGAGAGTCAAAGAGAGAAAATGAGGAACAAGTATAAAATATCACAAATGGAAAAGTGAGTATCAATACAAATATTATAGACATTATAGAAATAAATGTATATGAGGATTTTATAAAATTTATTTATAAAATTTAGATAAAATATACAAATTTCTATGCAAAACAAGACTTCTGAAAAAAGAAGACACCTGAATGATTCTATAACAAAATATTAAAGAATATGAATGAAAATTTTTAAATTTCCATCAATGTAATCTCCAGACTCAGTTGATTTAACAATGAATTCTTCATTTAATGAAGCAATCATACCAAAGAAATATAAGGTCTTCTAGGGAAAAGAAAAAGAAGAAACACTTTCAAAATCATTTTATGAAGCCAGGATGATCTTGCTACCAACTTACAAGGATATTAAGAAAAAGGAAAATTTCAAGCTAATGACTCTAATACTAGCACATTAATCTAATGATGTATAAAAAAGCTTAAATATATAATGACCATATTGAGGAATGTTAGGTTGGCTTAACAATTGAAAAAAACAGTATGATTTGCTATGTGAACAATAAAGAGAAATAAAATCATGATCATCTTAATTGGTGTTGAAAATGCAATTGAAAAAAATTTAATATCTATTCATAATAAATTTTACGGCAAAGAAGGGATAAAGGAAAATTTCATTAATTTGATATATTACTTCTACAACAAATATATTACTTAGTAGTAAAATCTTGTAAGATTATACTCTGAACTTGAGAAAAATTCATGTATGCCCATTGCCACTATTTTAACAGTCTGCTAAAGGCTTTTGATTATAAGGAAAAATTAAATGAATAAATACATTAGATATTTAGATAGATTAGATATAAATAGATGATAAGTAATATCATAGATTAGATAGATTAGATAGATAGATATAGATAGATAGATTAGCTATAGATAGATGATAAGTAAATGAATATATAGATAAATGAGACAGAATTTAAAGAAGAAAACAAAAGTAAAACTCTCATTATAGGCAAGAACATGCCCAAGGACACACAACTATTTACTTTATAAGAAAAGAATTCAAAAGTATCATGGAGATGTGAATTAATTCAAACATCATTATGGAATATTACTTAATTAATTGTAAATAAATGAAGTTAGTGCTGCACCTCACATTTGAGGAGATAAATTCCAGATGGATTGGTAACTTAAAAAGCTATCATGAGAGTCCAATTTTCTGTTCCACTGGTAAGAAGCTTAGACATCACCACTCCATCATAACTACAATTAAAAAGCTGAAAAATCAACAAATCTTCTTGGTTCCAGAAGAGAAAAGAAGACACAAGACAAGCTGCTGCTCCCAAGATTGGAGAGACAGACAGAGATTCACCAGAGTAGAGACTCACAAGCAGAAAACACCACAGGAACCAATGCCAGGTAGGAAAATCTGAACGGTAATTGAAATGAATTACAGAAGCCTCAGTGTGGAGAAGACTAAGAGTTAAAAATTCCATGGGGACACAGTCAGAAGGGGGTTCCCCACAATATTATGATATTTACCTATAGGATCTAAATAGGTTCCCACACTAAATATTTGAGAAAAATCCTCTTGTGCTTTCAGTAGGGAAAGAAAAAAAGGAACCACTTTGAAATAAACAAAATCACTCTGTTCTTCTTAACAAGCCTGCCATCAGGGGAAACTAGTTAACCTGGCACTAACTTGCTGGGTAAGAGCCTAAATGACCCAGAAGAAGGAAAATACCTAACTCCAGCCCTCTCTAGCCAACCTGTCCCACCTAATATGGGACAGAAAAAAGTGAAAAACACATGTAAAGTTAACATTTCAGAGAAATAGGCTCACTAAAAGACTGAGACCTAAACATAGGACTGTAAAACACTACCCTTCCCCACACACCTCACCACCATATTACTAAAGGTCTACTTACAACAGCTCCTTTTACCCAGTACATCACGTTCAGCTATCAAGAAAAAAACTAGAAAGCTTGCCAAAAAGGAAACAACAAAATTTGAAGACACACAACAAACATCAGAAAAAGACATGTTAGGAATGTTGGAATTCTCAGACTGGGAATCTAAACAATTATTAAAATGCTAGGGTCTCTATTAGATAAAGTAGGCAGGCAAAAAATACATGGGCAATGTAAGCAGAGATGTGGAAATCCTAAGAAAGATCCAAAAAGAAATGCTAGAGATCAAAACACTGTAACAGAAATAAAGAATGCATTTAATGTACTCAACACAGCTGAGGAAAAAAATGAGCTAGAGAAAATATCAACAAAATATTTGAAAACCAAAATGTAAAGAGAACAAGATATTAAAAAAAAAAAAAGAGGGCTTGCCTGGTGGCGCAGTGGTTGAGAGTCCGCCTGTTGATGCAGGGGACACGGGTTCTTGCCCCGGTCTGGGAAGATCCCACATGCCGCGGAGCAGCTGGGCCCGTGAGCCATGGCCACTGAGCCTGCGTGTCCGGAGCCTGTGCTCCGCAACGGGAGAGGCCACAACAGTGAGAGGCCCACGTACCGCAAAAAAAAAAAAAAAAAAAAAAAAGAAATGAATATACAAGGACTTTGGGAAAATTATGAAATGTGTACATGTATGGGCATACAAGAGGAGAAGAAAGAAAGAAAGGAAAATAAGAAATATTTGACACAATAATGACTGAATTTCTCCCTGAGTTATTGTCAGACTTGAAATCACAGATATAGAAAGCTCAGCAAATATAAAACAGGAAAAATGCCAAGAAACTACACCTACCCATATCATTTCCAAACTACAGAAAATCAAAGGTAAAGAACATATTTTGAAACAAGCCAGAGGGAAAACAACGCAATTATAGAGGATCAAAAATAATGTTTACATCTGACTTCTCAGTAACCATGCAGCAAGAAGAAAATGAAGTTAAAAAATTAAAATGTTGAGAGAAAAAAACCCCACCAACCTAGAATTCTCTACTCTGTGAAATTATCCTTCAAAACTGAAGGAGAAATAAAGACTTTCTCAGACAAAAAAAAAAAAAAAATTCAGGAAATTTGTTGTCAGGAGACATGACTTGAAAAAAAATTAAAAGAAATTCTTAAAAAAGAAGAAAAATAATACAGATCAGAACCTCAGATCCACAAAAAGAAAGGAAGATCATTGAAGAAGGAATAAGTGAAGGTTAAATAAGGTTAAATAAAAAAATTAATCTTATTAATTGAAAAGGTAACTGTTCAAAATTATATATATATACATACATATGAAATGAGAGACAGCCATGTTATAAGGGATAGGATTAGGATTATTACAAAGGAGGAATCAGGATTACTTTGTTATTGTAAGGTACCCACACTAGTCATGAAGTGGTATAATATACAAACTACCAGTTATAAAAAGTCACAGGGATGTAATGTACAGCACAGAGAATATAAACAATATTTTACACTTACTTTTTATGGTGATTAATCTACAAAAGTATTTAATCACTATGTTGTACACCTGAAACGAATACAATATTTTAAGTCAACTATACTTCAGTTAAAAAAAAGAAAGAAAGCAGACTTCGATTATTTGTAAATGCATAGTGCAAACTCTAGGGCAACCACTAAAAAAGTTTAAAAAAAGAATATAACTGATATGCTAAGGAGAGAAAAGGAAATCACATAAAACCGCAATTAAAGTCATATAAAACCTCAGCTAAAATCACAAAGGCAGAAACAGTGGTAGACAAAATAGGAATGAAGAACAAAGGCAACAAGTAGAAAACAGCAATAAATATGGTAGATAGTAATCCAACTATATCAATGATCATCAATGATCTAAATGCATCAATTAAAAGACAAAGATGGTCAGAGTGGGGCTTCCCTGGTGACACAGTGGTTGAGAGTCCACCTGCCAATGCAGGGGACATGGGTTCGTGCCCCAGTCCGGGAAGATCCCACATGCCGCGGAGTGGCTGCGCCCGTGAGCCGTGGCCACTGAGTCTGTGCGTCCAGAGCCTGTGCTCCGCAACGGGAGAGGCCACAGCAGTGAGAGGCCCGCGTACCGCAAAAAAAAAAAAAAAAAAGATGGTCAGAGTGGATCAAAAAACTAGGCCCAACTCAATGTCATCTACAAGAAACCCACTTTAAATATAAAGGCACTTAACAGCTTAAAAGTAAACAGATGTATTTGTAGTGAGGTGGATGGACCTAGAGTCTGTCATACAGAGTGAAGTAAGTCAGAAAGATAAAAACAAATACCATATGCTAACACATATATATGGAATCTAAAAAAAAATGGTTCTGAAGAACCTAGGGGCAGGACAGGAATAAACACGCAGACGTAGAGAATGGACTTGAGGATATGGGGAGTGGGAAGGGTAAGCTGGGATGATGTGAGAGAGTGGCACGGATATATATACACTACCAAATGTAAAATAGATAGCTAGTGGGAAGCAGTCGCATAGCACAGGGAGAACAGCTCGGTGCTTTTTGACCACCTAGAGGGGTAGGATAAGGAGGGTGGGAGGGAGATGCAAGAGGGAGGAGATATGGAGATATACGTATATGTATAGCTGATTCACTTTGTTATAAAGCAGAAACTAACACACCATTGTAAAGCAATTATACTCCAATAAAGATGTTTAAAAAAAAAAGTAAACAGATGGAGAAAGATATTACACACTAACACTACTCAAAAAGAAGCAGGAGTAGCCATATTAATTTCACACAGAGCAAAAACAATTTATCAGTGATAAAGATGGGCATCATGTAATGATAAAGGGTTCAATTGCCTGAGAAGATATAACAGTCATTAACGTTTATACATCTAACACAGCATCAAACTACGTGAGGCAAAAACTAGTAGAATTACAAAGAAAATAGATAAATCCACTATTTAACGCCCCTCTATCAGAAATGGACAGATATAGCAGGCAGAAAATCACTAAAGGCATAGGTGAACTCAACAACACCATCAACCAACTATATATAATAGACATCTATAGACTACTTCAGCCAACAGCAGCAGAATACATATTTTTATCAAGTAGTCATGGAACATTCACCAAGATAGACTACATTCTGGGCCGTGAAACACCTTAACAAATCTAAAAAAAAATAAAAACCATACAACATCTCCTCTCAGACCATAATGGAATTAAACCAGAAATCAGTAACATAAAGATAATTGGAAAATCACAAAATATATGGAGATTAAACAACATGCTTCTAAATAGCACATGGATCAAAGGAGAAATCCCAAGAGAAATTTTGAAATATTTTGAACTAAATGATAAGGAAAATACAACTTACTGGAATTTGTCAGATGCAGGGAAAGCAGTGCTTAGAGAGCAATTTATAGCATTGAATGTATATATTAGAAAAGAATAAACATATAAAATCAATCATCTAAGTTCCCACCTTAGGAAATTAGAAAAAGAAAAGCAAATTGAATCCAAAGCAGAAGGCAATAAGTAATAAGAATTAGAGCAGAAATCAGTAAAATTGAAAACAGGAAAGCAATGGAGAAAAATCAATGAAACAAAAAATTCTTTAGAAAGTTCAATAAAATCAGTAAGCCAGGCTACCTAAGAACAAAAGAAGAGGACACACATTACTAATATCAGAAATAAAAGAGGGGGCATCACTATGGACTCTTTAGACATTAATGGGGTAAAAATGTAATACTGTGAACTACTCTATGCCCACAAATTTGATAACCTAGATGAAATAGACCAATTACTTAAAAGACATATTTCTGCCAAAACTCACACAAGAAAAAATAGATAACCTGATTTGGCCTATTAATATAGGTATATTAAATAAATCAATAATTAATAATCTTCCAAACAGAACGTACCAGGCCCAACTGGGTCCACTGGTGAATTCTACCAAACATTTAAGGAAGAAATTATACCAATTCTCTACAATCTGTTTTACGGTATAGTAGCAGAGGGAATACTTCCTAACTCATTCTATGAGGCCAGCATTATGCTAGTACCCAAACCAGACAAAGACAGTACAAAAAAGGAAAACTGCAGAACAGTATATACAAACATTCTCAACAAAATATTAGCAAATCAAATCCAACAATATATAAAGTATAAAATTTATCCTAGGTTTACAAGCCTGGTTCAACATTTGAAATTCAATTAATGTAATCCATTACATCAGAGACTGAAAAAAGGAAAATCACAAGATTATATCTATAGATTATGTCTATAGATGTAGAACAAGCATTAGACTAAATCCAGCATGCATTTATAATAAAACTCTCAACCCATCCAGTGAAATAAGTCAGACAGAGAAAGTTAAAAAAATACTGTATGTTTTTACTTATATAGAATCTAAAACTAAAACAAATAAATATAACAAAAAAGAAACAGACTCATAGGTACATAGTTATATGTAACTATACTTCGATTTTAAAAGAAGTCTCAACACTAGGAATAGAGAGAGACTTTCTCAACTTGATAAAGAATATCTACAAAAATCCAACAGCTAAAGTCATACTTAATGGAGAGAAACTCATAATTTTCCCATTAGCATCAGATACAAGAAAAGGATATCCTTTTCCACCACTCCTTTTTACATTCATACAGGAGATACTAGCTCAATGCGATAAGAAAAAGAAATAAAAGGTACACAGATGGGAAGAAAGAAATAAAATTGTCTTTGCTCTCAGATGACATCATTCTCTGTTTAAAAAAAATCCACAAAGAAATTGACAAAAATACCCCCTAGGACTAATAAGCAATTATAGCAAGATCGCACGACACAGGGTTAAAATACAAAAGTCAATAGCTTTCCTATATAACAAAAGTGAACAAGTGGAATTTGAAATTAAATACATAATACCATTTATATTAACACACCCCCAAGAATGAAATACATAAGTATAAAGGTAACAGAATATGTACAAGATCTATATGAGGGGACCTCCCTGGTGGTGCATTGGATAAGACTACATGCTCTCAATGCAGGGGCCCTGGGTTCAATCCCTGGTCAGGGAACTAGATCCCACATGCAAGCTGCAACTAAGAGTTCACATGCCACAAGTAAGGAACTGGCAAGCCGCAACTAAGGAGCCAGTGAGCCGCAACTAAGAAGCCCTGGAGCCACAACTAGGGAGCCCATGTGCTGCAACTAAGGAGCTGGTGGGCTGCAACTGGGGAGCCCGCCTGCCTAAGACCCAGTGCAACCAAATTAATTAATTAATTAAAAATAAATAAATAAAGTTTAAAAAAAATCTATATGAGGAAAATTAAGAACTCTGATTAATGAAATCAAAGGAGAACTAAATAAATGGAGATATTCCATGTTTATGGAATCAATATTGTCACTGTGTCATTTCTTCCCAAACTGATCAATAGATTCAGTGCAATCTCAATCAAACTACCAAGTTATTTTGTGGATATTGACAAACTGATTCTAAAGTTTATACGGAGAGGCAAATGACCTAAAATAACCACACAATACTGAAGGAGAAGAACAAAGTTGTAGAACTGACACTACCCAACTTCAAGACATACTAAAAAGCTACAGTAATTAAGACTGTGATACTGTTGAAAGAATAAACAAATAGATCAATGGAACAGAATAGAGAGTCCAAAAGTAGACCCACATAAATAGAGACACCTGATCTTTGACTAGGAGCAAAGGTAATACATTGGAGCAAAGACAGACTTTTTAATAAATGGTATAGGAACAACTGGACATTCATATGCAAAAAAATATTAATCTAGACACAAGTCTTCCACTGGTCACAAAAAGTAATCCAAAATAAATTGCAGACCTAAATTTAATACACAAAACTATACAATTCCTACAGATGAGAAAACCTAGATGACCCTGGGTATAGCAATGACTTTTTAGACACAAAACCAAAGGCATGATCCATGAAAGACATGATGGATAAGCTGGAGTTCATTAAAATTAAAAATTTCCCTTCTGTGAAAGACAGTGAACGTCAAGAGAATGAGAAAACAGGCCACAAATTGGGAGAAAATATTTGCAAAAGATACATCTGATAAAGAACTGTTATACAAAATATACAAAGAATTTTTGATGTAAAACAATAAGAAAAACAACACCCAATATAAAAATGGACCAAAGAATTTAACAGACACCTCACCAAAGAAGATATACACGGCAAATAAGCATATTAATAGATGTTACATATCATGTATCATCAGGGAAATGCAAATTAAAACAACAATAGGATATCATCACTATTTGAATGGCCAAAATCCAGAACACTGACAACACCGAATGTTGGCAAGAATGTGGAGAAATGAGACACTTGCATTCATTCCTGGTGGGAATGCAAAATGGTTCTGCCACTTTGGAGGACAGTTTGATGGTTTCTTAGAAAACTAAACACACACTCATCATACAATCCAGCAATCAGTCTCCTTGGCATATATCCAAAGGATTTGAAAAGTTATGTCTGCACAAAAACCTTTGTGCATGATGTTTATAGTAGATTTATTCATACTTGCCAAAACTGGAAGCAAACAAGACGTCTACAATAGATGAATGGATAAATAAACTGTGGTACATCCAGCAATGGAATATTATCCAGAACTAAAAGAAAATGAGATATCAAGCCATGATATAACACAGATAACCTTAAATGCATATTACCAAGCAAAAGAAGCCAATCTGAAAAGGCTACATACTGTATAATACCAACTATATGACATTCTGGAAAAGGCAAAACTATAAAGAGAGTAAAAATATCAGAGGTTGACAGTGATTGGGGTCAGAGAGAAAGATATAATGGTGGAGCAAAGAGGATTTTCAGGGCAGTGATAGTACTCTGCATGACACCATAATTATGGTTACACGTTATTATATATTTGTCCAACTCCTAACATGTATAATACCAAGAGTGAAACCTAAAGTAAACTATGTACTTTGGGTGATTATGATGTGTCAGTGGAGTTTCATCAGTTGTAACACATGTACCACTCTGGTGGAGGATGTGGATAATTATTGCTGAGTGTTTTTCTTTTTTATTATCTCCTTTAAACATTTCCGTATTATTCAGCTGTTTTTTAATGAATTTATATTACTATTTCTATATAATTAACATGTAATCTAAGTGACACTTATATGTTTTTAAAATTCAACTATTTTAAAAGGTTGTAATGAAACATCACTCCGTCTATCACACTTCCTTACCACGGCCTCTTTCAGGCTCTAATACTCTTCAACTTAGTCTTCACTATTTGTATTGCTTCATGTATATCTAAATAACATAGCTATTCTTTTCTTACAAATTTTAATCCCAGATATTTTGAAATAATATCCAAATGAGTACAGAATTTAAGTTTTATATCTATGCAATTTCTTCCCTAAATCTTCTCAATATTAAAGAAAATTACTATTTTTGTTCAATTAATATTTAAACTTTATATAATTAAGATTATTCACTACTGTTCAGCCACAATATCTTATATATATATAAGAACCATATATATATATATATTTATATTTAGCTTTTCCTGAAATTAAAAATCATTCTCCAGTGCTTTGTTGAGACAAGGCTATGGGAGGTATGCTCTTTTTAAATTCATCATGTCTGAAAATATCTTTACGTTAATCTCACATTTGAGTGATTGTTTATAGAAATTTATATTGAAGATTGTTTTCTGTTAATGTACTATTATAACCTAGCTTGCAGAGTTACGTTGAAAAGTCTGATGCAACTCAGATTCTTACCCCTTTTAATCTTATGCTACCTTGTTTTTCCTTTATTTTTTGTTTGTAAGAGGAGGCTGGGAGTCTCATCATTCACTGTAGAGGATCCCTCTGTTTCCAGTACAAGGTCTAACTATTGCTATTCACTGTGCCTGTTGACCTCAAATCTCCTTCAATTGCTCAAGAAAAACAAACATCCTTTCTCTTGTTTGAGTATACAATGGATAATCACCTATTTGCATATAATGAGGAGGGAAAATTTGTGATTTTAATGGCTCTCTACATTCTACCTAGTTTTCAATCTTTTTAAAACAAATTCTGTGCCTCTTCTCTCCTGGAGACAATGTGGATTGACCACTTAATATAACATCCTCCTGCTAGGGCTCTCTACATGAATTAGGGTACAGAAATTAGATGCATATAGTTTGGAAAGTAGAAGTGAGTCAGAGGTCATTTTTCTGATCCCTTTTGGCAGTTTCTTCCAACATGCAATTTATGGAAAAGGAGAGTTCTGTGAAGTAGCATCCCATTGCCTGTTCTCCAGCTTCCTAAATCCAAGGTAGTTGTGGCAAGATGACAATAAGCAATACAGTTATGTTCTTGAACTCACGACTCCACAGCTACTTCCGATGTAATTCCTTGGAGTTTCTGCCTTTTGGTGCTCTGGCAGTCTTTCCTGGAGGGCCAGTCTAAAATCTGATTCACCACCCCTTCCAATAATTATGTAACAAACTAATTTCCTGTATTAGGTCTTTTCCTGCATAAATGCCTCATTCCGTAAATGAGACCCTGTTTGACTATCTACCCATCTACCTTCCACAGAACATGGTGCCTTCAACTCCTAAACTCTTTTAGAGATCCATGGACTAAATCTGCATGGCTTCTGTTGGTGTCTACCTCTTGCACATACTTTGGTTTCACTTACTTTGACTATTTTTTCCCATCTTCTAAAAAATTGCTGCTATCTCCCAACTTCTGACTTCTACTCATTATTTTTGTTGTCCTTTTAGGTTTATATCATTCTTATTATTTCAATATTTTCTGAGAGGAGTAGGGAAGTTTGAGGAAGAAATGGAAATATACATTATCATCCAGTCTACCATTTTAAATATGATTTGTTCATGAATTGATTTTATAATAAGTAATCAATTAATGGAAGAGGACTGGAAGAAAAAAGAATGTTTGTTTGCTGTATATAAATTGTATCCTGAATTCTTGAATTTTCTATGGCATTCCATTATAGAAAAATAAAATAGGAGACTCAATAGTCAGAGAAGAGGGGGACATGAAAAATGTTCTTAAAAGAAATAGGGGTTGGACTCTCAAAATAAGGTGACAAGTAGAGTCTAAGTAGAAACATATTCAAACCTGGTATGGGGATGGTTAAAATACACAAAATGTCTAATATTTAATTTTTAATTATCTCCTCCTGCTAATTTTTCTGTGTCATGCAGTGATATCATTTCATGATATTTTAGGGAATGAAACTGAATGAAAAAGAAAACATAGGTTTATAAGTGGAATGAACAGGACCATTGTTTTAAAAGATGAGTTGCTATGTGAAGAATTAAATACGGAGCAGAAATTCTGAGGCAGAAAGGACATTTATGCTTGCCTTTCCCCAAGTCATCATATCTTAAGGAAACTGAGACATATTGGGAATGGAAATGGACTTCCCTGAGTACTTGGGATGATCATTTAAACCTTTTTTTTTTATATTTAAGTAAAAACTTTATCTTTTTATTTTGAAGACAAACCACCTGACTTGAAGGTGGTATTAAGCATAAAATTACTGCAATTGAATTCTGTATACGTCCAAATAATATGCACAGCTTATTAGCATAAGGGTCTTTGGTAAGTCAACTCTTCATCAATTTCTGAGTACTTTAATATTATAACGAAATGGTTAAGTTGCTCAAGGATTTATCAAAGCTACCTATTTGTAACATGGGTCCTATGTAACAAATTCTAGAGTAAACATACCCAGGTGGCCCAGACCAAAACCGTTATCCATTTTTTCTGGTTGTACAGTGATGTTATAATCAATCATATGACTGTTTGCTAGAAATCAGCATAGGCTAGACAGTCATTTACACAGCAGTGATACCCCAAGTCAGTAATCACAGCTGGAGAATATCAGTGGGCAGGAGTGCTCATCCATGGGGAAGCTGTGCAGCTGCAGCTGGCATTCTGCATTTATGGTGAGCCTTAAAGTGTAAAGGATTTTCCCATCATTCCAAATTCTGAGAAGCTGATTGGGGGTGGTGATCCAGTGAGCCTCTGCAGTTTTGGAATTGTGGAATATCATACATGGAATCCATATTAATCCCACCATGTTGCTGTTCAGAGTAAGTATTTTCATTGTGCTGTTGAACCAAAGAGGATGAATGATTTAAACCATTTTATTCGTGTATTTATAAAATTGCCAGAGAACCTGTGTCAAAACTAGTATATATCTCTGACATGACAAATTTAATTCTGGCATAAATTTCTATATCTGGGAAGTAGATTGAAAGATAGCTCTACCCAGCTATGTGTTTTACGAAAGATGCATAAGAGAGAGGAACACTCCCAAACTCATTCTATGAGGCCACCATCACCCTGATACCAAAACCAGACAAGGATGTCACAAAGAAAGAAAACTACAGACCAATATCACTGATGAACATAGATGCAAAAATCGTCAACAAAGTACTAGCAAACAGAATCCAACAGCACATTAAAAGCATCACACACCATGATCAAGTGGGATTTATCCCAGGAATGCAAGGATTCTTCAATATATGCAAATCAATCAACGTGATACACCATATTAACAAATTAAAGGAGAAAAACCATATGATCATCTCAATAGATGCAGAGAAAGCTTTCGACAAAATTCAACACGCATTTATGATAAAAACCTTGCAGAAAGTAGGCATAGAGGGAACTTTCCTCAACATAATAAAGGCCATATATGACAAACCCACAGCCAACATCGCCCTCAATGGTGAAAAACTGAAAGCATTTCCACTAAGATCAGCAACAAGACAAGGTTGCGCACGCTCACTTATTCTCTTATTCAACATAGTTTTGGAAGTTTTAGCTACAGCAATCAGAGAACAAAAAGAAATAAAAGGAATCCAAATCGGAAAAGAAGAATTAAAGCTGTCACTGTTTGCAGATGACATGATACTATACATAGAGAATCCCAAAGATGCTACCAGAAAACTACTAGAGCTAATCAATTTTGGTAAAGTAGCAGGATACAAAATTAATGTACAGAAATCTCTGGCATTCCTATACACTAATGATGAAAATTCTGAAAATGAAATTAGAAAACACTCCCATTTACCATTGCAACTAAAACAATAAAATATCTAGGAATAAACCTACCTAAGGACACAAAAGACCTGTATGCAGAAAATTATAAGACACTGATGAAAGAAATTAAAGATGATACAAATAGATGGAGAGATATACCATGTTCTTGGATTGGAAGAATCAACATTGTGAAAATGACTCTACTACCCAAAGCAATCTACAGATTCAATGCAATCCCTATCAAACTATCACTGGCATTTTTCACAGAACTAGAACAAAAAAATTCACAATTTGTATGGAAACACAAAAGACCCTGAATAGCCAAAGCAATCTTGGGAATGAAAAATGGAGCTGGAGTAATCAGGCTCCCTGACTTCAGACTATACTACAAAGCTACAGTAATCAAGACAGTATGGTACTGGCACAAAAACAGAAATATACATCAATGGAACAGGATAGAAAGCCCAGAGATAAACCCACGTACATATGGTCACCTTATCTTTGATAAAGGAGGCAAGAATATACAATGCAGAAAAGACAACCTCTTCAATAAGTGGTTCTGGGACAACTGGACAGGTACATGTAAAAGTATGAGATTAGAACACTGCCTAACACCATACACAAAAATAAGCTCAAAATGGATTAAAGACCTAAATGTAAGGTCAGAAACTATCAAACTCTTAGAGGAAAACATAGGCAGAACACTCTATGACATAAATCACAGCAAGATCCTTTTTGACCCACCTCCTAAAGAAATGGAAATAAAAACAAAAATAAACAAATGGGACCTAATGAAATTTAAAAGCTTTTGCACAGCAAAGGAAACCATAAACAAGACCAAAAGACAACCCTCAGAATGGGAGAAAATATTTGTAAATGAAGCAACTGACAAAGGATTAATCTCCAAAATTTACAAGCAGCTCATGCAGCTCAATAACAAAAAAACAAACAACCCAATCCAAAAATGGGTAGAGGACCTAAATAGATATTTCTGCAAAGAAGATATACAAACTGCCAACAAACACATGAAAGAATGCTTAATATCATTAATCATTAGGGAAATGCAAATCAAAACTACAATGAGATATCATCTCACACCGGTCAGCACGGCCGTCATCAAAAAATCTAGAAACAATAAATGCTGGAGAGGGTGTGGAGAAAAGGGAACACTCTTGCACTGCTGGTGGGAATGTGAATTGGTACAGCCACTATGAAGAACAGTATGGAGGTTCCTTAAAAAACTACAAATAGAAATACCATATGATCCATCAATCCCACTACTGGGCATATACCCTGAGAAAACCATAATTCAAGAAGAGTCATGTACCAAAATGTTCACTGCAGCTCTATTTACAACAGCCAGGAGATGGAAGCAACCAAGTGTCCATCATCAGATGAATGGATAAAGAAGATGTGGTACATATATACAATGGAATATTACTCAGCTATAAAAAGAAACAAAATTGAGTTATTTGTAGTGAGGTGGATGGACCTAGAGTCTGTCATACAGAGTGAAGTAAGTCAGAAAGAGAAAAACAAATACCGTATGCTAACACATATATATGGAATCTAAGGAGAAAAAAAAAAAAGGTCATGAAGAACCTAGGGGTAAGACAGGAATAAAGACACAGACCTACTAGAGAATGGACTTGAGGATATGGAGAGGGGGAAGGGTAAGCTGGGACAAAGTGAGAGAGTGGCATGGACATATACACACTACCAAACATAAAATAGATAGCTAGTGGGAAGCAGCCGCATGGCACAGGGAGATCACCTCGGTGCTTTGCGACCACTTAGAGGGGTGGGATAGGGAGGGTAGGAGGGAGTGAGATGCAAGAGGGAAGAGATATGGGAACATATGTATATGTATAACTGATTCACTTTGTTATAAAGCAGAAACTAACATACCATTGTAAAGCAATTATATTCCAATAAAGATGTTAAAAAAAAAAGATAGAAAGATGCATGTATAAACCAACAAAATTTTGTAGATATCTGTTCCTAACAAGTGGACATGTAACAACCTTCCTTGAGAGACTGTTTCTTTATCACTCTGACAGTGAAGAAATCTATTTTAATTTAAGATAATTGGGTTTTGGGTATGGGAAAATAGTGTTATGTAGTGAAAAGGGCTGTGGGCTTTGAACACAACAAATCTGGTTTCAAATTTCATCTAGGTAGTGCTTGAGGCCATCTGAAAAATTTGCTGAACCTCCCTTAGTCTCACCACACATCCATAAATTGGCAATAATATCACATATCTTGCATACATATAGTCAGAAATAATTTATGTTAAGGATATACTTCAGAATGTGGTATGTAACAAGAGTCAATCAATGTTTTTGTTACCATTCTTTTTTTTTTAAAGCATTTCTTACTTTTTAAAATTTATTTATTTTATTTATTTTTGGCTGCACTGGGTCTTTGTTGCTGTGCACGGGCTTTCTCTAGTTGCGGCAAGTGAGGGGTACTCTTCATTGCAGTGCACGGGCTTCTCACTGCAGTGGCTTCTCTTGTTGCGGAGCACGGGCTCTAGGTGCGTGGGCTCCTGTAGTTGTGGCACGGGGGCTCAGTAGTTGTGGCTTGCGGGTTCTAGAGTGCACACTCAGTAGTTGTGGCACATGGACTTAGTTGCTCCGCAACATGTGGGATCTTCCAGGACAAGGGCTCAAACCATTGTCCCCTGTATTGGCAGGAGGATTCTCAACCGCCCCTAGTGAAGCCCCTTTGTTACTATTCTTAAAGGTGTAGTTGATAGTGCCTAAGCTAAATGGATCATCTGGTGATAAATGCTGTAATCTTAATATGCCCATACCCAAAAAGTGAGATAAGGAGTGAAACATGTCTAGAGGAGGGAATTCTGTGCAGTAAGGCATTGAACTGGGAATGAAAAGGCTGCATTCCAACTTCAGTTTTATACAGTAACAGGAACTCTGTGCTCCTCTGCAAACAAGTTACTTCCCTGAGGTATCAGCTATCTAGCCTGAGTAACAAAGAAACACAAGCAGAGAAAACAGACAGGATTTGGGTTACATGATCATTAAGGTCCCTCCTTGCTCTAAGACACTAATTTTATTTACTTATTATTTCTAAAGGCTCATATCATACCTAAGAAAGCAAGGCTTCAGAGACAGCAGCCTAAATTCTGAGACCCCTTTCTTAACCATGAATCACAGTCAGGAATATATTTTCTAGGAGTAAAGATGACTCTAGGAACATAAATTCCTGAGTAGGTGTATTGAATTTTCTTTCACTCTGCTTTCAAATAGCAACGGTCCCAGTTTAACAGTTGCATAGGTGTTTTTAAACAATTCATCCCTCTCTCCCTTTAATTACACATGCACCCTCTCTAGTCCCCATACTTGTAAAACTGTAGTTTGCAATTTGACAGGATGATATTATATTATTGAGCAATATGTGAATTGGTTTAAAAGTAACCGGAGTTGAAGCATACATCAATCACAAGTGCAAACGCAGGTCACTAAAGCTGTCAATTTCAATCAGCTCTGTAATTAAATACATCACCAATATGGATTTTGTGTAAGAATGTCACTTGTTCTTCAGATGTCTGCTATGAGGACAAATCACACTTCAGTGTCTCTACACAGGCATGCTAAATATAGTATTTTTAAAAGCAGGACATCTTCATCCATCTTTCTCTGATTTGTTAAGCAGAAATCCATTTACTAAAGTGTAGTCTAAAAGCTATGTTTTTAAATATATATTTGAACTGCTTTCTATTTAATTAAAATATTGTAAATCTCAGTTGGCATTTTAAACTCATCTTTCACACCTTGAATGGCATTTGTTATGAAATAAATAGATAATGAATAATAATCATCTTTTAAAAGCCTGAACAATTTGTAATTATGGATAATTTGCAATTAGATATTCTTTATTATGTGTTCAAAAAGCAGAAGATGCTTTTGGTTGTGAAGAAATAAATTATTCATTTTGATTTCAGCAGGAGAACAAAACTTCTCACATTTAGAAATATTTTAACTTTTCTTCTTAAACAGCTATAAAGTATCATCTTCCAAAACACTTACCACTACATGGGAAAAACCTGCAACAAAGCCATATTACCAAATATATATTGCCTGCCATTTGAATTAATCTTCAAATAAGCTCCAGGAAGCAGGTCCCTGGACAGTTAATCTTTAGTTTTGTAGCCCATGCACATTTTCAATAAGGTTACTAGGGAATTAGGCCCAGTAGGGAGAGGAAAAGCATATTGTCTTATTCCACAGGCAGCTGTTGTGAGCCCTGTTAGCAAATTATAACTTCCTTAATTATGAAATACTGTATTAGTAGAATCTCCATCATCATGTCTATGCTCGTCAAAGAAAGTTATTGTAAATCTTTAGTATAAAGTTCCAAACAATTTTAAAAAATTCTCTTGGCTAATAACAAATCTCCTATAATGTTTCTCATCACAAGTATCATCAAAAAACAAAGCCCAGTTAGATAATTTGAAATATTAAAGAACAGAGACAATAGTTAGGACCTTAATAAAGATAATGATCAAAATAAAACACTTGAGGAAAGGTGTTATATAAATAAAAACTGATAGTAACTGTTCATTTTAGATTGTGTTGCTGTCCTCATCAATAATACACACACACCTTTTTTCAAGCATCTTTTTCAATTGTTCCTATTTAAACAATAGCATCAAAAACCAACAAATTGTTTGATAAACAAAAAACATGAATCATCTGGAAAAATATCATAAAATCTTAATATAATTCTGAGAGCCGTCCAGAAAAAAAAAATTAAAAAGTTAGAGGAACATAAAGCAAGGGGACATTAACCACAAGTTGCTGACTTGAGGTTTTTTGGGGTTTTTTTGTTTTTCTTTACAGTTAGCAGTAGCATGCAATAACTCAGGAGCAATTTTCTGTGGATTACTGTACCTACTCAATTTATTTTGGAGCAATCTTTATAAGTTAAGTCTCCACTTATATAAACATACATGTTACCTTCAGATAGACCTTAAACAGTGTAAGAACACTCTCATCTAATTTGTTTTAGTTCCTCTGATCTTCATGTTTAGCCTCACCCACTGTTCCTGAAATGCATGAATAGCAAGGAATAATCTTTTCCAGACCAAATACTAAATAAATAGGAGATAATGTGAAATTGAGTTTTAAAAAATGAAACAGGTGAAGCCAATCAAATTTGCATTGACTTTCTGGAGATCTGTGGCCTGCTAGTTCTGAGAAAGACCTTTTTACCTCCTCTGAAACTAAAATACAGCCACTCCCTGGATGTTTTTCTGAGCTTTCTCTAGGTCCCCAGTTAAGCACTTCTCACATAACCCCAGCAGCTATTTCAATTATTTTGCCAGTTTCCTCAGTCCTCTGTTCCATATCTTTCAACATCCCATGCAGCAGTGCTTGTCTCCTACTTCGGAGAAAACCAAACAAATGAGTAAATAATAAAGGTCAACAGGCAGAAAATCTCACTCCAAGCCATCAACATCCACCATTCCTTTTCACTTTCATGGACAAATTAGCTTTTTCATGTATGAAAGTTAACCTTTCTACCATTGTTTGGGATTATCTTCTCTGCTATTCACAACCACCTCCCTCCATTAATTGCCTCCCTTATTCCTGCCTTTTGTGTTCCTTCTTTTTAATGGATTCTTTCCCTCTACATATAAAAATTCCAAGTTTCCTCCTTATTTAAAGTTACAATGCCCTCTTAACCCTATATTGCTCTCTAACTACTGAAAATCTTCCTCTTTTCCTAGTGGATAAAACACAGCTCTGAATAGTATACACATGCTGTAATACTTTTTCATCTCCCATTCTTTCGTCCACTGACTGTCAAGTAGCTTCTGCCACAATTCCTCTCTTGCCAGACACTAATAAACTTCTTGTGGTTAAAGTCGATGGTCATTTTTATTTAATATAGTTAGTATATTATTTCCTCTCTTTATCCTTTGACATTATTGACCTTTACCTGCTTCCTAGAAAGCAACTCTTCATCCCTTGCAGTGAGACTTTTCCACTATTGACTTTCTGTGGAAAGGCGGTGCCCCCAGTTTCAGTCTTAATCTTATACTCATGGGTACTGGTATCACTCCATACTCCATTTAATGAGACTAGACAAACTTTGCTTCTGAGTTCTGGAATATATAACAAGTTCATTTTGGATGCCCAATGTCACCTCCACACTCTGTCCCTAATTGGTCCCACTCTATTCTTATTTTTCACTATTTTGGGAAAGGTCCTATCTTCCCAGAGCAAATAAAATGTATTGCTTACATGAAAAAACAAACTAGGTTTTTTGCTTGTTTGTTTGCTTTTAAAGTTCTGTGTTCCTGTGACAGTTATTAACTGGTTAGCTTTGTATGAAAATGATTAAAAACAAACAAAAAACAAACCGTGTTTTCTTAATAATAGTCTTTGTTACAAGTAAATGCATTTATTGTATTAATATCAACAAAGATAATAAAACTGATGATATTGTAAGGGAGGAAAAATAATTTTACCTCTATCTTCTGAGGTCTTAACTGAGACCCTTGTAATAAAAGATAGATGAACAAGAGAAAAACAAACAAAAGTTTATTAACATGCATGCCTCACGTACACATTGGAGACAACCAAGGAAAAATGAGTAACATCCGAGATGGCTTAGAATTTAGGCTTAAATACATCTCAGCAGGGGAAGGGGAGGAAGGATATAAACTTCCAAAGGGAGAGTAAGTGATTTTTTAGGAAAGATGAATGGGTCCTTAGAAGAACAGATGGGAGGTATGATAGTTTCTAACAAAGTTTGTCTGGGTGTAGGGTTAACTTCTAGATTTCTCTCCTGGGATGAGTCGATTAATTATCTTTTGAAGGAACTATCCTTAGGCAAAGAGGAGTTTAGAGAAAGCCTCCCCCCACCCCCAGCATTTGTTAATTTTCAAATGCATACAGCTCAAAGTAATCAATATGCCAAAGCGGTATAGAGTCGTCCCTCTGTATCCACAGTGAATTGGTTCCAGGATCCCCAGCAGATACCAACATCCATGGATGCTCAAGCCCCTTATATAAAATGGTGTAGTATTTGCATATAACCTAAGCACATCCTCCTGTATACTTTAAATCATCTTCAGATTACTTATATGGGAACATACGTATATATATAACTGATTCACTTTGTTGTAAAGCGGAAACTAACACACCATTGTAAAGCAATTTATACTCCAATAAAGATTAAAAAAAAACCTAATACAATATAATTGCTATGTAAATACAATGTAAAGATATGCAAATAGCTGCTGCTGACCCATGGCAAGTTCAAGTTTTTCTTTCTGAAAATTTCTGGAATTTTTTTCCCAAATATTTTTCATCTGCGGTTGGCTGAATCTGCATATGCAGATCTTGTGAAAACAGAGGGCCAACTGTATTTTGGGTTTGCATATTCCACTATCCTTCAAAATCAAAATCTGCTTAATTTTCTTGAGAATATACACAAATATTAAATTAACACTGGAATTCTAGTATAAGAATAAATTCAGTTAATATCTTTTAAAAGACAGATATGACATGGTTATTTTTTTTTTCTAGCTTCTTAAAATAGTACTGCTTTGTGGAAAAGAATCAACCATCTACCTTTGTAATTGGTTTCAATCATTGGTAAAATAACACCAAACAGCAGTAACTACTTATTAAAAGCTGGTAATACACAGGAAAATTTAAGTTAAATTGTATATTACATAGTGGAAATCTACATAAGGTAGATCAAACATTCTTAATGCATCCTGTTAATCGATTGATTTATCTATAACATGGGGTCCAATAAGATAATATGCTGTTTCCAGATTCTTTATTTTTCAGAATAAATCTATAATTGAGACCCTAAAGGCCAAGTGCAAGTAAAAATATCATATTGTCAGTCTCTTAACAGCTCTAAAGAAATTAGAAATAATGAGAGTGGTATTACCGAAAAAAAGAATTAAAATAGAATATTTTAAAATCATGAATAAGTAATCTATTATTGTTTATGAATTTTAAATTAATTTTAAAAACTAATAAGGAAATGGGTTTAAAAGCTTTATAAATACTTAGGAAAATATAGAAAAAAATTGCACCAAAGTAAATTAGGAGATTTCAGGGACATTATTATATTTTACCTATTATGAACTTAAGACACATTAAAATATTATGCATAGATAATATATAATGGTCTGTTTGAAAAGAAGTAGTTGTTTGCTTCTACAGGTCTATGTTCCCTTGCGAATTACTGGCTGGCTAGCTGTGGATTAAAATGATCTAGTGGTCTACTGGGACAAGAAGGCCTTGGGCAACCACTCACCTTACAATGTAAAACCCTTTCTTACAAAATTAAACACAGAATGAGTTGCATTGAACTCTGCTCACTTTTGCTTTGTTTCTTTTATCTTATCTCTTTGAAACTCAAGAAGCAATGTTATATGAAAGCATTAAGGTTGATTTCATTTGTGATTTGAAGACTATCCATATTACAGATTATTAAATTAATAGCAATCTAACCTTGAAAGCACCTCTATCTGCTGAAAGAGCAACACTTCATCACCTGTTTTGATTCATTAATGTATCATTTAACTTGGTATGACACACGTTCAGCAGTTATAATTACATTATGGTCTTCCTAGTACATCAGCTCTGCTCCAAGTTTCTGTCACCACAAGTCCAATTTTCAACATAGAGCAATCCACTGCACTCTTTCCTTATTAGTGTCATCTTTAATGTAGCAGAGAGGCTGAACCATTACTTGGCACTGAGAGTTTAACAGCAATTAACCCCTGCTCTATCCCCAGGGATAAGTACATCAGCAACTTGCCAAAACACTGTAAACAAGCTGGCCAAGATCAATGTGCAACCATGCTGGCTGCAGAGCACCTAGTGTATTAATTTAGCATTGATATATAGGGAAAGAAGGAGGAAATGGTCTGCATGAAATTAACCTGAGTCACTTCCCTACCCTAAACTGGATATATTTCTTCCATGGATAGATATAGGACTTTAAAAAAAAAGAAAAAGAAAAAGGAAGAAAATCATGCTTAGAGTTAGCAAATATACTACATGTTTATTCAGCTTTATAGCCATAAGAAAATAATTATTGAATTGATTATTTCACAGGATGGTTTTTGAGGATAGGAAATGAAATGCATAAACAATGTATTCACATAATTTAAAGGTCAAATTCAAAGAGCAAATGACAAAGCAAACTCAATTTTGAGATAGTCTTTGGTTGTTCTAACATACAAATGACTGGCAAGGGGAGCCATATATGGTTCTCTATAAATTTCAACTTAGGAAATTCTTAGCATGACGAAGTATGTAGTTCTGAGAGTTGATGGTACAAACTCTAAAAGAGTGCAGAGACAATGCCCAGAGCAGAATGTGTGGTCTGACATTTTCTAGACTCATTCTGCCATAATTTGTAACTTGGACACTCAGTACAAAGCTGGATGCTTTAATACTGCAGTCTACTGAAAGTGGGAGGTGCATAATATTAAGACCGTAAGTGTCTGCTACAGATAGACATAAGAAATGTTAAAGTATTTGGAGGAGGTCTATGGACCTAGATCAAAGATTTAGCTTGTTACTTTATTTCAGTGCATTAAAAAGAAAAAAGGTCATAACTCTAAAGTGCCTAATTATTTTTCTGTTGTTACTTGAGTCACTGTCACTTGTTTATACTATGTATTTTCACATTACCATGCCAAGACTGGCACCACACATCACCACTTTTAAAATGATAGCAACTGTACCTCCTGCTGAATGGTACCCTAACTTCACTTTGGAGTGAAACAATCAGCTCTTGAAGACACAAAATTTCTTTTGTATGCAAATACTAATTATTCATTTGTCTGTACTTCTTTTCTCTCCATATTTCTTTGCAGAGATGGCAGTCTAGAATAAATAGAATTATACCACTCCCTTGCTAAAAACTCTTAATGATTTCCTATTACATTTAGAATACATACACACACACTAAGTTAATAATTAAGTCCAAATTCTTCTCCAAAATTATGAGGCCCTACGTGATTTGTCCTGGCTGTCTGTTTAACTTTTTCTTCTGCTTTATCTTTCTAGGTAAGACCTACCTCAGCTTCTACTATTCTGTCTGTTGTTCACCAATCTTCTGTCACAATGAACTAGTTTTTCCTAAATAAGCTATGCCCTATGCTTTTCCCCCACCTCCATGGGCTTCACATTTTCTTTTCTTTTTTTTTTCTTCTTCCTGGAATACCTTTCTCTAAGCAATATCTTCTCGTGTCTAATTATTTAGTATGATTCACTCCTGTTTCTCACATGGCCCGATGGCAATGCCACATATACACAAAGGCTCTTTCTGAACATCCTTCTACAATCTCTCATTCTCTCTCTGACTCTCTGTCTCTCTATATACACATATTTAGACATTTAGACACTTATATTTAGATATTAAATATTTATCCTCCTGTCAACACTATGTTAACTCTAGGAACCCAAATGCTTTTGTTTTCTTCATAATACCCTATGTTCCTCTTATCTACTGTTACATGTTTTAAAAATCACAACATCTGAAATTAACTTAGCTATTTGCTTGCTGGTCTATCTCTCCCTTGGACTCTGTAACGTTCACCACTGGTGCCTAAGAAATCATTCAGAAGATAACTAATACTCAATAAATAATTTTGAATAAATTACTTTTGAGTATGAATAATGTAGACAGTACCTGCCACAGAAATAAGAGTGCATTGTTTCTAACCTAGAACATGAATGGTCTCACAATTCAAATAGATATAGAAGTCTCTAAACTCTGTATATGTCCAAAGAAAAATGCTTTCTCAAACTATTGGGTTGGCCAAAAATTTTGTTCGGGTTTTCCGTAACATCTTATGGAAAAACCTGAATGAAATTTTTGGCCAATCCAATAGATTGACTATAATCATTTTCTTCAAAAATACAGTTTGGAAGTTGTTGAGAATTCTTGAATGAAAGAGCTATATAATATGGAAAATTAAATGAAATAAATGTATTTACAGAGAAGTGTCTGAAGAACATACACATGATTGAATTTATCTTAATTTGTGACATCACTCAGTAGGTATTTTCAATCTAACTTGTAAATATATGTAAGAATTTAAAAGTTATATGCCTATTGGAAATTGTTTTTAAATTATTTAAGAAATTTTCCTCTGCTGCCAATTTGGCTATCAATAAAAAACAATATCAATATCCCCCTTTCTCAAGATGCAGAATTGTGATTTTATGATAGGACAATTGCCCTAAAGCAAACCTGATATTCTGAGTTGATCTCAGCCCATCAGCTTAAGGCACTGCAACACTAAACTGTGTCTCATATAGCCACTTCTAACTGGTATAGAGTCTGTGAGATTGTTTTAGTCAATCTCCATGTGCTTTAAGTCAATTCAGATCCTACTGGGCCTCCCAGGATAGTGGATAAAAGTCCTTGAGTATTCATTTAATTTATATTCCAAGTACAGTTAGGAGCCTCTAAGTGGGCTTAGGGGTAACCAAACTCAGGGTAACCAAAGTCAGGTGTTTGAAACCATTGGTAGGCAGAGAATGAAGCATCATTTTACCTCTGCACACTGCTTTTCTCTCCTGCCCCTTCTGGACAGCTCATTCAACACATTTTTGTTGAACACTTATTATACATCAGGTACTGCTCTAGAAATTGATGATACACAATGTGCAAATCTAAAACTGCTGATCTCATAAATCTTATACTTAAGTGAGAGGAAATTCACAATAAAAAATAAGGACAAAAATATATAGTCATTAGATGAGGATAAGTGCTAAAGGAGAAAAACAAAGCAGGGGGAAATATTGGAAATTCTGGGAGGGAATAATTTCAAGTTAATTGGTCAGTGAAAGCTATATTAGAAAGAGACATTTGAACAAGGACTTGAGCCATTCAGGTAACAGATGTCAGAAGCTCAGCTGTGCTGGAGAAAACTGAATTATCAGGTATTACAATAGCTGAACAAGCAACAAGCCAAAAACGAAAGTAACAATCAAGCCTTTAATCATTTACTGCAATAGTATAAACAAGAGGTTAAAATCAGAGAAAGCTCCAACTCACCCCATTTCATTTTTCCCCATGAGCTGGTTCACTAGTGGAACATCAGATGGATTAGTACTCACATAGGAGTCCTCTCAGTCTTGAAGGAGCCCCCCCTTTCACACACACACCCCCCCCACCAAAGTCTCCTTTATTTTTATCAACCTGAGGGCTGGGAAAAGGGGTTGGAGGGCTAGGAGTGTAAAGTACCAAGTACTAATTCACAGTTGGAAAAAGTATTTTCTAGGTTCCCTTTCTCCCCAATAAGGAGTTATCAGCAGAGGTGCTTAAGATCTTGATTTGAGGGTCCCAGATAAAGAGACCTAGTGATAAAGGTGGCTATAGTAGGACAGCAAATATGTATAAGAGCATGGCTGGCCAGAGGGGCCTGAGTCCTTGACTATAACTTCCTTTAGAGACTAATGCGCTAGCCACGTGCCAACTCCAGTGTGGGAAGGGCAGTTTTCCCCCATGACACCTGCCAGAAAAAGTTTTGTAATTGCTATGGTCAGGCCTGAAAAATTACATGCAAGTTTTCCGGCCAGGAGTCAAACTCCTCAATAGGACAGAGGGGCATGAAAGAGTGAGGAAACAGCAGGTGAGAAATCCCTGAGAGGGAATCATGGCTGAAATATCAGAAAAACAGCAAAGAGGTAAGAAAAGCTATTTAAATAAGCTGTAGAAGAAAGATATTAGGTGATGAAGTCAGAAGACTTCCCAATTGGACAGAGCCTTGGAAACCCCTGGGAGAACTCTGTTTTTTACTCTGAGTGGGAGGTGGGGGTGGGTGGGAAATGAATGGATGATTTTGGTAAAAGCAAAAATGCCATGATCTAACTTTTTTTTTTAAAGAATTATTCTGCCTTCTAAGTTTAGGATAAAGTGTTGAAGAGAGGAGGGCAGAGGCAGAGATACCAGTTAAAAAGCTAATGAAATGATCCAGGATGATACATGATGGAGGTCTGGACTGGGGTGAGAGAGTAGATGTAGTAAAAAGTGATGGGATTCTTAATATATTTTGAAGATAGAACTGGAGAATTTGCTGATGGATTAGATGTGGGGTGTGAGAAAAAGAAAGGAGTCAAGCCTGTGCCAAGATGTTTAGCCTAAGCAACTACAAGAATGGAATTCCTAGTTACTGAAATGAGAAAGATTGTCAGAAAGCAGGTTCATGTGTGTGGTTGGGAGTAGAGGGGGGTTGGATTTTTGATATCTAGTAGATATTCTACTGATTATCATGTGGGTTAATGATTTAATGACTATAAGAGAGCCTTAAGATCTTTAGATCCTAAGATCATCCTTTAGATGCAGGGAAATAATTCAGGTTAAAGATCTAAATGTAGGAGTTTTCAGCACATAACTGGAATTCAACACAAGATAAATGAGATCATGGAGTATGTGCGTGAAGAGAGAGAACAGGTCCAAAGATTAATCCCAGGGGCACATCAATGCAAGAGGTCCTAAAGATAAGTAGGCACATGCAAAGGAGACTGATAAGGAGTAGACTGATAAGTAGGGTAGGAAGAAATCCAGAAGAGTGAGGTGGTGTCTTAAATGCCAGTGGAGACAGCATTTCCAAGAAATGAAGGGGATCAGTTTGATCACGTGCTATTGAGAAGTCAGCGTTTAACTTCCCTGGACAAGAGCAGTTTATGTTGGGAGGAATGTCTTATTGAAGTGTGCTCAACAGTATATTGGGGGAGAGGAATCAGAGCTTGGACCACTTACTCAAGGAGCTTTACTGTTAATATAGAGAAATAAAAATATAGTAGAATAGAAAGGAGTGGGTCTTTCATCCTTTTCTTGTTTCTTGTAATAGGAGAAATGACAGCCCATTGGTGTGCCAACGGGCATGATTAAGTAGATAATAAAACTTCGACAATTCAAGAAAAAGAAGGTAGAATTCCTAGAGCAATGTCCTTGGATAGGTGAAAGAGATGGATCTAGAACACAAGTGGTGGGACTGTCCTTAGACTGAAGCATGAAGAGTTCATCCAAATTGATATGAGGGAAGTCAAATATGAGGGCAGAGACACAAAGTGCGATGGGTACCTGCAACGGTGGGAACCTGTGGAAATCCTTTTCTGACTGCTGTTTCTATTTTCTGAGTGACTTGGAAAGTAAGATTGTTAGTACAAGTGAACAAGGAAGGAAAGGTGTTGAAGGTTTGAGAAAAGAAAAGAAAATTTGCAGAAGTCATTTCTGACTATCAGTTGGACAAATGAAATGTAATAGAAATGCCAGTTAACACTAAGTACTGCCAAAATTTAATGGTAATGAATATTAAGTGAAATAAGCAAGAATGATCTAATTTTCTCTCTGGCTGTGACTAGCTGTGTGGCTGCAGACAAGAAACAAGTGGAGTGCTGCATTTAAACAGAGTTTAAGTTTTGCTACATCAGTATGACAAAATAAGAATGATATTTTTGGTGATCTGCTCCCCTAATCTGCTTTCCTATTTTTCCTCTCTCACTCCTAAAATTGAGAGTTTAATGTCTTTTAGATAATTTGGCTTGGAAAATGCAGATTAATTTCCTAGTAGATAACTTCAGATTATCCAGTCTATTTAAAGCAACACCAGGGAAGAAAACGCTTCTTCTTTGAAGACATCTTAATATATCTAACAAAACGTAATAACGAGAAATGTTAAATAGCCTTCCCTTAAAACTTATGCTGAGATATTAAGCCTCCTCCTAACTTCCCACCTGGACCTGCAATTCAAATTTCCATCATTGCAGTTATCACTGGTCAGACAAACCAATCTGGAGGGGGGGAAAACACATTGCTGTTTTGATTTCGTACATGTGTGTACACACACACACACACACACACACCCTTGGCAATTGAATAAAGTTCTGCCCAGTCTTTTAGCTAACTATCTCCAAGTCACAAGCCATAGATGCAAAGGGCTGCTGCTATGCCGAGTTAATTACCTGACAATGAGAACCTGAGGTTGGGCCAAGTGGAGCTTCATTAGCACTGAGCATCACTGACCAATAAGGAAGCCAAAATTAAGGGAGGAGAGATGACAAAAAGTAAAGAAATGAAAACATTTTCTTTTTTTTTCTTAATGGAAAACCATGTAAATATTAACTTTACAGAGTTTGGTCCACTACCCTGAAAAAAATGTTTTTATAGGGGGAAATAGAAAGCATCCAATGTATTTAGTCTTTCCTTGGGAATGGTATTCAGATACTGGCATATTTTTTTGGTTTCATTGCTTTCCTGTGAGCCAAAGTCAAGGTCAAATTCCCATTGGGCCAATAAGTCATCCCTGGGCTTCCTCCACTACCATCTTCTGGTAGATAAGAGAAGTGGCTTATATGCCCAGGTCAGGTAAACATATCTTTATTATTATAAGGAAAGGTAGGAGCAGATAAAGGTTAAATTACTACCAAGTTGACTTGAATTAACACTAACACCTATTTCCTTCAACTTCAATTTTAAAACTTAAGCACACTGTATATAGGCATAAGCGTGTGTTCATGTACTTAGAATAATTTTTTCAGAGATGAAGCAAAAATAGAAAAATGTGGGACTTCCCTGTTGGCATAGTGGTTAAGAATTCTCCTGCCAATGCAGGGGACACGGGTTCGAGCCCTGGTCCGGGAAGATCCCACATGCCATGGAGCAACTAAGCCCGTGTGCCACAACTACTGAGCCTGCACTCTAGAGCCCATGAGCCACAACTACTAAGCCTGTGAACCACAACTAGTAAAGTCCACGTGCCTAGAGCCCATGCTCCGCAACAAGAGAAGCCACTGCAATGAGAAGCCCATGCACCACAATGAAGAGTAGCCCCCGCTTGCCGCAACTAGAGAAAGCCCACGCGCAGCAACGAAGACCCAATGCAGCCAAAAATAAATTAATTAATTAATTTAAAAAAAATTTAAAAAGAAAAGAAAAATGTCTTAGCTAAAATTTCCTTGAAGTACTTAGCAGAAATAGGGAAAGGGTTTTATTTCAGCCTAATAATTGATGAACAAACAAAAGCTGAATAAACACAGAATGCTATGTCATTGTCAAAGGACTCAGCCTTTAATAATTGATGGTTTGGACCCCTGTTACTAGAAAATAAATTTTTAAAAAAAGAATGTTAAAAATATGAAATATATAACACATTACACTGTTTAAATAAAAATCTTATTTTTAATTGGAAATTGGCACCTTGCCACTAACTAAACTTGACTTCAAAAGCAACAGCTGGGAAAGCATCTTTTTAGTTCTTAATTACTGTAGTACGTAGACCAACTTCTTTTTCCTCATCATAAGACACTTGTCCAGCTGAGGATGAGATCAAAGTACAAGATGTGGGAAAAGAAATTATGACCTAGACTATAACATGAGGATCTAATAAAGTACCACAAGGAGTCTCAAGAATAAACTTACACCAGACTCCTTTCATTATATAAAGTCAGATTGTTGAGACTCAAGCTGAACAATTAGAGTGAAACTGGGGACACCTTTGCTCAAACATATGTTTTCTTCTAAAAGACTATTACAAAATCGGAAAAGGAAAATGATGTAATATGAGCTCAATTCTATTCTGACTACCAGAGTCCATAAAGCATGGGGAAGTGGGGGAAAAGGGAGAAGACTCCATCTCACTTCTCTGGTGTTGGGCATTGGGACTGCTTCTTACTCTTCTCAATCTGTTATTTGTGATTCTCATCTTCAATATTTCCCTCTACAATCCTAAGGAACCTCATAAGAAATAATACAGGGCAAAACGAGGAACTTATTACTCTGTTCCATGTAAGATGAAGTAGTTTTGAGAGTCATTTCTTTTCCGAAATGGGAATGGGGTTGCTAACCAAGAAAAAGAAAAGGAATATTTTTTGTTTTATAAAAAGTTAGTGGGCTATCCCTTGATGCTTTGCATGTTTGCAACACTTAGGGCTAACAAAGAAACTGGGAAATCAGACATATATATTTTTTTCTTTATTCCACCTGACCCAACCTCAGGCACTTTTCCCAATTACTGCATTCTTATTAGTCAGTTAACTAGCACATTAATATATAATTATCTTACTTCAAGTTAAATAAAACCATATTTTAAAACACCATATTTAAAAATCAATAGAATAATTTCTTAGCTGATAATACTTTTTCTCCTTTATGAATAATCTTGACACTGCATATAACACAATGAAAGAAAACCCACTCTGGAACATTCTAACATGGAAACATTAATGAAAGCATTTGCAATACAAATCCCTAGCATGCTGACAGTGTTTTGAGAGGCACCCTCATGAAATGTTTGTGCAGGAGGCTGGAAGTAACACTGTATAGAGGGTAATGAATGGAACATCATATTGTGGGAAAGAGAAAAAAGCCCTCCATTTTTCCTTTAAATCAAAGTACCAATGTAACCCGGCACAGCTAAAACTAGTACCCAACTACTTCTGATGTGCCTGCAAGTCTTAGCACAGTGAAAAGGACTTACGTGTGAGGAAGATGTGCTGTGTTATTGACAATTCCCTAGTAATTCAGTCATCTTAAGTCAGGTCAGATATTAAGATAGCCAGGATTTGGAAATATGGCAGAAGGGAAGAGTTACAGGTTTCTATAATGACCAAGGTTTATTATAAGTACTAATATGGCTCTGTTTTTTTGGTTTGTTTTTGGTTTTTTAATTTTTTTTTTTAGATTTTCACAGAAGGCGTATAAAAAGGGAGAAATACCAATTCTTATATAAACATACTGGCAAGTGTTATATGAAGAAACAAGAATAATTCAAGCTAACACATCCATTCATTTAAAAATGTGGAGACATGTAATGTAGTATGTTTGCCATAATTCCTGTATAACTTGGGCAAACTGCATTATGTTTCAGTGACATCATCTTTAGAGTTGGGATTTGAATTAAGTGATAGCTGCATACTTTCAGTGCATTTCTTACTTACATACTTTTCTTCACCTGGATAACACAATCTTTCCAATCCAATGAAAAATTGGGTGAACCCCAAGAAAGAAAACTTTTGGAGATGATATAGATAAAACATGTAGAAAGACATATTTTTACTAATTAAATTTTCATAGACTTCAACATTCCTTTGAGTCATCTAGTTAGAATATAACCAGTGATATCTGATTTTGTGTTGTTGTTGTTTTGTATTACTTGGTACTTGTTACCTATTGATCTGGTAATGGATTTATTTATAAGTAGTATGGTAAAATAGGGGGAGAAAAATACAATAAAACTGTGACTCTGGATCCAGGGAAAATTCTATTTGAACTTGAAAACTCTATTTGAATTTGAAGTCCTCTGCTGCTTCTTACTAGCCAAATGGCTTCAGACAAATAATTCATCATATATGTATGATATGTCATTAATATATCTGAGATATATATGTTAAACTATATCTCAGATATATTAATGACATCATAGAGTTACTGACATGTTAAATTAGATATGTGAAAATGATTTAGCTATAATAGTTAAGGCTTATTATGTGCTATTTCTCTTCCTCATCCCAACCTTTATAAACATAAATAACGTTATATATGTTGTCAACATATTAGCAGCAATCCATGATACTTATGCGGATTTAAATATCAGTACTGCACATTTAAAATTTTCCATCTCGTTTCTACTTTCTTACTGCAAGCAGGTTAAAAAGTCATTCAGTTATAGGTGCTAAGGGTTCATTGTCTAAAATGTTGCTTCAAGAAAACTAATTAATATGAGTGCAGAAAAGCAGAAACACAAGCCAAAAGAAAATTTTTTCTTAATTTGATTAGATGTTCAAATATCAGATAATTTTAGTTTAGGATTTTTTCTTCTTTTCTGAATGACAGAACTACTTGATTCTAGAGAATTCTGCTTAATAATCATTCAAATGATTGTTAATCCAAACAGGGATGATCCAGGGGCTTATGTGTTAAGTCGGCATTATAAAGCGAGAAGATATTATGGATAAGACCCTCCTAGAGGAATTGCTTTATACTACCTACAGGTACCTGTTAAGTGTTTCTGCAAAGCAGTGCTTAAATATTAGCATTTTTTCACTTGAGGGAAAATGAACACACTGGGAAGAGAAAAGCATTCTGAAGATTCTGGTGTTTGTTTTCAAATTGTGTACACCCTGAAAAACTGGATGGAGATGCTTTCTGATTATTGTGCAAATAGATAACCAATACCCCCTCCTAAGTAAGTCAGATGAGTAGGTAAATATGTAAGACTGATGATGAGAGTTTGTATCCCTAACACATTCTTCCCCCAGGTTAACTTGCCAGGTTAATTCATCCCTAGATACTCATTCTTAAACTTCCTTTAATTGGCAATTGAGAGGTGTTTCAGCAGATAGGCGTGCTGCAGATACCCTAAAGCCAACAAAAGGGGAAGAGTTAACAAGGGGTTCTGAGGCACTGCGACAAGGGTGACAAGGTTTGTTAAGCACGAATAAAGGGGACAAGCATTGCAGGAGGTATTATGGATTGGCAGCCTTTTCAGAAAGGTCAGCAGCTTCCTTTTATAATTGCTTCCATTCATTTCAATACAGTTTGCTAGAACACTCTAAGGCCAGAAGCTGTCTAATGGCACACTTATAACTTCCCTTTTCTTTGCAGTGTCTCTTTCATTCAAAATAACTTTTGTTTTAGCATGCTTAAAAAAAATCATACGTAAGGAAACCATATTTTTAAAACTTGGGTTAAAATTCTCTTATAAATCTCTAGTAATTTTGTATGATTCATTTGAGAAAAATAGGAAATGACTTTGGCTCAAAGTGAAAATTCACTTTTATTTTTTAAAATGTCATTAAGCACCTAAACATTTTTGGTTCAGCAGGACAAATATCTTGGCTTTTGCAACATAAGTTATTCCAAATATTAGAGAGCAAGATTTCAAAAATATATGTAATTCCCTCCTGATTTTTCTTTGCAAATTCTGCTTGATCTTTCTGTTTTTTTCATACTTAGCAAACTTAATCCAACTTAAGCTAACCTGTCTGAGCTACTGAGAACAATTTCTAATGCACACATGCTTAAATTTTCAAATACACTTGGGATATTTCTTTGAAATGTGTTTTTCTAATCTCACCATCCTAAATTCAGAATCAGTGGTTTTAAGATGGAAAACAAGAATCCCATTTCCCAGGTGATTTTAATGCAGAACTTTCCTAGGCAATTATAGAAACAACATATAAAGCCACTAGACATCCAAAGAAAAAATAGTTTCAAAGGAACAACATTATTTATTAGATTTTTGTAAATCCATGAAGCTAATGATATTTAGGCATAAGTTTTATTTTATTTTTGGTAAATCTTTTTCTAAGTCACTATGGTATCAGTTGGATAATCCTACTAGTCCTGGGCAACCTCCTTTGGCAACTGAGACCTGTCATGGATGCTTAAAATGAATAAATACATATATATAGTTTTATACAAAATAGACTTAAAAACAAAAACAGACATCTGGAATATAAAACTATTTTCTTTAGTAGTTTTGTTTTAAAAAATAGGAAAAAATAAGTAGACAGCATCTTTACAAATCATGTTTATGAGTACTTCTGAGTAGTGTAAATTTTGCTTTTTTAATTTTTAAGAAACATTTTTGGTCCTGTCTCCCACTGAGTCTCTCTTTCCTATTTCACCTGCTATACCAACATAGCAATCATGGGAATTTCATAATTTGTGCATTCGCATTTGAGTGGAAATTGCTGAGACTCACCCTCCTACAGCAAATGACCATAAGCTGTCCATTCTGCTGGAGGAAGTAAAGCAGGGTCTGCCTCTTTTCCACTCACAGATACAGCCAGAAGTTGGGCACGTGACCTTATCTCAGCCAATCAGAAACCCTGAAAAGTCGGACGTTATGCTAGTGGCAGAGGGAACATTTGGAGTTCAGATTTCCAGCAGCAGCGTAGGTAGTGTGCAAACCATATGGTTTCTGATGCATGTTCCTGGTGCGGTTTCTGCTGTCCTTTGATTTCTGCCAATTTTCCAACCTTGGTTTGTCAGATTTTTACTGATTTTCTGAGTCTAAGCTTGCTTGCAATGATTCTCTTATTGTTTAAAAATACCTTTTTTCCCATCCTGTTGCTTTTCACCAAGAACCCTGGATGAAGCCCTTTATTTTTTTTCATTGGCAAAGGCATGTCTGGTAATGAACACAGACAGATTTGTGTACAATTCAGAGATTATTCACATCATCAGTGATAGGCTATGAAGGCATCAGGAGTCCAACTCAACATTACACAGGAAATGTGAAAGGAAGTAATCAGGAACATATAAAAATAATACAGTATGAATTTCAGAACACACAACTGTATCAGGGAAACATTCCACTGATTGGGGCTCATATGGATTTCTGGTTTACCATATTTTTAAAAAGTGGTTGAAAGCTAAGCAAAGTGAGAAACCATAAATTATCTGGAACTCAATTGTGCAGATATGTCAGGGGATGAAACTTGAGAAGGACTCGCTAAGACCAAATTTTAAGGTTGTATGAAGAAAGCTCTCGAATGTATGCAAAAACAAGGATTGAGAAAAACTGAAGATACGTACATATGTATATACATAATTACTTTTCAAACATATGGGCTGTCATGTATTGAGTGCTTCACAAAGGGAAACCTAAAATCTAAATGCACAAATGAGAAACAGAAGATCTCAACTCCAGCTAAAGTGTTCCCATTTACTCAACAAATTTATAAAGGTGATGCAGTGTAGCTAGAATTGGAGGGATAGCTAGTTAAAATAGCTAAGTTATTATTTATTTACTATGATTGAATAAGCAAAGAGAAGTCCCACCCCCATTCTAAAATCTTCATTCGACTATGTTTAATATCATGTCATGGGAAATTTTTTAATTTTACAGGATGCCATGTTGGTAATGGGCCCCTCAGTGGCACTCACACTGGCTATTCTATAATAGTGAGTACTGGAAGAATAATACTAATGGCAATTAAACAAGACTCCATCACAGCGAAAGGAGGACACTTTGATAGATATGGTAAGGAAAGGTAATTGAACACAAAAGTGTTAGACCCTTTTTAACTGATTTTAAAAAATGGTTACGTACTTTTCTGTGTCTCTTGAATTCTTCCAAGAGAAGGAGAACTTGCAAGCAAATGTACCCACTACAGTATGCCAAATACATGCTTGAATAAATGAACCTGTGAAATGGAAAGAAAAATATTTACCTCCTTGGGTATAATAGTAGTTATTAGTGTATTCATAAAATATTTCTAAGCATCCCCCTTTCCAAGCAATTGTTAAAATTTCATTTCCCCTTTGGGATTAGATGTGTCCATATGACTCATTTTGGCCAATGAAATATGAAAGGATATGTCACTTCTGGATGGAAACTTTCAAGTTCAGCGCACAGTATACTATCTTTTAATTATTACTATTGCTGTGGAAATTGCAGATTAACATATTGAGATGAAGGCTTATTCAACCCAAATTCCTGAGTGCAATAGTCGAGAGCAAAACCTCTAGCTTATCCACAGTAAACATATATAACAAGCAAGAAATAAGACATGTGATTTTAGGTATTGTTATTGTAGCATGACCTAGCTATCCTCACTGGTACATAGGATAACTGTGAGGGTTAAATAAAATAATCAAGGTGCAAATGCATTAGTAAAGTTTAATTAGTAAGACTAACTAAACTAATTAATTGGTCAATAGTAAAGTTTTATATATATGCTATTTTTATTTTATTTCCATAATGACTTTCTTACCATTTGTGAACATAGACATTTAATAACAAAAATGACCCATATAAGTTAGCAGAACTCACTCTGAAAGAAATCAAGAGACAGACCAAGAAATAACTAAATATATGACATAAATTTCCCCAAGGAAATGGTGATTTATAAATTCAAATTCAAATGCTGATGAGAATTATTTTATCATTAGCGAATGGTCAATATTTTCTAAGAATCATGGCAGAGGAATAAAGCCATGTATTCTGGTGTGTTGGATTCAAGGTTATTGGAGGGAAAAACTGTGCAGTAGGCAAAATGGTTTTTAAGTCTTCTGTTCTTTTGATGTTTTCCCCATTTCCTACTACAAATGTTAAATTCCCTACTCCCCTCAAGTTTCCATAAGGTTTCTTCCTCTCCCTATTATTAAAACATACTCTCAAGAGTACAGCTAAAAATCTTAAAGAGTTTGGTGGCAATTGGATAATAACTGTTCTCCACCATCATCAAAATTTGAAATTGAAAATTCAAAAATTTTATTTGAATCCCAGCAAGGAACAAATGGGTGGGCTGAGGGAGCTATCTGAGAGTGAATACCTTCCATAGAATATCTGAAATCATAGAATGTTCTCATTTTTTTTCAATAGTTTCAACATAGTAGAAAGGAAAAAAAGTGAAACTTTTTATGCCTTTACTTATAATTTTAAGAGCAGATTTATTCAAATAAACATAATTAAAATGTCCTAAATATTTAGCAGTGTAACCTGAAGCGTGTTCCAAAAGGTCTTTCCACTGTCCATTATCCAATGTCTTCCAACAAGTCAAAAGAGGTTACATATAACCATTCTTATTCATGTCTTCTTATCATGCTGGATACATTTTATAGAGACGTAAGTAACTGAACCAAAAGACACATCATAGCAAAAAGAAAAAAATCCAGAAATTTTTGAAAAATAGTATTCTCTATGTGCATGTATTCCCTCAGCACCATGAACGTTTGAGAAAGAAAATGTAAAAAATCTATTTTAATTATTTCAGTTGTGGTTTTATTATTTTAACTGTCAACATACTTCTAAATTCAGTGTTAGACTAAAATCAACTCCTCTACTGACTCTATTTCTTTAAAATGCTACTTTAAGCTACTTCTTGTTCAGTCTAAATTTGAATGTGTGCAAAAAATAGGTTACTTATGGCACTCACCCATTTAGATGTCAGAAGTTCTATATGTCCACTAAATTACAACATCCTACATCGGCTGTCAAGCCTTGGAGAACTTGGCACTGTCTCATATTTCTGTTTATGACAGCTCACAGAAGGCATGCTGTGAACTGCTTTTTTTCCTGCTTAGGACCCAATTAGGGGTGACAAATGCAGGCGTTTTAATATCCCAAATACAAATATGTGATATTGTGTATATCTAGAGGTGAGGTCACTGACTTATTTGCCAATGTTCAACATTCTGAAACAGGAAAGTTAAGGTTTGCTTTGCCACTGTTAAGAGTCTAGATCTAGAAGTCAAAATATTGCCAAGTACAAATGGGTCCTAGAAAGCGGAATTGCATGAAGGTGGCAAGAGTATGATTGACTCCTAGGAAGAAAAAAATAAACATGGAGAAAATCTCTTTGAGAACACTGCAGAAAGATAATAAATATTTAGTAGCCCAAGAAGGTATAATTTATAAAAGGGGCAGAGTTTTATTTGATGGTTACTGGAGGATTTGTTAGCAGATATGTAAAAAAAGATTATAGAAAACACAGATTGAAAGAAAGCTAAGAGGAAGACATAGCAGGTGTTTCTATTTCCTGCCATTAAGCAACCAACTCTTCCTTACTAAGAAGTATTACAGAATTTTGTGATAGAGCAAGAAAAAAATAATTAAAGACGTGATCCTCAATTAGGAGTGATATTAAAAATAACTGTGATAAACTGTGGATGCAAGCAATATAATTATAGGTGGATGTGCTTCTTTATCAGGCCATAGTGCTGTCATTGAACCCAAATATCCATCTTCTTACAAGTCTTCCCTGTGTCTCCAAGGAAATAATCTGTAACTTCAGGCAGTTAAGGAAAAAAAAATAGTTTGGAGAAGATCAAAACAATTCACATTGTCACATATTGTGTATCTTAAAATTTGTGATTGGTGGATTTTATAAGCAGTTATAAAATCATGATGATATATATGTGCCCCTTAAGCTGTTTTGTAAACCTGGAGACTTTATATAATATAAGCAAAGGCATTTTAGAGATGATCTAAATGCTCCAGTTCGAACACCCTGGACCTTTTGCAATGAAGCCTGATAGCGTCATTGCAGTATAAATTCTGTAAAAATCATGGACTTCCCTCTAGCTATAAAGATGGTACTTCTCTTTCTTGTCACTAAGCCACTGAGAATACTGACTACTGAGTTTATTACAGTACTTACTTAAGTGTTATCTTTTCAGTCAGCTCTGTTATTCATGAGCTGATTATCTAGGTGGTGAATGACCTCTGTTCCTCCTTTTCTTCCTGTTTTCCTCTACTCCCTGCCCATTGGCTATTCCCATGCTTGTTAACATTTCCACCAGTAGGTGGGCAACAGAAGGAAAGGGGGATGAAACACCAATCAGTCAATTTTATTACTTGTTAGCAAACCCTTATAAAGGTTTGGTAGAAGAGGAAAATTTAACATAGTTGTTAAAATTAGGTTTGGGGGATTATCTGTGGCTTTTATTTATTCATGTTCTTTCTCTTGTCTATTAGCATAATCTATGACTATTGCATTTAACAATTATATTTTGAATATAAATGTGCTCTTAGTAGAGATAGCCACATTTTATTAATAAAACTGTGTATAGTCTTTAAAACACATTGGGAGCTTTCATTATAGTGGTATAAATATAAGTGTAAAATACTATGATTAAAAGTGACTACTTAAATAATGTTGGTAGTATTTAATAATTGATATTTACAACATGGAGAAAGAAACATCCAATGAAATATGCAATATTTAAAGTTTCCACCTGCAGGTTTTCATATTCTCTAGTTTCTAGTGCTTCGCAAGCATTCAAATCACTATGATTTTCAGTTTATTCAGCTTAAGACACTAGTGATATCATCATGTCCCTTTTCCACAGAAATTTCAACATAATGGTTACTTACAGTTGGTACAATTCTGTAATGCCAGTATCATTCTTTGCATCATTATTTGCCCCGTGCTCCTCAATTGGTAGAGTATCCCTGCCTAGGTTCTTTTAAAAAGTGCCAGCATATAATATGATGAAATATCCTACTGCAGTGAAAAATAAACCACCTTCCTTAGAAGTTTCTAAAGTTTGACAGGTGCCTATTTTTCTTCTCTAAGAATCCAAACTCCTGGAGGTATTACCTCAGCAATCTCTCATTCCACATCTAGCGATGTAGCAAAATAATCATTAGTGTAATCTTGATAGAGAAGGAAAAGATATGACAGAAAATTTACAGATAGCCTAAATACTAATTCATATTAAACTTTTAAGGATTCTTATCTTAAACATTTCTTAAGGAAGTCAGTACACAGGCCATCTTCCTGGGAGAGAAGCCTTGAACTTTTTGAGTATGTGCTGAGTACAAGATTTTCACCTCATTTGGAATTACTTTGATGGCCTCTATAATACTATTTTTCTCAATAATACTTATCACAGGACAAATACTAGTAAGTAATAATTTGCCTGAATCCTTCTGAATCTCTTTTCACCTGGCTGAGAATATAAATTAAAATGAGGAAATGCTACCCAAGGCAATTGCAAGCATAACAATGGTGTGTTTTGATATTAACCACAATGCCAGTAGAAGTTCAAATTTCAGTCATCATGTAAATGCATTCTGGTCTAAAAATTTTCTGAGAAGAAGATGGGGTCTAGAGTATTTGTAGGCTGTTATACCAGGGAGACAGATAAGATAAAGTGGATTCTCATGAATGGAGGAAAAGTTGTGAAGCCATTAGGTGAGTGATTTTCATTCCACTGAATGACTCCATGTAACATTTCTCCCAATTTTGGCAAAGGCAGATGACCTATACAATGGAAAGAAAGCTATGTGGTAGTTCTCTCTGAAATATACCACAAAACCAACACCATTCCCAAAACCCCACCAAAACCTACACCTGAACATTTTAGCATCAGTCAGGAAAAATATTGTGCTGCTCCTTAGCCCAATATAGTGTATCTTGCAGGAAATTGTATAGCCTTTCCAAGAACTAATGTACTATGTACCATTGGGGAAGTAATGCTTATATCAGCCTATGGCTCTGAGGGTCATGAGTAAAACAGAGTGTAGTTAATGGTAGGCAAATTCTTCAGTGCCAAGATTGGAGAACTGTTCCCATTGTCTGATTGAAGCTTTCTTCCAGGACCCAATCAATAGATCTCTGACTTCCTTTTTTCTTTAGATATATACTTGTTAGTTGGCATGCAGGTATGCAGGCATTTGAAAACTTCATTCAGAAAGTAACATAAAATAATAAAGATCATTCAGTTCCTGAATGTCTGCTAAAGTGGAACTTTTATATGAACTGAATAATGGTGGCTGAAATGGATGGCATAGGATATTAAGTGTGCCTTCTTGGCCAGAGTGCTCACCACCTCTAAAGTGGTACCATAGCCATTGGAAGAGGAATATTTAAGATTAGAATCACTGTGATTATGGTCCAAGGAAGCTTCAGAATCAAACATGGATAGAACAATATTTTAAATTTTTCAGGAATTGTTTGGTCTCAATAAGTACCATCTGTGTCAAATATTTGGGGACATCTTGCCAGATGTTCTCACTGTAGGCCACAGTCAATATTTTTAAGCAAGTGACTCCAAGGGATGGCATCGTGGTAGAAGAATTTGAATGTGATTTCCCACAGAAATCAGGGTGCATTGTTGGGAATCTGGAGGACCTAACTATCTTCTAGATTTTACCATTTATGCATCTAACTCTTGGAGAATCTGGATCTTAGTCAGGAGCTAGTGCATTGCTTTTCTCTTGTTGGATTGCTTTGGGCAGTGAGGTGAAGACTGGATGGCTACAAAATTCTCAGGCTGAGGAACTGCAGAGGAAGGGTAACCTTTGCTGTCCTCTGCCATTCCAGTTTCAGTGACAAGTTTACTATCCTGCAGTTTTGGCTGTTCTAGCTTATAAGAGATATAAAACACAAAGTGATTAAAGAAAAATGCCTACTTTATTTGGCACATGCTGTACTTACATATTTTCCACTATAATGAAAAAATTCTGAAAGCAAGGGCTTACCTTGTCTGGTTTACTGCTTTATTCCCAGAGACAAAAGTGCTTGGCAAAAGTTGCCTATTAAAAAAAAAAAAAAATTGCAGCCATGCTCAGATCAGAGCATCAAAGAGTATTGGGTTACCTCAAAATGAATCTCCATATCTCAAAGGCATGCTTTCCATTCCCCAAATATAAGTGATTTTGGCCAAAATATGGTTCGTTGAAAAATCACCTGTGGTGTGGATACTGCTTAGGAATTTCCTTTTGTGTTGAACATTCTTTCGTGTTGAATGCTTTTGTTTTGATGGTATTTGTTCTAGTTTTCTCAGACTAAGACAAAAATCATATTAGAAATTAATAAAATTGTAATTCTTATTCACGTGGAGTAACATTCTTTCCCTGAAAAGATTTTTATTGTAGCCAGAATGTAAAAGTGAAGAGTGGATAAGAGCTGTATCATACTTTTCCCCCAGTCCAAAAAGTGAGCTATGGGATATCTTTGACTGTGACAGGATTTCATGGCTTTGCTAGATAAAATAAATAACTTCAGCTTTGTTTTCTCAGAGTGAGTTGCTTAAGATTGACTGAGTAGTGGGTCTGTGATAGTCAGTCAAGGCCTCTCTGGAACTCTGCATAATTATTCTTTGGTAACAATGACTAACTGGAAAGACTGCTAAATCTTCACAGGTGTAATGTTCTCCTCTATTGACTCCTCACATTTTGATGGGAATTGGCAAAAAACTAACTATTACTTCAGTTTATTATCAGTGATATTTTAAAGCCCTGCTATTATTTAACAATACTATCATCCTCTCAGTCTAACTGTGGAAATAGACATGTTGATAAATGTCTACAATATAAATCATATTGTTAAAAACACTTAGCATATGCTGATCACAATGGGAAAAGAGAATAAGTAACAATTAGTTTTGGTTTAAGGATTCATGAGAGGTTCCAAGAGAAAAACCTTTCCCTTAGGAATGCTCATGAGAGATTCTTAAGACTTTGTAAAGGCAACATAATTCAATTAGACAAACACTTATGAATGGCCATTATGTCTAAGATAGTAAGGCATTGCACAAGACACTTACTTGGAAAGTGCAAAGAAGGGAAAAATAATATTCATTTCCAACAAATTGCTTGGGATATCATGGAGGAGACAGACATGTACAAATCTCATTACAACCCAGTAATGGTTAGAGGCCATGTGACAATAAAGAAGGAGAAATTAATTCGAGGCCATGTGACAATAAAGGAGAAATTAATTCTAACATAGAAATTATGAAAGTTTTCTTATAGAATATTCACTGTTCATTTATTCAGTCACTCATTTAATCATTTACACAACAAAGTATAAACTAGGCACTGTTCTGGATACTGAGGATACACTGAAGACCAAAATAGACATATTGGAACTTACAAAACAGTCTGGGAGATAATACAATAAGCAGCTAAATAAAGCAAATAAATTAGAAACTATCCTACAGTAAAGCATACTATTCTGGTGACTGAATTTTGGCTTCAGAGAGATATGAAATTGAATGGCCAGAGAAAGCTTCTCTGAAGACATTTAACTGTGTTCTGATCGAAAAGAAGGAGTCAACCTTTTAAACACCAGAGGAAAGAGTCTTCTGGGCAAAAGATGCAACTTGTCCAAAAGCTTAGGAAAGCAAGAGCAGAGGCCAGTTTGGCTAGAACTGAGTGAGAGAAAAAGGGAGTAGTCCAAGAGTGATATGAAGGGTAAGACAAGGCTAGGACACATAGGGCTTCATAAATGAAAGTTTGGAGCTTATTCTAAGTTCTACAGGAAGGCACTGGAGAATTTTATGTAAGTGCTTTACAGGATCTCTTTTGCATCTGTCAGGCACATGGAGTAATAGAGGAACAGGTTTCCCAGTTGTAAGGCTAGTTCAGGATAAACGCAACACATTTTTGCTCAGTGTGGGCGGGGGACAGGTGGGGAGAAGGGATTAGAAGTTGTCATAGTGGAGAAAGAAAGTGGATAAAATCAGAATAATTTAGAATTGCTGAGTTGACTGGAGTACTGTGCTTGGGTAATGGAAGAGAGGGGTATTTAATCTGATCTGTAAAGACTTCAACCAGGTAGAAAAGAAAATGTTATGAGGAGAGGAAAAAGAAAAGAGGTAGTCAGCTTGGTTGGAAGAGACAAGTCCTTAGAAATATGACCACGGCTGATATAAACAGGGTGAAAATATGTAAACCTACATATTATGTAATTATTAAAAGTTCTGGATTATGTAGATGAGGAAGGTATAAGACTGCTGGGAGTGATCAGATGGGGAATATTATGAACAGGTTTGGTAATTGGGCCTAAATTTCCTATTTGAATCTCAGCAAGATAAATGGGCCATTCTTTTTTTTTTTTCTTTTAATTTGTAACACAGTTTTTATCAGAAAAAAATTAGATAACACAATATGAAAATTTAACAATTATAATCCTACAACCTAGAAATTTCCAACCACCATACTGATTTTGAATTAGGATGCCTTATTTTTTATGCAGATGTTTCTCACTCAGGATATAAGTTATTATTTAATTTCTGATGTTAATAATAAAAACATTTTTAAAATACTAAGAAAAAATCACCACCACTATTAAGATTTAAAAATGCTTATCTATGTTACAAATCACTTCATCAACTAAGGACTTAATTGGCTCACGTAATTGGGTGGCTGAGGAACAGCTTAATTCAGGAATAAAACAACATCCCTAGGAGCCACAGCAAGCCACATAGCAAGATGCCAGCAAGGTACATGTGACCCAAATCCTACTCTCACCCCATCACACATAGAGGGAATAGATTTTTTGGGTGACTTCTATAGAAGTTATTAATGACTGTCTCTCACTGTCTTAGATAGGTCATTTGACCGCTCTTTTTTTTTAATGTTTTATTTTATATTGGAATGTAGCCAATTAACAATGTTGTGATGGTTTCAGGTGCATAGCAAAGGGACTCAGCCATACATATACATGTATCCATTATCCCCCAAACTCCCTTCCCATCCAGGCTGCCACATAACACTGAGCAGAGTTCCCTGTTCTATACAGTAGGTCCTTGTTGGTTATCCATTTTATATACAGCAGTGTGTACATGTCGGACAAAGAAAGAGAAATATTGTATGATATCCCTTATATGCGGAATCTAAAAAGAAATGATACAAATGAACTTATTTACAAAACAGAAACAGACTCACAGACTTAGAGAACGAACTTATGGTTACCTGGGGGGTGGGGGAAGCATGGGGGGAAGGGATAGTTAGGGAGTTTGGGATCAACATATACACATTTGATTGCTCTTGATTCAACCACTGTGGTGAAGGTAATAGAATACCCTGATTGATTTGGCCTAAGTCACATGTTTATACCCCAGGGAAAAGTGTGCAAATCCTACCTGAACATGTACTCAGAGTGGGGAAGAGCCATATTCTCCAAAATAACATTGTGCTCTTACCACAAAAATGGTTCTGGATAATGAAACAGTAAATGATCAGCTCAACTGAATGTCCAAACTCTGAGAATGCACTGTGTCTTAATTTTTTCATTAATATTGCCCAAATGATAGTGTTCTAGAGTGGCCTATGCCAGAAAGTTTCCATTGTGAAATTGAAGATGTTTCATTTAGTAATTTGCCTTTGCCTAATTATATCCAAATTTACCCTCTTTCACCACTCCACCATTAAAGTCCAAGATTCAGCAAATGAAAACTTAGGCTGAACTAAAACTTCAGATAATTTAAAAATTATTTTAATTAAAATGGAAATTTGAATGCATGCATAGCCTTAGCCTGTACCTAAGAATGGTGTTGAAATCAACAGAGGCATCATCTCAAAGGATCCAAGCAGGTAAGATGCTGGGGAAAATGTTTCGATATTAATCTAGTCCGCCTATAATTTATATTTCACAATCTTAAGAGAAATATTGAACATCATTTCTATTTTGTATGTCTCATGATTAAACTCATTGCACATGGTTTAATGAATTTATGATAGCTTTAGATTTCGGAAGATAAAATTTTGGCACTTTATTTTAGAACTTATGGTAGAAATTAAACATTCTTTTACTTAGGTAGCAATTTTCCTTAATATACATAAATCCAAGTTCTCCAAGTGTAAGTCCCAATTCTTCAGTCTTATAAGATATCTTGTATTTTAAAATATTGTAAAATGCCTCAATGCCCTTTACCTGCATTGTGGAAATTATAGAAGCCTTCCAATATGTTTAACGAATTAGTTGTATGAAAAAAATAAAGGTGGTTATATGTTTGTTAATTTAGCCTACTCTGAAGCCTGCTTTTCTTAACCTGCAACCTGAGGTCCTTAACCAACCTTAGTGGTCCTACTATTGATATTTGCCATTTTATCTTGACCACCACTTCATTTTATTTTTTTAATATTCCAAAACACCTTTAATATGGGTCAGCTTGTGTGGTCATCTTTTACTACAGATTTGGAGAAAATGCAACAACTAAAAATTAAATGTTGACTATTACTGTTTTTAGTAATCAACTGCACAATCTTTGATTTGCTGCTTGGGCTCCTCTTTTGCCCTGGACACTATTCAGACTCCTAGAGTCCCTCACTACAAAGCTATCTGAGGAAACTAAAGATTTTTTTCATTTATTCTGCATAAAGATTCAGTTCTAACTTTACTCTTTTTCTAACTTTGCCTTGAAGGTAAGGGTATGAGAGTGGGGTTGCTCACTGTCACATCTCCAAATGCCCTGGAATGTACTTTGTTGAAGAAACAATCATCTCCCTGAAGATGAATTATGACCACTTATTATATGAAAGTGGCTGCTCCCAGTTTTTCTTAAATGCACATTAAAAACTGTTTTCCCCCTTTCCCAATGTACATGCAGATAGGCTTAACTTAAAATTTTAAACAATTTTGCTTCACTTCTTGTTAGATGATCCTTGAGGAAAAAATAATACACATTTTTAAAAAGAGATTTTGTACTTGCCTTACATCTTTTCTTTGAAGCAGTCTCATTAAGCTATCACATTCTTCAACTCATGAGTTAAAAATATTTTTTAAAAATTAAAAAAAGACAATACATGCTACTGGAAGAAGAAAACAATACAACAGAATGGGCATTGAGAAATAAGTTGCTCTAATACTGATGTCTAGTGCCTCTATCCTTCTTTCCAAAGGCAATCACTATTATCAATTTCTTGTATCTTTCTAGATATTCTAGCTATATACATGCATATATGTATACCATCACCTTAAAAATAGTAATGTGGTTTTACAGACTGTTTTGCTCCTCACATTTTTTGTTTAGTTTTATATACTGGGTATATTTCATATTAGCAATATAGCTCTAATTTTTATATGGCCATACTGTATAAATTTATATGGATATATTGTAATGTATTTATTCAGTTTTTCACTGGCTGACTTTGCCATCGCCTCCGCTTATTGCTACTACATACAGTAAAGCGATGTATGCCCTTCTACCTATATTTTGAGCATATGGACCATTAGAGCTGCAAGATAACCCTAGAAACAGAATTACTGGTTTAAAGTACATTTACACTTTAATAGATAATGCCAAAATATCTTTTAATGAAATTTTACCAATGTTCATTTAATCACTGCTCATTCTCGAGGATACAATAGTGCTAACATCAATGCTTTTGCAGCTCCTAAGAGGCAACAAGTAAAATGATTAGGTTGTAATGCCTGGATTTGAATACGGTCTCTACTACTTTGTTACCTTGGAAAATGTATTTTATTTTTTCTGTACCTTAGGTTTTTTGTTTTCCTTTTGCAGTGGAATTAACAATATAAATTACTCTTCAGGTTGCTACAGAAGGTTACTTATTTAATGTATATAAAGCACATTAAAACAATATATACTACCTAAGCAATAGTTAATACGAATTAGCTATTTTAATCTGATCTAGAGGAGAGACAAGAACAAAATAAAGTTGCAGCTATTACGTTCGGGGTGGTCATTTTGAAGGAGAAGCACTTAATTTCAGAGACTACAATATGGATATTGCTATGTCAGAAAAGGCTTTTTAAAACAAGTGACTGATGATTAAGTTGAGATCTGAAGGATAAGTCAGAGTTAAGCCGGTGAAGAAGTTCAGGAAAAACATTTGAGGAGAAAATTGTATGCAAAGGCCTGTGTCAAGGAAGCCAATTGCTGGAATGGGGGACTGACCAAAGAAAGAACATAGGTGAGAGTCATCTCAGGTGAGTCTGAAGAGTTAGGCAGATTATGACCAACACCTTTATCTTAAATTAAGACAATGGAGATCCACTGAAAGCTTTTGGGAGTGGGGGGAATCAAGCAAGACTATATGGTGACATGATTGGACTTGTTCTTCAAATATGTTTTCTTCATGCATATGGAGAAGAAATTAGAGCGGCCAGTGTGAATGAAGGTAGGTTGGTTGGAGGGTAATTATGGTAATAAAGATGGGAGATGATGGTAATTTGGACTAAGTTGGTGAAGGTAGAGGTGTGGAGAAATAAACATATTTAGAGATGAATTGGCAGGACTTGGATATGGGTACTTATAGGGTTAAGAAAAAATGAGAGAAAGTGTCAAAGATTTATATTAAAAAAACTAAAGTCTGACACATGTAGGCACTCAACAGCTTTCTATTTTCTCCCCCCCATCTTTTATATAGTATATTTAGAATCAACCTAATTTTTGGATACATATACTTGCCTTATTTTTATATTTCAATCTTTTATATTTTATTATCATTATTATTATTTACGCTAAGCATGTTTTAATGTAGTCAAGAATATATCTGTAGTTAAGATATTTCCTAATTATGTATTAAGGAGGCAGGAATCGCCTAATTTCTTTTTTTTTTTTTTTTTGCGGTACGCGGGCCTCTCACTGCTGTGGCCTCTCCTACGGCGGAGCACAGGCTCCGGACGCACAGGCTCAGCGGCCATGGCTCACAGGCCCAGCCGCACCGCGGCATGTGGGATCCTGCCGGACCGGGTCACGAACCCGTGTCCCCTGCATTGGCAGGCGGACTCTAAACCACTGCACCACCAGGGAAGCCCCTAATTTCTTTTTTGTCGTTGTTTATTTGCTTGAAGCAGCCAAAAAAAGAATTTATTCTAGTTATATAAAATACTAGAAAATGAAAACTAATCTGTGGCGACGGAAAACAGATCAGCGGTTTCAGGGAGGAAGGCAAGGTGAGACAAGAGAGAGGGTTACCAAGGGGCAAAAGGAAACTTTTGAGGGCGATGGATATGTTCACTATCTTGATTGTGGTGATGGGGTCACGGGTGTGTACTTACGTCAAAACTCATCAATGACTGCCCACTTTCAGTTACTCAACGACAATTAAGCCTCGGCAAGAAGGTAAACTTCCCGCAGCCCGCAGCCTCTGGGAGGAGGGACTGTGGGAGAGGCTAGGCGCGCATGCTCAGTCCTTCCTCCACGCTCACCAATCAGATCCTGGTTGGGCGAGCTGGCTCGCTGCGGAAGCCGGCAGACGTGAGAGAACGTCACGGTAAGATGGCGCCCGCGCGTTCAGCAGGGCGGGGCGGCTTGAGGCCTTCCAGAGCCCGGTGGCGTTTTTTCCTGAGGGTACGGAGGCGCCATGCAAGGACTCCAAACAGGCAAGCGATTTAAGCTGATGTTCGTTTTGAAACAGTATTTTGAAGCAGTGTGGAAAATGGGCTCGAGAGGATGGGGAACGACCTGGCGGGAGGCTGTGGTAATTTTTGTTTTTCCTCATTGGTCTCTCCCTTCAACCACGAACTCTTGGAGGGAAAGGACTATTTCGTGTTATCAAAGTACCCCTTCCCCACATGCACCCTTGCCCCATGGCTGGGGGTCAGTAAAGTTTTGTTGAAGAACTCTCTTAATTTCTGACATACCAGAAATCTTTCTGAAATTTCACTAGCCAGTGATAAATCCCAAGGTATTTATTACATCCCTGTAGTATATAAAATGTAACAACTATAATTAAAAATAGTTGCCAAAGCATATATGTAGAATATATATAGAATAAAAATATAGAATATATATAGAATATATAAGCCAAAGCATACATATAGAATAGTATATAATATTCAAATAAAGCTATACATAGAAAATTAATAATGATAAAATAATAGCAATAATAATAATAAAGCATTGAGTTTTATGTGCACAAACAGTATTCAAAGAGCATCATATGTATCCTATTATCTAAGTCTTATGGAACCCTATGGGACAGATATTATTATTATTCCCATTTTAAAGATAAGAAAACCGTGGCATGATGAGAGGTCAAATAAATTGCAGGTAGTATCAGTGCTCCTAAGTGGTAGCACTGGGCTTTGAATCTAACTAAGTCTTTTAACTTTCCAGGATTTGCACTCTTATGATGTATTTAAAAGCTTCATTTCATCACTGTACTCAGTCTGGTTCAGTCATTTACTAACTCTGTGATCCTGTGCCATTATCCCACATAAAGTTTCACTCAGAAACTATAAATGAGAAAATTCATAAAAAGCACTAAGAAAACGCTTGGTATATGGTACATGCTAGCTGTAAATAAAATAAAAAGGGTTTTAAAATTACATTATTATTGTTGTTGCCACTGTTCAAATTTGTTTATTCACTTGAAGATAAAACTATTTTTTTTTCTTACTCCCAATATTTTATGTTAATTTACAGTTCACTGATATCAGGACACTTGAAATCAGGTGGCATTGAGAAATGAATAATACCTAAAAATTACACAGTCTGTGAAACTAAGTTTACAAATTTCAAGTCCACAAAATTCAGCATCACAATAAGCAACTGAGCGTTAACTCCCAGTTTCCTGAAGAAATAAATGTTTACAGATTTCTTTAATTTGGGGGGTATGTTTTATTCATAACCTACGAAAGGATTTGGATGCCTGAGAAAAAGGTGAAATAGACTACATTTACATGCAGAACTAGTTTGATGATTATGAGGGTCAAGTCATTCAAAACCCAGTTTTGACAGAACCTAGATTGCTAAAGTAGTCTTCTTTAAGATGAGTATGGTTTGAGACCTTAAATATTCATCATTAATAAAAATTCCCTGACATTTTTCAGAAGAACATTTGCCCAGATGCCAAGTTAAATCATTAAGGTGTGGCCAACTGCCATTTCATTTTTCTTTTTCCCTTAATATCCTAGATTTTTTAATTTAAAGGAACCTGAGGTATGCTTTTTCTTGAACATTGAATTTACAAGTGAGTATCATAATATCAGAAAGTGCCTTTCCCAAACCTAGAACTTCTGAGGTCTTTGAAAAATCTCTCTTTGGGATGGGGATATGGTTGGTAAGGGAGAGTGTTTCTGAGTTTTTAATAATTAAATTCTGGATTAAATTTTCCACTTAAAAATTTTCCAATGAATATAGGCCAGAAGCTGTTTTTCTTGCTGTTTGTTGTTGTGCTAGAGGTTGTTATTCTTTTTTTTTTTTTTAATGATTAGGGGTTAAACCACAGTGCAATTGATACTTTGTTGATTTTCTCTTGTATTACAATTTCACAGAAACAAGTGCAGTATAATTTTTTTTTTTTTACTTATCCACACATTTTAATAACCTTTACCATTTCTCATTAATTGGAGGTAGGGTGAATCCTTTCCAATCTGTTTTAGAATATAACAAGGACAGGCTTTGTGTCACATCCCACATAGTACACATCCATGCTTTGCTATCAAAACAATTTCTTATGTTACCTCATTGTGTTTTATCGTTTGTTTGCATGTTGAAGAAAATTAGTAGTTCTGTATTTGAATGGTGCCTTGATATGATTTTTAAAAGGCTACTGAAATTAAGGAATGACTAGAGTAAGAAAATGAAAATGAAGATTGACCTTGAAAGTATGCTATTAACTAGATTTATTCTCTAGCTCATAGTTTATGTATGTTAAATTAATATATCATTGTAACTATATTAGAAAGCATGTGTATCATCCAGTAGCAAAATGTCTCCAAGTTAGTTTCATCCCATATATATTTTGTTACTTTCAATGTGTTGAATATTCAGTTGTACAGATAGATGCCTCCTAAGTGCCACTTGCAAATATTTGTGTTCTAAAAATGTGATGTTTATATCCAGCTACATGCAATAGGACCTGGTAAAGTCTTACTCATCCTTAAGGACTCAGATTATATTTTAGTTCTTTATGATTCCTTATCTAATCCACAAAGGTGATCTTCCCATGAGGTTTTCTTAGAACTTTATATGTGAGATGATTTTATAATTATATAGTTATTTTTGAGTACTTCCTATATCAGGCATGGTTTTAATGGACTTTCATTTAATGGGCTTATTGCTCCAAGAGAAGGTTTAATTGCTGGAGTTGTCAATGAATTGCCAAAACTCACCCATTCAACAAGAACAACATATATGTGTGTGTGTGTGAGATACTAGGCATTTATGCTATACCTAGACATTGAGGATTCAGATATTTTAAAGAGAGCCTGCTTTGTTATGAAATAACAATACAACAAGGAATACAGTTGCATAACTATGTATTAATACAGAACAGTAAGTACCACAAAGGAGGTGAGTATAAAATGTGGTATGATGGAAAGGTTCACAACACTTCCTAGTTTCTGTTATGTGCCATGTACTTTATAGAGTTTAATCCTTTTATGTTTCATAATTATACTAGGAGATTAGCAAAATTAGTATTCTTTATTAATGAAGAAATTGAGGTTAGAGAAGTTTAGTAACTGCAGAAAGTCACATGGCTAGTAATTGGAGAATAAGAAATAGAATTCAACTCTTTCTGATTTTATTAGGTCAGTTGGATTTTTTGCTTGGGAGGACTGAGGAAGACTTAAAAACGACAACAACCACCACCAAAGGACATGGGATTTTAGAATAAGAAAGGAGAGGAAGGGAATTCTCAGAAGACTGGGAATTCTCAGAAGACTGGAAATTCTCAGTCAAGTTCAGGCTCTGACTCTATTGTGAGCCTGCATTAAGAACTGAGATAGCTCTTTTCTGTGACTTAATGCAGCTGAAGTCTTGCCTTTTAAGAACAGCATTCTAGTTACTTAAAATAATGAAGGTATAAGGGCTACAGACCGATCTACTGATCTGTCTCTCATATTATTCACATATATATATATATATATATATATAGATATATAGATAGAGAGAGAGAGAGAGAGAGAGAGAGGCAGGGAGGGAGCGTGCGTGAGAGAGTATCAAAACCCTTCTCAACTTCTAGTAAACTTTTAGTAAACTGAAAGTTACTTAATAGGTCAGATGCTTAATGAATCTTTCAAAAGCTTCTAATTTGCACTCCACCTGCAGCTAAGTCATTAAAAGAATATGATTCCCTGTATATCAATGACCAGGATTTATTATTGTAAAAGGGGTTTACTAATTGCTCATTTTGTGTTTGTTGACTGCTTTTATAGCATGTGCTGTTTATTGATTTTTTTTAGATTTATAAAATTGCTTTTCCTTTCAAGGCACAGGGATATGAAATAGCATTAATTGTACTAGGAATATTGTGTATATATGTATAATTCTATAATAAAAATAGATTGCAAACACAGTATTCAATATTATTTTGTTCTCTGCCAGAATAATTATATCTTAGTAGAAGAACCAAAAGACTCTTAATGTTAAAAGGAAAAATGATAATATGATTGTAATCTGTATGAAGAAGAGTGAGAGAATTTCAAAATCTAAAACTACTCAAGGATTTGCCTTCTTAGACTAAAACTAGCAATAGCTACAATCATAAACCGTTTTGAAAGTAAATCTTTAAAACTTGAGATGTAAGAACCAGAGAACACTGAATCTGGGCAATGTAGGGGTTTTATTTTGGTAATTATAAAACAAAATTGAATATAAACATATAACAAAAATAAAATCTTAATTTCCATTCACTCATTCTCTCTAAAAACATCTCTTGAGCCCTGGATATAACAATAACATTATTATTGAAAACATTCATAACTAGCATTTATTAAGCAGGTATCATGTGGTAGAAACTGATGTAGAAATTGGAGATAGTGTGAGGAAAAAGACAAAGTATCTACAGTGAAAGACAGAACTAAGTTTATTTCCCCCCCATGTATTATTTTTCCTTGTTGTTAGAGTTCTCTAGGAATTAAAGTGTTATGATTAACTGGATTTTCTGATTAAGAATGTTTTCATTGTTGAAAAATTTTAATGAAATACCTTTGGCTTCCCCCCTTCCTCTTAATGTATTTAGATGAGAAATAAAAACAAATTTCCTTGACAGTAGACCCTATAGTGTATCATGAAAGGGTTCTAAGTTTTAATTTTAAGAAGATAGGTGCTCCTGTTGACGAAGAAAGTAATAGATTTCACATTCATGTTCTACAGATGTAAAAAAATTATTTTATCAAAATAGGAAGCATTAACTGAGTTGACTTTCTATAATATTGCAGTTTTCTCTTTAGTGTAGCTTTTTTGAAATGATCTAATTTTTTAAGTAATTATATTTTAGCATAAATCTACTTATTTGAATTCAGGGTAAGAAGAGAGATGATTTTTATGAAGAGCAAAAAGATAGAGAATGTTATGTTTATTCATTTATGTATTTTTACTAAATTATAGTTGATTTACAGTATTACTTTCAGCTCTACAAAACGCTGAATTTTTATAGATTATACTCCATTTAATATTATAAAATATTGGCTGTATTCACTGTGCTGTATGATATATCCTTATACCTTATTAATTTTATATATAATAGTTTGAATGTCTTAATCCCCAAGCCAATCTTGCTCCTTCCTGCATTCTTCTTCCTACTGGTAACCACTAGTTTGTTCTCTATGTCTGTGGGTCTCCTTTTGTTACATTAATTTGCTTGTTTTAGTTTTTAGATTCCACAATAAGTGACAACATACAGTATCTGTCATTCTCTGTTGACTTATTTCACTAAGCATAATAGCCTCCAAGTCCATTCATGTTGTAAACAGCAAACTTTCACTCTCTTTATGGCTGAGTAATATTCCATTGTGTATCTCTCTCTCTCTCTCTCTCTCTCTCTCTCTCTATATATATATATATATATATATATACCATATCCTCTTCATCCATTCATCTGCTGATGGACGTTTAGTTTGCTTCCATATCTTGCCTATTGCAAATAATGTTGCAGTGAACATAGTGGTGCATTTATCTTTTCAAATTAGTGTTTTCATTTTCTTCAAATATATACCCAGGAGTGGAATTGCTGGATCACATAGTAGTTCCATTTTTAATTTTTTGAGGAAACTCCATAATGTTTTCCATGAGGGCTGTGCCATTTACATTCTCAACAACAGTTTACTAGGGTTCCCTTTTCTCCACACCCTTGCTGACGTTTGTTATTTGTTGTCATCTTGATGATAGCCATTCTAACAGGTGGGAGGTGATATCTCATTGTGGTTTTGATTTTCATGTCTCTCACAATTACTGACATTGGGCATCTTCTCATGTGCGTATTGGCCAACTGTATGCCTTCTTTATAAAAATGTCTATTCACGTCTTCTTCCCATTTCTTAATTGGATTTTTTTGTTTTTTTTGACATTGAGTTGTATGAGCTGTTTGTATATTTTAGATATTAACCCCTTGTAAGTTATATCATTTGCAAGTATTTTCTCCCACTCAGTAGGTTGTCTTCTCATTTTGTCTACAGTTTCCTTTGCTGTGCAAAAGCTTTTAAGGTTAGTTAGGTTCCATTTGATTATTTTTGTTTTTGCTTCCTTTGCCTGAGGAGACTAATCCAAAATAAACATATTGCTATGATTTATGTGTAAGTGTGTTCTGCCTGTTTTGTACTGGAAGTTTTATGTTTTCTAATCTTACATTTAGATTTTTAATTCATTTGAGTTTTTTTTTAAATATGATGTGAGAAAATATTCTAATTTCATTCTTCTACATGTAGCTGTCCAGTGTTCCCAGCACTTATTGAAGAGACTGTCTTTTCTCCATTGTATATTTTTGCCTCCTTTGTCATGGATTAATTAACCATATGAGCATGGGTTTATTTCTGGGCTCTCTATTCTGTTCCATTGATCTATGTGCCCTTTTTTTGTGCCAGTACCATACTGTTTTGATGACTGTAGTTTTGTAATATAGTCTGAAGTCAGGGAGTGTGATACTTCTAGCTTTGTTCATTTTTTCTCAAGATTTCTCAGACAATTCAGGGTCTTTTACATTTTCACATCTATCCCTTAATTTTTTATTGTAATTATGGTTGATTTTACAATTTTTGTCTCTTAATCTTTGTACTCATTTAAGTGGCTGATCCATAATCTTTACTATATATTCACCTTTACTGTTGGGATTTTTCCTTTCTTACAAATTCTTATTTCTTGTAGTAGCCTTTTTTTTCCACTCAGAGAAGGCACTTTAAAACTTCTTGTAGGGTTGGTTTAGTATTGACAAACTCTTATTTTTTGCTTGTCCAAGAAGTTCTTTCTCTGTCCTTCAACTCTGAATGATAACCTTGCTAGGTAGAGTATCTTCATTTGTAGGTTTTTCCCTTTCAGCACTTTGAATATGTCATGCCACTCCTTCTGGCCTGCAAAATTTCTGTAGAAAAGTCAGCTGATAGCTCCATGAGGGTTCCCTTGTATGTGAGTCTTGCTTTTCTCTTCCTGCCTTTAAAATTCTATATTTTTAATTTTTGCCATTTTAATTATGATATGTCTTGGTGTGGGTCTCTGGGTACATTTTGTTTGGAATTCTTTCTGTGCTTCCTGTACAGTAAAGTCTGTTTCCTTCTTCAGCTTCAGGAATTTTTTAGCTATAATTCCATCAAATACATTTTCTACCCCTTTCTCTCTCTCTTCTCCTTCTGGAACCCCTATAATGCAAATGATACTATGGTTAATGTTGTCAGAGAGGTCCCTTTTACTATACTCATTTTTTTAAATTAGTATTTCTTTTTGCTGTTTTGATTGGATGATTTCCATTCTACCTTTTGAATCACTTGTGCATTCTTCTGTATCATCTAGTGTGCTCATAATTCCTTCTAGTGTGTTTTTCATTTCAGTTATTGTATTCTTAATCTCTGACTGGTTCTTTTTTATATTTTCTAGTTCTGTATTAAAATTCTCACTGTGTTCATCGATTCTTTCCCCAAGTTCAGTTAGCATTCTTATTACTAATGCTTTGAACTCTTTATATGGTACATTATTTATCTTTGTTTCATTACTTTTTCCAGATTCTTTTCCTTGTTCTTACATTGGAAACAAATTCCTCTGTCTTTGCATTTTGTTTACTTTCTCTGACTATTTGAAATTAGTTGGAACAGTTACCTATCCTGGTCTTGAAAGGGTGTCCTTCTGTGGGAGCATCCTTATGCAGCCTCCGTGTGCCCAGTGGCTTTGGTGGGAGAGCTGGATCTGAAGTAAGCATGGGTTACATCTTCCTCCTGGGGTGTGCTGGTGGCTACCATCTTGGTGGGAGGTAAGGTTGGAGATGAAGGGGCTAGACCCAGAGCCAAGTGCGAGCCTGGGCTTCTGTGCTCAGTGGCTGTCACCACACTATCAGGAGTAGGTTTGGGACCCAAGAAGCTGGAGCAGAAGCCCTGACGTTCAGATTCAAGCTGCTCCATTCCCCCCAAGTATGTGCTCTGTCCCTTGGCATCTTCACCTCCACCCTAGTGGAGAGCAGTGCCGATCAAGAGGGACTAAAGTGGGCACCTGGTACGAGCAGTGGTGTGATCTGGGATGGTCTCAGCATGCCAGTGGGAACCTCAAGCCATTTTTGATCTGCTGTCTCTGTTTTCTTGTATACAGTGGCTTCCCTCACTCCATTCAGAGGCAGGGCAGGGTCCAAGCTGGCTCTGCTTCTTCCAAGTACAGTCACCTCCCCTACTAATAGCACCTTTACCCCGGTGAGGAGCAGTGCTGGAGCAAGAGAGGCTAGGGCAGTTTCCCAGTGAGGGCTGGGGTGGTCTTGGGAAACCAGCCAGAGTCCCAGGGAATTTTCAGTCGGCTTCCTTCACTTTCTTCCTGGGAGTAAGCAAGTGTGTGTGCATGCTCTTATTGAGAGGAGTCTCTGTTTCTTACAGCCTTCTGGTAAGTCCCACTGGTTTCAAACCAGCTAATGTCCTGATGTTGTACCCTAGGGCTGCAGTGCCCAATATTCGGCTCAAACCTCTCTCTCCTTAGGGAGGATCTACAAGATATCTCCATGATGTCCCTCTCCCCTTCTGTGTCCCCTGCTAGGGATGTGGGTCCTGACCTGATCACATCTCCTCCCTTCCTGCCTAACTGTGTGGATCTTTCTTTACAGCCTTGGTTGTAGAAGAGCCTTTCTACCAGTCTGCAGTTTGTTTTCAGCAAGAGTTTCTCCACATGTAGATGTATTTTTGATGTGTTTGTGGAGGGAGGTTGAGCTCAGTGGCCTCCTACTCTGCTATCATGATCTTTGAAGAAAAATATTTTTAAAGAATATTCTACACATAGTTTAATTTTACATGCAAATGTAAAAATCACACAAATAATTTTTCGTAGTCCATTTCATTATGTGATTCCTGGTCTACTTAAGTGAGATATGTAAAGGTGCTTTAGGTACATTCTGTTTGCATTTATTTTTAGCTTCCAATCAATTTGTGATGGTACATTGTATACTCTTGGTAGTGTGTTACAGAACATACTATGCTATTAATATAGTGATGTTCAAAAGGTCTTCAAACTAAGTCCTTTTCTGATTTTGGGGTGAAATATTAAATTTATTTGGGGATTTTTGTGTTCCATGTCTTTTTATGTCCTAGTTTGGTGAATGTTTCTGAAAGTCCTTAAACTGATAGAATATTTCTACCCTATCTATTCAGTCAGTATTTTCCAGAAGCACAAAAATGCAAGAAGGGGGTATCACTGTATAGAAAAATAAAAAAAGACAACACTTCTATGGAAAGTGCTGCATTTAATCATTGAATGGGGGCAATTGTCTCTTCTCTAATATTTTGACTTTATTTTGATTTATTGTATTAAATAATCAGAGGATGTTCTAAAGGTGGGCAGTGCCTACCCTCTCATCTTACCTATAAGGAAACTGAAGACAGATTTAATTTACTCAACAGAGTTTAATTTACTCAACAAAGGTCACATGGCTGGAAGACAGCAGAGCAAAGAGGAGACTTTGATTCCTGCCTTTGATTATTCAAATGCTTTTTTGACTAGATTATGTTTATTTTTACAGTAGAGACTACAGCCTCAGCAACTTAAAATCTAGGAGTGTTTTTGTTGATTTTTAAAATTTTTCTTTTCCTTCAAACTTGATGGGAGTAAAGGAAGGACCCGTGTTTTCTTCAGCTACATTTCAAAACAGGTTTACACACAATGCAGTTTTCTAGAAATTATACTTTGTCATTAATTTAAATTTCAGGTAGGAGTTGGTGGAAGTAAAAATAAAAACAAAAGAAATATGGTTCTTTCTGTAATAAATATGGTTCTTTCTGTAATACCACAGTCTTTGTAATTTTCATTGTTAAGTGTGATACAACAAATGAATTTATTATTTCTTTAGAAAGACCAGTTTATTCAAATGAAAAATGATTCTTCCTCAATGAAAACTCCAGGAAATTTGATTGAGATTGAAGAAATAATTCTTTTCTATCAGAGGGAATTTCATAACCTCATCAACTCCCTATTTTGTGACTAAGCAAAGTCCACTGTACAGTTTAAAAAATCAGAACCTATTCATTGCCTTGCTCATTTAGTACTATAACCAGCACAAATTAAACCTATCTGTCAATTATAAGCAAATGAACAGCTTTTATTACCAAAGAGAATGACAATGCTATACTTTAATGAGTAATGGCTGAGGCCGATTGCTGCTTAATTCACAGATGATATAACATCCTTTTATTGATGCTCTCTGTGTGTTTCAGCCTGGAAGTTATCACTTACAGATTTAGTATGCCCCTAGTATAATGTAAAAGTACAAGTAAACCTGGAGCATTTAGCCAAACAACAACAAAAATGGCTAGGAAAAAAAAACATTTTGTTAAGTGTCAAGCGTGTGGCCTTAACCTTAGCAAGATTCTGTGCAATTGGAAATAAAACTCACAACACCATGAAGACAGGGAGGAATAAAAAATCAAAATTCTGCTAGGCTACAACTGTTACATATCATTTTGTTCATGTTTTTAAGTAATGTGCTAATAGAAATTCACACTTCCAAAGATGTGAACCAAGTTATACTGTTGATGTTAAAGAACATCACTATTATATATTGTACAAGGAAAAATAAAGAAGCACAAGGAATACTTACTTTGAGAAATTTACCAGTTCCTTTATATTGTTCTAACAAAGTTTGCATGTTATAATTAAGAAAATTTAGAGTTATTACTATCCGTTATGACAATTTTTAATAGCACCTGTCCTACTTACTAGATGGAAGGAACCTACATTGGCCAATAAAAGGTGTCTTACTCATGTCTAATTTAAAAATAGTTTTTTCAAATTATTTCACTCCAACTATGGGCAGTCAGTTCAAACTCAACTCCCAACCAGAGTAATTTGTCATTCCGTCACTTCCCATTCGCTCCCTACTCCCCACTCCTTGTTTAACCTCAGAACATTGAGAGACATATCTCTGAGTCTTCACCCATCTCGCATGTGTCCTAAGGCTTTTATCTATATTAACAGGTTTGATTTAATATTCACAACAAAGTAGATATTAATAGTTCCATTGTGCTGGTAAGAAAATAGAGCCTCAGAAAGCTTAACTATTTACCCCTATAGTGATAGCCAAACTTTATTGAGTGTGTGACATCTCACAGGCACTTCAAAGCTCTATAGGTAATATACTATTATGTATGTGTTAAATTAACCCTCAAAAGCCTATGATGTAAATACACATATTATTCCCCCCACCTTTCTTTAAACATCTTTATTGGAGTATAATTGCTTTACAATGGTGTGTTAGTTTCTGCTTTATAACAAAGTGAATCAGCTATACATATATCCCCATATCTCCTCCCTCTTGCGTCTCCTTCCCAGCCTCCCTATCCCACCCCTCTAGGTGGTGACAAAGCACCGAGCTGAGCTCCCTGTGTGATGCAGCTGCTTCCCACTAGCTATCTATTTTACATTAGGTAGTGTATATATGTCCATGCCACTCTCTCACTTCGTCCCAGCTTACCCTTCCCCCTCCCTGTGTCCTCAAGTCCATACTCTTAAGTCTGCGTCCTTACTGCTGTCCTGCCCCTAGGTTCTTCAGATTTTTAGATTTCATATATATGTGTGAGCACACGGTATTTGTTTTTCTCTTTCTGACTTACTTCACTCTGTATGACAGACTCTAGGTCCATCCACCTCACTACAAATAACTCAATTTTGTTTCTTTCTATGGCTGAGTAATATTCCATTGTATATATGTGCTACATCTTCTTTATCCATTCATCTGTCGATGGACACTTAGGTTGCTTCCATGTCCTGGCTATTGTAAATAGAGCTGCAGTAAACATTGTAGTACATGACTCTTTTTGAATTATGGTTTTCTCAGGGTATATGCCCAGGAGTGGGATTGCTGGGTCATATGGTAGTTCTGTTTTTAGTTTTTTAAGGAACCTCCATAGTGTTCTCCATAGTGGCTGTATCAATTTACATCCCCAACAACAGTGCAAGAAGGTTCCCTTTTCTCCACCCCCTCTCCAGCATTTATTGTTTGTATATATTTGATGGCCATTCTGACTGGTATGAGGTGATACCTCACTGTACTTTTGACTTGCATTTCTCTAATGGTTAGTGATGTTGAGCATCCTTCCATGTGTTTGTTGCCAATCTATATATCTTCTTTAGAGAAATGTCTGTTTAGGTCTTCTGCCCATTTTTGGATTGGGTTGTTGGTTTTTTTGATATTTAGCTGCATGAGCTGCTTGTAAATTTTGGAGATTAATCCTTTGTCAGTTGCTTCATTTGCAAATATTTTCTCCCATTCTTAGGGCTGTCTTTTCGTCTTGTTTATGGGTTCCTTTGCTGTGCAAAAGCTTTGAAGTTTCATTAGGTCCCATTTGTTTATTTTTGTTCTTATTTCCATTTGTCTAGGAGGTGGGTCAAAAAGTATCTTGCTGTGATTTATGGCATAGAGTGTTCTGCCTATGTTTTCCTCTAAGAGTTTGATAGTGTCTAGCCTTACATTTAGGTCTCTAATCCATTTTGAGTTTATTTTTGTGTATGGTCTTAGGGAGTGTTCTAATTTCATGCTTCTACATGTAGCTGTCCAATTTTCCCAGCACCACTTACTGAAGAGTTTGTCTTTCATCAATTGTATATTCTTACCTCCTTTGTCAAAGATAAGCTGGCCATATGTGCGTGGGTTTATCTCTGGGCTTTCTATCTGTGTCATTGATCTATATTTCTGTTTCTGCGCCGGTACCATACTGTCTTGATTACTGTAGCTTTGTAGTATGCTCTGATGTCCAGAAGCCTGATTACTCCAGCTCCGGTTTTCATTCTCAAGATTGCTTTGGCTATTCAGGGTCTTTTGTGTTTCCATACAAATTGTGAATTTTTTTGTTTTAGTTCTGTGAAAAATGCCATTGTAATTTGATAGGGATTGCATTGAATCTGTAGATTGCTTTGGGTAGTAGAGTCATTTTCACAATGTTGATTCTTCCAGTTCAAGAACATGGTATATCTCTCCATCTGTTTGTATTTTCATCAATGTATTATAGTTTTCTGCATACAGGTCTTTTGTCTCCTTAGGTAGGTTTATTCCTAGGTATTTTATTCTTTTTGTTGCAGTGGTAAATGGAAGTGTTTTCTTAGTTTCTGGTTCAGATTTTTCATCATTAGTGTATAAGAATGCACGAGATTTCTGTGCATTAAGTTTGTATCCTGCTACTTTACCAAATTCATTGATTAGCTCTGGAAGTTTTTGGTAGCATTTTTAGGATTCTGTTTGTATAGTGTCATGTCATCTGCAAACAGTTACAGCTTTACTTCTTCTTTTCCGATTTGGATTCCTTTTATTTCTTTTTCTTCTCTGTTTGCTGTGGCTAAAACTGCCAAAACCATGTTGAATAATAGTGCTGAGAGTGGGCAACCGTGTCTTGTTCCTGATCTCAGTGGAAATGCTTTCAGTTTTTCACCATTGAGAATGATGTTGGCTGTGGGTTTGTCATATATACCCTTTATTATGTTTAGGTAAGTTCCCTCTATGCCTACTTTCTGGAGGGTTTTTATCATAAATGCGTTTTGAATTTTGTTGAAAGCTTTTTCTGCATCTATTGAGATGATCCTCTGGTTTTTATCCTTCAATTTGTTAGTATGGTGTACCACATTGATTTATGTATATTGAAGAATCCTTACATTCCTGGGATAAACCCCACTTGATCATGGTGTGTGATCCTTTTAATGTGCTCTTGGATTCTGTTTGCTAGTATTTTGTGGAGGATTTTTGCATCTATGTTCATCAGTGATATTGGCCTGTAGTTTTCTTTCTTTGTGACATCTTTGTCTGGTTTTGGTATCAGGGTGATGGTGGCCTCGTAGAATGAGTTTGGGAGTGTTCCTCCCTCTGCTGTATTTTGGAAGAGTTTGAGAAGGATAGGTATTAGCCCTTCTTTAAATGTTTGATAGAATTCGCCTGTGAAGCCGTCTGATCCTGGGCTTTTGTTTGTTGGAAGAATTTTAATCACAGTCTCAATTTCAGTGCTTGTGATTGGCCTGTTTATATTTTCTATTTCTTCTTGGTTCAGTCTCGGGAGGTTGTCCTTTTTAAGAATTTGTCCATTTCTTTCAGGTTGTCCATTTTATTGGCATATATTTGCTTGTAGTAATCTCTCATGATCTTTTGTATTTCTGCAGTGTCAGTTGTTACTTCTCCGTTTTCATTTCTATTCTGTTTATTTGAGTCTTCTCCCTTTCGTTCTTCATGAGTCTGGCTAATTGTCTATCAATGTTGTTTATCTTCTCAAAGAACCAGCTTTTAGGTTATTGACCTTTGCTATCGTTTCCTTCATTTCTTTTTCATTTATTTCTGATTTGATCTTTATGATTTCTTTCCTTTTGCTAACTTTGGGGTTTTTTTTGTTGTTGTTCTTCTTTCTCTAATTGCTTTAGGTGTAAGTTTAGGTTGTTTATTTGAGATGCTTCTTGTTTCTTGAGGTAGGATTGTATTGCTATAAACTTCTCTCTTAGAACTGCTTTTGCTGCATCCCATAGATTTTTGGGTTGTCACATTTTCATTGTCATGTGTTTCTAGGTATTCTTTGATTTCTTCAGTGATCCTTTGATTATTAAGTAGTGTGTTGTTTAGCCTCCATGTGTTTGTATTTTTTACAGATTTTTTCCTGTAATTTATATCTAGTCTCATAGTGTTGTTGTCACAAAAGATACTTGATATGATTTCAATTTTCCTAAATTTCCCAAGGTTTGATTTGTGACGCAACATATGATCTATCCTGGAGAATGTTCCATGAGCACTTGACAAGAACGTGTATTCTGTTGTTTTTGGATGTAAAGTCCTTTAAATATCAATTAAGTCCATCTTGTTTAATGTATTATTTAAACCTTGTGTTTCCTTATTTGTTTTCATTTTGGATGATCTGTCCATTGATGAAAGTGGGGTGTTAAAGTCCCTGCTATGATTGTGTTACTGTCAATTTCCCCTTTTATGGCTGTTAGCATTTGCCTTATGTATTGAGGTGCTCCTATGTTGGGTGCATAAATATTTACAATTGTTGTATCTTCCTCTTGGATTGATCCCTTGATCATTATGTAGTGTCCTTGTTTGTCTCTTGTAGTAGTCTTTATTTTAAGTATATTTTGTCTGATATGAGAATTGCTACTCCAGCTTTCTTTTGATTTCCATTTGCATGGAATATCTTTTTCCATCCCCTCACTTTCAGTCTGTATGTGTCCCTAGGTCTGAAGTGGGTCTCTTGTAAACAAGGTCTTGTTTTTGTATCCCTTCAGTCAGTCTGTGTCTTTTGGTTGGAGCATTTAATCCATTTACATTTAAGGTAATTATCAATATGTATGTTCCTATTACCATTTTCTTAATTGTTTTGGGTTTGTTATTGTAGGTCTTTTCCTTCTCTTGTGTTTCCTGCCTAGAGAAGTTCCTTTAGCATTTGTTGTAAAGCTGGTTTCATGGTTCTGAATTTTCTTAGCTTTTGCTTGTCTGTAAAGGTTTTAATATCTCCGTCGAATCTGAATGAGATCCTTGCTGGGTAGAGTAATCTTGGTTGTAGGTTTTTCCCTTTCATCACTTTAAATATGTCCTGCCACTGCCTTCTGGCTTGCAGAGTTTCTGCTGAAAGATCAGCTGTTAACCTTATGGGGATTCCTTTGTATGTTATTTGTTGTTTTTCCCTTGCTGCTTTTAATATTTTTTCTTTGTATTTACTTTTTGATAGCTTGATTAATATGTGTCTTGGCGTGTTTCTCTTTGGATTTATCCTGTATGGGACTCTCTGTGCTTCCTGGACTTGATTACCTATTTCCTTTCCCATATTAGGGAAGTTTTCAACTAAAATCACTTCAAATATTTTCTCAGTCTCTTTCTTTTCCTCTTCTTCTCTGGGACCCCTATAATTCGAATGTTTGTGCGTATAATGTTGTCCCAGAGGTCTCTGAGACTGTCCTCAATTCTTTTCATTCTTTTTTCTTTATTCTGGTCTGAAATAGTTTTTTCCACTATTTTATCTTCCACGTCCCTTATCCATTCTTCTGCCTCAGATTTTCTGCTATTGATTCCTTCCAGAGAATATTTAATTTCATTTTGTGTTGTTCATCATTGTTTGTTTGCTCTTTAGTTTTTCTAGGGCCTTGTTAAACGTTTCTTATATTTTCTCCATTCTATTTCCAAATTTTGGATATCTTTACTGTCATTACTCTCACTTCTTTTTCAGGTAGTCTGCCTATTTCCTCTTCATTTGTTTGGTCTGGTGGGTTGTTACTTTGCTGCTTCATCTGCTGTTTGTTTCTCTTTCTTCTCATTTTGCTTAACTTACTGTGTTTGGGGTCTCCTTTTCACAGGCTGCAGGTTCGTAGTTCCTGTTGTTTTTGGTGTCTGCCCCCAGTGGCTAAGGTTGGTTCAGTGGGTTTTGTAGGCTTCCTGGTGGAAAGGACTGGTGCCTGTGTTCTGGTGGATGACACTGGATCTTGTTTTTCTGGTGCACAGGACCATGTCCCGTGGTGTGTTTTGGGGTGTCTGTGACCTTATTATGATTTTAGGCAGCCTCTCTGCTAATAGGTGGGGTTGTGTTCCTGTCTTGCTAATTGTTTGTCATGGGGTGTCCAGCACTGTAGCTTGCTGGTTGTTGAGTGGAGCTGGGTCTTAGCATTGAGATGGAGATCTCTGGGAGAAATTTCACCGTTTGATATTGCATGGAGTTGGGAGGTCTCTGGTGGACCAGTGTCCTGAACTCGGCTCTCCCACCTCTGAGGCACAGGCCTGACCCCCGGCCAGAGCAACAAGACCCTGTCAGCCACACTTTTTGGAAGTCTGAGGTCTTCTGCCAGCATTCAGTAGATGTTCTGTAGGAGTTGTTCCACATGTAGATGTATTTCTGATGTATTTGTGTGGAGGAGGGTGATCTCTGCTTCTTACTCTTCTGCCATCTTGAAGGTCTCCTCTCTTTTCACTTTATAGATAAAGAAACAAAGACATAGACAGATTATATAATTTGCCTTACACCATGGTGATATGTTTTAGTAGAACCAGTATTAACGCTCAGGCAGTCTAGCTCCAGAAGCTACACTATTAACCACAACTGCCTTTACAAAATTCATTGGAATATCACATATATAGATCATCACAACTGAAATTGAATCTGAATAATGGGTTGGTACTTTTCGAAGAACTAAAGAGGCAACAAATTATCTTGTATACCATTCCTCAGTGTCCATCATAGTATATACCAGTATAGCTAATAAGGTAAGATATGGTGTCTGTCACCCTTGCTTGCCCATGACTGACCAGCATCCCCAATCTCACTGTCTGTTACAAGAAGAGATCCTGTGTAGGTTTAAATAGTGGGACTGTTTTCCACTCACTCATTTACCTTATAAATGGTTTTCTACAACCCTGGTATACCAGTATGATTTTCTTGGAGGAGTTGAGGAGGAAACCAAAATGTAGGAATATAAATGGAGTTGCAGCCTGCCCCAAATTCAGCACCCACTTAATGGTGTCTTGCAGAGGCAGTAAGTACTATGAAAGTGAGGAGATTTTCAGTGAGTTTCAGACCTGGTGAGCAGGGAATATATGGGAGACCCATCATTGAAAGGGGAGGGAACAACCTGAAGTGCAGAGACCACATAAAAATGTATCAGAAGAAGATGGGCATTAAAAGAGGAAAAGTGGCACTTGCATTATATGTGACTAATTCTCAAATTCATTCTTCAGCTTTCAGACCCTGTGACTTCTGGGAAGTGTTCCCTGATCATCCCCAAGTCTGATTTTGGTGCCTCTCTTATGGAATCTAATAATAAACTCTTTAAAATCTAATAAAATTATGGAATCTAATAAAATCTATATTATAAAATCTAATAATAAACCACTTTAACTCATTCCAAACAAATGTTAAAAATTATAGGGAATATTGACAAATGTTTTCACAAGAAATTTATCTTGAAAAATGAAACAAAAATTTGCATATGTCTACTTTATCTGATATTTAACAAAATTTAGCTTAAGTGTAATGATATTCCTTTTCTTAAAATGAACAAAGAATGAAACACATGACAATAAAGAAATTAGCTTTGACTTTATATCTAACTTTTCTAATATAATAAAGAGAATCTAAATTTGAAGAATAATTATAATGATCAACCCACTATAATTATAAAGATAACCTAACATATGCAACATGATCATAAAAAGAAATCAAGATCTTGTCAATTTTCCCTAAAGTCTGTCTTATCCTTACATTGTCACATAAGCTCTTTGAAGAGCTCATCTCTAATCCTTGTTGATTTTCTTTTTTCATTTTTTCTACCACTGAAAAGTGTAGTAGTATTTTTAACTACATTAATGTGCATTAACTATATTAAATATATTTAACTGCATTAATTAGTAGTTACCAGTGATTGATGCAGTTAATCATTACCAATGATTAATGTCGTTCTCCAACATCACTTTCAGGAATTTTGTGAAATCTTGCACTTTTTCCAAGATTTGTAGGTTCATTTCACCATCACATGCCATTGTGCTTACATTGTTTTTAGATGTTTACAATAGCTAACAACTGGTGAAAGACTGACAAATAAGAAATGAAGACGTGGATGCAGTGGGGAGGATGCTTGGCATTAGAATCAGGGCAGATATTCAGCCAGTAAATACCGCTGTGGCCATATCAGTTGCTAAATTTTTGACATGCGTCCATACCTTGAAGTAAAATCACTACTTTGACACCCAAAATATGCCAATGGCTGCTGCCATCACTTGCCTGACTCTGCTCTGGGATTCCCCCGAACTTCCTCATAATGCAATAAGTGGAGTAGAAATCCCTGGCAGAGCACAGGGTCCCCATGCCCCTGCCTGAGTGTTGTAGCAGACATCCTTTCTGATTGGTTAGTGATCATGCTGTCCCTGGACAAAAGACAGGTGGAACAGGATGTTTGAATTAAAATTATTTTTTAAAGTAGTCAGTTTATTAGTGAATATTCCCAGTGTGAGATACTTTTGTTTCCCTAGGCAACACTGTAACTCAGAGACTCAGAAAATGAATATTTGGATATGGTGACTCCCATTCTTCCCTGCTAGCATGGTTTTTAGCACATTCTACTGCAAGTGTTTCTTCAACTGTTTTTTTTTTTCTTTACTAATCTGGATTTTCTGTGACAGTAAAGCACAGATCTGTATTTTTCAATGTTCTATCTAGTGAACCAAGCTTTCACTCCTCTCCAATGAAGTCTTTGCTGATTTCATACCAGTGAAGTAAAAGCTAAAGTCCTCACAGTGGTCTTCAAGGATCTTCATTGTCTTCCATCAACTGTGACCGGATTGCTTGTTACTCTCACCCTTCCTCATCCTGGTCCAGCCACACTGGCTTTCTTGCTATTCCTCAAATTTGCCAGGGTGCTGTCTCCAGGGCCTTAGTATTTGTTGTTCCCTCTGCTTGAAACTCTTTCCTTAGATATTTTCACAGCTCATTTCTTCAACTGCTTCCAGGTGCAGTCCTTCAGATATTTCCTTAAAATATTTCTTCTCAGGGAGTCTTTTTTTTGCGGTACGCGGGCCTCTCACTGCTGTGGCCTCTCCCATTGCAGAGCACAGGCTCCGGACACGCAGGCTTAGCAGCCACGGCTCACGGGTCCAGCTACTCTGCGGCATGTGGGATCTTCCCGAACCCAGGCACGAACCCGTGTCCCCTGCATTGGCAGGCGGACTCTCAACCACTGCGCCACCGGGGAAGCCTAGGGAGTCCTTTCTGATCCACTTATTTAAGTATTCATTCCTGTCAGTCCATATGCCTCTTACGTGCATTATTTTTCTCTATAGATGTATGACTGTCTAGAGAAAATATTTATCTGTCTCCTCTTCTAAAATGTAAACCCCACAGGGGCAAGGACTTCTGCAGTTCTTCACTAATGTGTCTGTGGTCCCTAGAACAGTGCTTGGAACATAGTAGGTGCCCAATTAATATTTTTGGATTAAAAAAAGCAGTGAATGAAAGCAAATTTTCCTTAAGATGTCCATTTGAGTCTCCACTAAGGGAAATGTAAATTAACATTTATTTATTGAAAATCTTCAGTGTGAATGATGCTTTCTCATTTGTCAAAATAACCTTGAGGGTTAGAAATAAATATTTCTTTCTTATTAAAGAAACACAGGTCCCAGAGTAGCTTACCCAAAGAGGGAGAGGAAGGATTCAGCCACAGGTAATGAAGGGTTCTGAAGCCCATGTTACTTTTGACACCATTAGGTAACCTCTACAGTACAAAAAGATTTCTAGAATATCTATTGTACCAGAAATTACACATTGTCAGAGGTTGTGCCATTAGTCACAATGGCCTCATGTATTTTGAATTTCTAATCTACTAACATGTGAAGATATGGCAAAGTGGGAAGAGAGGAAATTTAAAAAACGCTGCCCCTGCCCTGCCTTCTAAGCACCGGTTTCCATGTACTTTCCACACTCAAAATTATAATTACAAAAATCTGTGTCATTATGCTATATTACTCTCACACTTGGAACTGATCTCTATTTTAAAAAACTGACACTATAGCAATATGAAATGGAATCTTAAAAAAAACTATCCCTTAGTCAGCCTGTTATCTTTTGTCAATTGTTTCACTTTAGAATATGTTTCATCTATTTGATTGTTAATGAGGAAAACAATACGAAAAATGTGGGAAAGGAAGTAGTGACCGACAGGGTGGCAGCAGGACTGAAGCTACCATGGACAGCGACAGCACAAGCTGGAAAATGATGCCTTTTCCTTGAGGCAACACCCTGTACTGAGATGATGGCTTGGTAAAGGAAGAGTTGGAATTTTAGTCTGCACTCATCAAATGTTTATTCCAAAATTTGATTTTTCATAGTCAGATCAGCTGTAATATCCTGAAATCAAAATTCAGATATGAAACAGCTAATCTCCATTTGAGTTAATAATGAATCAGTCAGTTAACACATTTAACTACCTTATAAGACCTATTAATCAAGTAGCAAATTGTTTTTAATCAACCTGTGTCTTTGTACGCAACTCTGTATCAAAACAATCATATATGTTTTCAGATAAATTTAAAATTTAGTGACTAACACCCTTCTCATAATCTTATAATCACGGATCTTTTTGGCAAAATTATTAACCGTCTTGATTAACCATTTCTTTTCCAGGCCTAGATGGTAATGATGTTTGGTTTCTGAAAATCAAAGACATTGTCAAAGTATAGTGATTTTTTTCATAGTTGCTTATCCTTAAAATATATTGTAAATTTTAAAAATAGTTCCAGAACTCAGAATGGTGTTTGAAACCCCAGCTAGATTATTGCAATAACTAAATAATAAGCCCCAACCCTATTCTTCATGTATTTCTCACTAAGTTTTAAAGAGGACAATACTTATTTGAATGTATAATTTTGGATGTATTTGTTGACAATTGAATTATACTACTTTTTCATTTTGCAGAAAATTTGCTTTTTTTTCTCATTTTGTAAAGTGCTTCCTTTACCATTGAATCGAACGAAAAATAGAAAGCAGTAAAAAATACTACAATCTCTAATGTTTAAAAGCATATTTGGGAAGTGCTATGTTCTGCTTAATATAATTTAGTCAACAGAATATTAGTATATATTATGCTCAGGTTATCAATGTTATAGTCTTAGAACACAGTAAAATACATTGAACATAAAGGCAATTCAAAACATTCAAAATGTAAATTCATCTATTATTTTTGTCACTCTGAACATACCATAGGAGTTTTCAGGACATCAGGACTATTCCTACATATATTTTCATTGTCCTAGCATAGCTGGGGAGTAAATAGATATTTTCAGTTGATACAACACTGGATGAAAGAATGTTATACTCAATTTAAAAATTAGGGTGATATTTGGAAATAAAATATAAGCATTTGCAGGGCTGGTAATTATTGATACACATATTCAGAAAGATTACAGGGCTTCCCTGGTGGCTCAGTGGTTGGGAGTCCGCCTGCCGATGCAGGGGACACGGGTTCGTGCCCCGGTCCGGGAAGATCCCACATACCGCAGAGTGGCTGGGCCCATGAGCCATGGCCACTGAGCCTGTGCGTCCGGAGCCTGTGCTCCGCAGCGGGAGAGGCCACAGCAGTGAGAGGCCCACGTACCGCAAAAAAAAAAAAAAAAAAAAAAGATTACAAAGAACTTACCAGCTATTACATTTGAGTTTCAATTATTCTTTAAATAAATGTGTACATCCTTTATCTAACTTATTTCATATGCAGTCTTTCTTAGTAAAATTTATATGTTGATACATATGAATTGAAGCTCCATTTTTACTACATGCTTTATTCAACTTTATTCAAACTTCGTTGGAGAGTTGATACTTTATCATTAGTGTTTCTCTGTCTCTAAAATATCATCATTCCTACACACCCTCATCCTTTTCTGGCTTCTTTGAATAGAGCTTCACTTCTGTGTTTTCTTTCCCCCTTACCATTGTGTCCCTGAGCTTCCTCCCTCCACTATTCATAACAAGGTTACATTTTCTAGCTTAAACAACTTTTAGAAGGTTCCATTTTGATGAATAGTTTAAAACAATTTCAAAAACAAAAATCAAAACTAATTCACTGAGTTCCTAAAATATTAATGATAAAACTGAAATTTGCTGATCATTCTATTTCTTTTAATATGTTTTTATGATATTTTGCCTTTTTACCCAGTCCTGTGAATCTTGATTAGAATATCCCTTTCTGCTGAATTGATGCTAATATCCCAATGCTAATTTTATAACAATTCCTGCAAATTAACCAAACTCAACAATATTCTGTTCATTTTTAACTTTGAAAAAAATATTATGTATAATTTTTTGAAAAAATCTGACAAAGTGCATTATGAGATACTGAAATGCTTTATAAAGAATAAAAGGAGCAATTTCTGTATTGAGTTGAAAGTTGATCTGCAAGAACCCTTGCATTTTTAGGTTGCTAGTTCTCTACCTTTGGGACAAGAGAGAGAAATTACAATGAAGTCTCACAGTGCTTGCTGTTCTGCCAATAGTTATGCAGTTTACTTCTGATATTTAATTTTAAGCTAGAGTGCAATATTTCTTAGAGTATGATATTGCTTTTACTCTCTATATACCTGATCAGGCCAAAACTGATTTCTTACTCTATCCCAAATCCAAAATCAGACAAAGAGCCTCTCAAGCTGCCCCAAGGGATTCCAATCAGTACTGAAGTCATCCTGAAAATATTACAAAATCCCTTATCCAGTGCTTTCTTGTCTGTATATGTATGTGACCTATCAGCTGGAAAGAGAATCTTAAAAAGCTACATTTTTCACTATTATTTTGCGGTGAGAACCCAGTATTTTTCTTTTACTGTAATTCACTATTTAGATTTCACATGGTTTATTTATGTAAAAAAATAGTCATAATATATGTTCTATAATATAACAATTTTTAAAATATAGAACAAGAATTTAAAGGGAATTATAAAGCAAACATCAATGTCTTTCAAGATTTTGACTCCTCCATCAATTCTTTTTAGATATCTTTCCTACATTTGATCTTATAGCAGCCTTTTAGCCACTTGATGTAGTCTTCCTTAAATATTCAAATTTAATTAATTTTCATATGGATAATTCATTTTTACACTCTATGTATTTACCATGATACAATCATGAATGGAAACAAACTCTTTTGGCATGCAAATAATTAAGCCATCAGACCCAAAATGCATGGTGGTACTAGAGAGTAGTGTCTTATTATAAGAGAGTGTTCAGTATGATGTGTGTATCATACAGTAGGTTTTACAGAGGGAATGAAGAACATGCACAATGTAACAAATAGTTTAAATGGAGGTGGGTTAATAATACATTTATAGTACTTGTTTTTTTCTTAACATGTCAGGTCCATAGTTAAATGTGTCTTGTGAGAATAACTTTGCATTTGCTTAGAAGGAGGAAATGGGCAATGCTTGAGAAATTGATTTCAAAATATATGCATAAGAATCACTTGGGACCCTAGTTAAAAATTCAAATTCTTAGCACTAGTCCAAAGACACTGGTTCTAGAGAGAAAACCCAAGATATTTAAAAAAAAATTGGCATCCCAGATGATTCTAGTACAAGTGATCCATGAATATATTTTGTGAAATAGTACACTATAATGTCCAGACCTCCCAGAAACAGGGAATAGTTTGCTTCCTAACACCTAATATGACTTTATCGTTATTTTTTCTGATTATGGAGGTGAGATAATCTCGTGTAGAAAATTTAGAAAAATTGGTAAATCAAATAATGAAAGCCACCTAGAATCTCATTTTTCAGATGTAATAGTTCAAAAATATTTTTCTGTATTTACAATGATTCATATATATACACTAACAAACACATTTATAAATTATATGAGGGAATTCTTTTCCTTAGAAAATATTTTCCCATCTCTATTAGTCAAGATGTAGTAAAACAAAACATAAACCATGCCATTTAGAGTAGCATCAAAAATAATAAAATTCTTAGGAATAAATGTAACCAAGGAGGTGAAATGTCTACACCAAAAAAAAAAAAATTAATTAAAAAAATGGAAGAAGATACAAATAAATGGAAATACATTCTGTGTTCATGGACTAGAAGGCTATATATTGTTAAAATATCCATACTACCCGAAGCAATCTATAGTTTCAATACAATACCTATAAAAATTGTTTTTTCACAGAAATGGAAAAACCAATGCAGAAATTTGTAGGAAGCCACAAAAGATCAAATATAGCTAAAGCAGTCTTAAGAAATAAGAGCCAAGCTGGAGATGTCACACTTCATGATTTGAAACTATATTATAAAACAATAGTCATCAAAGCATCATGGTACTGGTATAAAAATTGATACAGACCACTTGAATGGAATATAGAGCCCAGAAAATAACTCACATATACAGTCAACTGTCATTTGATAGGGGGGACCAAGGATACTCAATGGAGAAAGAGTAATCTCTTCAATAAATGGTGCTGAGAAAACTGAATACCCCCAAGCAAAATAATGAAATTAGACCCCTATCCTAAAACATACAAAAATAAACTCAAAATGGTTAAAAGAGTTAAGCATCAGACCTGAAAAGCAAATAACCTGAATAAAATATGGACAAAAGACATGAATAGATATTTTTCCAAAGAAGACATACAAATGAGCAACCTCCTTAATGCTGGTCTTGGCAATGATTTTTTAGATTTGACATCAAGAGCAAAGGCAACAAAAGCAAAAATAAACAATTGGTATTACATCAAATTGGCAATAGGTATGTGAAAAGGTGTTCAACACTACTAATCATCAAGAATATGCCAATCAAAACCACAATGAGTCATCAGTTTACACATTTTAGAATGGTTATTGTCAAAAAGATGAGATAACATGTTAATGAGGATGTGGAGAAAATGAAACCCTTGTACACTGTTGGTTGGAAGGCATATTGGTGCAGCCATTATGGAAAACAACCTAAGTGCCCATTGACAGATGAATGGGTAAAGAAAATGTGATATATATATCTATCTATATATATATCTAATATAGGTATATATCTATAATATAGGTATATATATCTATAAAATAGATATATCTATAATACAGATATATCTATAATATATATATAGTATATATCTATAATGTAGATATATATATCTATAATATCTGTTATATATATAATATAGATATATATATTATATACATATATATTTATATTATAGATATATATGTATATAAAATGGAATATTTTTCAGCCTTAAGAAAGAAATCCTGTCATTTGTGATGACATGGATGATTCTGGAAGGCATTATGCTAATTTAAATAAGTCAGACAAAGAAAGATAAATATTATATGGTATCACTTACATGTGAAATCTTGAAAAGAGGGAAGAAAAGTAAAGTCAAACTCACAGAAACAGTAGAATGGTTGTAGCCAGCGGCTGGGGAGGGGAAAAATGGCTAGAGGTTGGTCAAAATGTACAAACTTTCAGTTATAAGATGAATAAGTTTGGGGGACCTAATAATATATAGCATGGTGCCTGTACCTAATATTATGTATTATATACTTGAAATTTACTAAAAGAGTAGATCTTAAGTATTCTTACCAAAAAAAAAAAAGTGACTATGTGAAGTTCTGAATGTGTTAGTTAACTTGATTGTGGTGATAATTTCATGATGTATACATAGATCAAATCATCACATTGTGCACCTTACAAATATTCTAATTTTATCTGTCAGTTATACCTCAATAAAGCTAGGGAACAAAAAGAGAAAAATGAAGTCCATCCACATTTTTGAATGAATGAATGAATAAATGAATTAACTTGCTGATAAAACTGTACAAAGTACAATTTTAAACAAATATAAAATTAGAAATATGAAATTGCAAAACACATATAGTGCATATAATGTATACTATAAATGGAAATAGTTATACATAACTTCTGTATAGCATAATTCTTACATATATTTTCTTTTTTTTTTTTTTGAATTGAGCACTTCTCTAGATGCTGTAGCTATAGCAGTGACTCATAGAGTTTATATGAATGGAGCAGCAGACAAACAGATAATATAGAATATGTCAGTTTGTGATAAATGCTGTGATAGCAGAAAATGTTGGATTAGGTTATAGAGAGTGCTTTCAGATGTGTTAGTATCTAAAGAAAATGTCTAGAAACAATTCTCTGATTTGTGCAGAGGACTGAATGACATGAATGGATGAGAATAGGGTTTTCTGGATAAGAGCTTTCCAGATAGAAGACAAAGGAGAGAAAAGTCAGAAGAAGACCTGGTCATTCTCAAAATGGTATTTTATTTTCATGTCAGACTCATATCCTGAGAACAGATCATGCAAGACCCTACTGAAAATATCAAGACTTTTGAACTTAACCCTGAGAAAGACAGAAAGCTATCGGAGGATTTTGTGCAGGTAAGTGACTTGTTTTTAAAAAGATTACTTTAGTTGCTCTGTGAAGAAAAAACTGTACAGGCAAAAAGGTTGGGGCCTTTTGAGTCCTGTTTCCATATTACAGGCAATAGATGATGGCAGATCAGATGCCAGTTTGAGATAGTTGTGGAAATGACACTGAGAACTGGTTGGATTCTAAATACTTTTTGACGGTAGAACTAACAGAATTGTTAGATAGATTAGATCTGGGATATGGAAGAAAGGTGACAGATGACTCTAAGGTTTTTGTCCTGAAACACCTAAAGGGTGAAGTCACCTCTAACGGACTTTGGGAGAAGCAGATTATTTTTTCCAAAATGCCATATCATACTATGTAAGTTGATCTACAGTGTTGAGTAGGTTGGATGTGGTAAAACAATATGCCAAAATTTTATTAATTATAGATTATTCAAATAGAAAATATAGAAGGGGAAGATCTCAAACTGAAGAAGCATTATTTTACCATGAAAAGGTACTACTGTTGTACAATATCATAAATAATAGAGATAATTTTCTCAATGCTGACTTTGACCAGCATTTCATGATCATACATTAAGTGAAAAAAGCAAAATGTGATTAGCAGTATGAACCCAATTTAAAAATATACCTCTGTGTGTGTGTATATAATATATCAAACTATATATTGGAGTTTTTTGATACTAATGATTTTCATATTCATTTTAATAATTATTTCAGCATTTTCCAAATTGAAGAGAAAAATATACAGAGATAACAATTGAAGTACTGAATACTGGGGTAGATTAATGTGTCTTATTTTTAACTCAAAAGTTATTTCCATGTCTTACAATCAACTTATATGTTTGGTAAATATTTTATAGTAATAGTATGATGATTTTTCCCTTTAAATAAGTGACCTCTATTATGTATTTGTTATTCCTTATGAGGACCCTATATCTACTAATTAACAATTCCTAAGAACATATTAACATCACCTCCTCACACATATCTAATACTTTCAGGTATAAGAAAATTTTCCAATTGTGTCACATTTTTTTTTTTTTTTTCGCGGTACGTGGGCCTCTCACTGTTGTGGCCTCTCCCGTTGCGGAGCCCAGGCTCCGGACGCGCAGGCTCAGCGGCCATGGCTCACGGGCGCAGCTGCTCCGCGGCATGTGGGATCTTCCCGGACCGGGGCACGAACCCGTGTCCCCTGCATCGGCAGGCGGACTCTCAACCACTGCGCCACCAGGGAAGCCCATTGTGTCACATTTTAGCAAAACAATCCACATAAAGAAAACTTTGTAGGATGTAGTGATGAAAAGTTTATATCACCTTCTCCACATATTTTTGTTTGTAAAAATGTGCATTATATATACATGATTTCTACATTTATTGAGATTGATATTTCATATTATTAATTAAGATACTTGGCTATCAAAGCTTCAAGGACACTAAATAATGTTGAGAGGTTACAATATTGTCTTGGTATGAATAAAGTTTAATTGATTTATGTATGTCTACTCTAGTAAAAGAATAGAAAAACATAACCCTATAAAATTAAAATAAAAAGTATAAAACAAACATTGATATTTAACTAAACTCAGTACATTGAATTTTACTAGTCAGTCCTTAATGTCTGTCTTTCTGTTCTAGGATACTATGCAGGCTACTACATGTACTCTGAAAGCAAATCCTCTGACATACTCTCCCTTTTTGTATCTTTAGCATCTTGTATAGTTTCTGTTATTTTATTTACTTATTTATTTTTAATTATTTATTTGGCTGTGCCGGGTCTTCATTGCCGCCTACAGGATCTTTTAGTTGTGGCATGTGAAATCTAGTTTACTGACCAGGGATTGAACCCAGGCCCCCTGCATTGGGAGCGTGGAGTCTTAGCCACTGGACCACCAGGGAAGTCCCTGGTATTTTAAAAGAACTTAATATTTGGTGAAATAAACCACACAGATAAACTAATGATTTCAGCATGTTTTCAGAAACTTTCCTGGCCCAGAATATCAAAATGCATATCTCTCAAAATTGAATAGCCATAGAAAACATGACACATTTGTTGCTGGCAGTAGTAAGTATTTAAGTTCTTTTCCTTCTACTTCTTTATCTGGATGACAATGGATCATCATGGTAAATCAACTAGGAATTATATTCCAGATTTTGTGGAATCATTAAAGGAATGTGTGTTTGTGTGTGTGTGTGTGTGTGTGTGTGTGTGTGTGTGTGTGTGTAGTTTCCTTATTAGCTTATCCTTGGTTGGCTGTAGTTAAGAAACTAATCCACTAAAGGCATGCTCAGTTTCTTCTGGTTGCTCCAGTATATCATTTTCTTCTTTGTTCTTTTAATTATATTTCTTCCACTAGATTCCTACAGGTACAAACTAGAAAGATGAAAGATTAATAAACACTTAACTCTTAAAAATCTAATATATAATTTTCAGCAATGTTGGGCTTACTCTTTGCTAGTTTAAAAAAAAGGGAAAAGGGGGAGGAAGAGCAAATCAATTTTGCTTTCCAATTCTGTGAAGGTGATTTTCAGTAGCACTTAAGAACTAAAGGGGAAAAAGTGATTGAGAAGGTAATTAAATGATAAAAAGTATCAGGCAAGGATGCAGACAAAGTACAAATGGGGAAAATGATCAAATATCCTTGATCTTTAAAAATTACAGTTTCAAATCATATAAATTATAATTCTTGGAGCAGGAAAGAAATCTGTTTTTTGCCTATATTTTTTTTTCAATTTTTTAAAGCAATAACTGTGGTTATGCTTTCTCTTCCTCTCTTTTTCCTTCCCTCCCACTAGTGTCATGATTTTTAAACAAGGCAATTACTTCATCATCCATGTCACTTTTCCTGTTAGTTTTATGTCTTTTGTTCGGGAATCAAGAATTTAAAAAATATTAATTATCAACTTTCCTTGTTTTTCATAATCTTTCTGTGATTATTACAAGCATTGTGTAAAACTAACCACATTAACATGGGGCAATGTGTAGTATCATACGTACTAGACAAAAAAGTAATAATCCTTATAGGTCATGGGCATTAGGATAGTATTTCTGATCTAGGTGAATCAAGACTGCAGTTACAATAGGATACTCTGTGTTATAGAGCCTTAGTGTCTAAATCACTGATATCAGATTAAAACTTTGGGGGATGTAAGTCTTTCAGGTTATTAAAGTATAATTTACCAAATTGCTTTTCTAAATGCAACAATTTGGACATTACCTAATAGAGGTCAGAGTAATAGTAATTACAAAACATGAAGCCAGTCTTTAGTAATGACATTAGTGGCCTATGAATACCTTGAAATTTCTTGTACCTCTTTCTTTTTCTCCTGTTCTTATTCAGATTACCTTTCTGTTTCACTTTCAGCTCATGGTTCTGGTTTTCTTACCAAATAATTGCTTACTACTTGTCCTTCTGCATCGTGACGTTCTGTGCTTTTCTGGGTAGGAAGATTGTCTTAAACAGCTGCCTGGAGCAATCCAACCCCCACAACTATCACTGCTAATGCTCTGAGGGGACTATCTTTAGACCTTATGCAAAGGATGGGTTTGGACCATGATTTTGGGGTACAAGGATGAGAAAACACATCAAAAATTTTTTATGATAGTATCTGATTTGAGTTAGAATGCAAAGTACTGTGACAGGCCTTAACATCAACTTTATAAAAGTGACTAAATATATTTTAGATGTTTAAATTATATTCATATTCACTATATCTACATTTCAAAACTATCTGAGATTAGGAAGAGATCTGAAAGAAAAAACTGTGTCTTGGTTATTAAGGGAAACCATTAAATACTGAAGTGTATTTAATATGCAAAGATATAAATAAATGTTACATATTTATTAACATTTAACAAATCTGATATTCCTTTGAGATTTTCCTCAACAGGCAAAGAATTGATGATTATTACAAATATCAAATAAATAAAGAATATCCACAGGACTTAACAATACTCTCCTAGGTTTAGATACATTAATTTAAATCAATAAGAATTTTTTTTATTGAATACTTAAAGAAAAGCACTATTTTATACATTTTAGAGGTATTTTAAAGACATGCTGAAATCGAGTGGGAAATACAGGTAGTCAGGAAGAAGAGTGAGTAGAGAGACTGGGGAAATGGCTTTAAGAATGAAAGAGACTAACAACTAATGAACAGGACCCAAGACCTCCCTTTCTGTTTCCAGTGTTCATCCAGCTAGTATAATAAGTTATGCTGTTTGGCCGGAGATCAAAATTCTGAACCTTAGGATTCTACTTTGCCACTATCACTTCCCTAGAAATCTCTGAGAAATATTAGCATATAGCACACACACAAGATAAATTTGCAACTTTCTTAACATAAGATCTTTATCTCTGGCACCAACCTAATATTCTTAGACTGGTTTAGGCCAGTGAAAGAAATTCCTTTGCTCTGTGTTAGACACTTCCAACTTACCTTTTAAGCTAAAATTCTACCACCAGTATCTTTCCAAACTGGTGGTAAGAAATGAGAGAGAGAGAGGGAGAGAGAGAGAGAAGACACAAAGGAAAATGAAGAGAGAAAGAATTGAAAATAGTTTGAGAATGATTCTCAAGGTAAATGCGATCTGTCCTCTTCAGGATTATTTTACATGTGAGCCTCCTTCTCCCTGCACTAGCCTGAGTGAGCAGTGAGGAAGCCCTCTCCTAGAGATCAGATTTTCCAAGAGGGAAAACACCTACAGCAAAGGGTCTGTAAGAGAATTGGTCTTCACCTCATCTCCGTACTCTTTGAATGAGGAATGAAAGAAAGAGAATCCTGAAATTATTTTTTTAGTGAGTAGAATGTAAAGCTACTGAAGCATGTTGGACAGGAAAGTGATGTATGATATTCATTTTAAAAATATGGAAGAAACTGGAAGGGGAAAAATAAAGTTAGTCTGGACACTGGGAGATCGGTTTGGATGCTTGTTTATTTTTATGAGAATCTAAATTTAGGCAAACATAAGAGAGAGATGGGAGAGATAAGAAAGGTCAAAAATTAAAACAAAATCTTCTAAGAACAAAGACAGTTTGAATTATGCAGTTTTCAAGAAAGTAAAGAATTTAGGATGATGCTCAGATCTTTGGCTTTGATAGCTGGAACTACTGGGAAAACAAATTAGATTACATATTTCAGTGTGAAAGAAAAAGGTAAAAGTGCTTAGATCCCTCTCACTAGCAATAGTTAATGTCTTATAGTGATTAGTGCTTCCTCAGGCTAAACAGAGAAACAACAGAACCTAAAACCTGTTTTAATGTACTAATAGCCTTGAATGAAGATATCAACTGTCACTTAAATAAGGAAATGATTAGGTTGTAAACATATTGGCCAATCAACTCATTTGCTGATCTTCATCAGGCATTAGCCGGTTGCCAGACAACTACATGTTCCAACTGGGAAGATTGTCTTATGCTAACCAAGGATTAGATTATTTGACATCTTTGGGGATCTTTTTATATAATCTAAAGTCCTTGCGACAGATGGCAGTAATTTTACCTGAAGATATCTAAAAAAGTAAATTAGATTGGATGATTAAATTATTTTTTTAAATTCCCATAGTTTTCTTGGATTTAAAGGACCATCCATTCCAATTGGCTATATGGTTGGATATAAATATTTGCTAATTTTCCTACATGGATAATTGTAAGACTTTTATGTTTATTTTTATAATTTGAAAATTGTCAATGTATGTGGGCCATTTTTATTTCTTTAGTTAATTTTGGATACAGCTTATTGTGCCTTTTTGAGCTTTATGTTTTCCAAAGCTCAGGAAATGGTATTTAAACATAATAGCTTGGATTGTTCTTTTAGAATACTTTAAATTCTTAGGTTGGACTATTTTCTGCTATATATTCTTATCACTTGTCAAGTTGTAGTTTATGGACAGTACAGTGTAGTCGATAAAAGTGAGGCACAAGAATCAAAAAGACTTGGGCTTGGATATCTGCCATTTACAGGTTGTGTAGCACACAAATTGTGTGTGTGACACACTGTTAGCAGCAAGAAACAAAACTACTGACTCGAAAATTGTTTATCTGTGAATACATTTATTATCTCATAACTAAGATAATTGGTTTCCGTAAGTGTCCCTCTTCCCTGGTTCCAACATTCCTTCAATTATCCCCTCATATCTTCCCAATAAATCCCTGCATATGTACAGATGTACAACAGCTCAGTGATTTCCTTAAGACCCAGTAATCTGCCTGTCCCTTAGGAACTGTATTCTACTGGACATGAACAAAAAAATACATAGCTCCATTTACTACTGGGGACTATCTTGTAGCCACAAACCAAACAGTCTTAGAATGAAGCCAACACTGAACTCTCTGTAGACCAGGAACAGAAAGATCTTAGATCCTTGAGGACATCACTGAGCTACAGATCCCTATACCTAGCAAGTTTCCTTCCCTTGAACTTCCAGTTATATAGGATAATAAAGTTCTTTATTGATCAAGTTGATAAAGAGGGCAGGAGTTTTTGTACTGCTATATACAGAGTCAAAGTGGCAGATCCAGAAATCAAAGCCCACGTTTATTTAACTCCGTTCCTTTTACCTATGTCATACAGTATCTATAAACCATGATTAGAGAAACAGAAAGAAATACAAAGAGAAATTTAGCCCAAACATTAAAAATTTCTTTAGGCTAATTAAGTCATCTTTGGACACAAATGCACACTTGGACCAGTGTGAGTCAGCAAAGGAATGCCATGAAGTGCTTGTTTTAGACTCAGAACCAGTTCCTGGAACTTTGAAATAAGGTGATCTTCTTCCAAAATATATGGCTATATGAAGGAGTGGTGATTTTTTTAACATTATAAAGTTCTCCTAGAAAGATTTGAGAGGAGTAGAGAAGAGATGTTGAGGAAGTGAACAATGGTGTGTGATCTTGGACATATTATTTAAATTATCTTGGTCTTAATATTGATACAAAATGGAGACAACAGTAGTAGTAACAGTAGCTATTTCTTTGAGTTCTTGTGATGATTGAATAAAATAATACATATAAAATGCCCAATGCAGGTACATTCTAAAACTTCAATCAACCCTAGTAGTTAGTAGTTAATTTTCCTCAACATTCAGAAGAAAATTCCATAGTGTGTAGTTGTGCTGGATTTCTCCAGATTCACTCTCCAGCCTGTCAGCCTTCTCTGCGTCCTGTGATCTTGGCCCATCCTACCCACATCATTGAATTCCCTTGCCCTGCAGCTTCTGGCTGTTTGATCAGTGTGAGACATTGACAGGAAATGAGAAGAAGGGAGAAGAGAGAACTTGGAGTATTTATTTATTCCCCAGGTTTCATCTCTTTGAGTTGCTATGGATTGACTGCATTAATCTACCAAAAGTCACAGTTCCTCTCTGACTATTTTCAGCACAGGGATATCCTCTCCAGATTGCAATAGCCACCCTGTTTCTTTGCCAATTTGATCAAAGGGTGTTTACAGTTCCCTCTGTTGCTGGCCCTAGGGTAGTACTGGGTTATGCCTGTGAGTTTCCTTACACTTGACTACATCTTTGCTTATTCAACTTTCCTCAAATTACACATTTGAGTGTACATTACGTTTACTGGTGGGACTCTGATTGATACTATCACTTGTATTTTTCAATTTTCTACTCAATTCTGCTTTTATTGCTACTAGTGGTAATTTTAATTTTCATATTGCATACTTTTTTTTTTTGCAGATCTTTCTGTATCCCAGATCAATTATCATTTCTGTAGCCTCTCTTCCTACAACTCTTTGCATCTTTTTTAAAGTTGTCATATTTTTCTTGTATCCTGTTGAGATCCACACAGAATCTGTTTTTGGTGAGAGTACCAGTAGAGGTTTCTGGCTTTTGGGCAGCAGCCATGGAGTTTGGAGCTCAGCATCAGCCATTCAAGATCTGATGTTTATGGACAGCTGCAGAGTCAGTGGGATTTTCACTGGTGCAGTCCTAAGAGGTTGCGGGAATTAGCTCGTGGGTGATATTCTATCAATCCTGATTTTACTGTTTTGGAGAATCTGAGAACTATCTATTTTAAAAAATGACTTTCCTCTTATTAAACTGGTTCTTTTGTCAATCATGAATCCTGACCATTACCATAGGTCTATTCTTTTAGTTCATGCCAGAAGAAAGATTAATCCTGCCAGATACTGTTTTTGGCAACAAGCAGATCATGTAGATCTGCTTTGGCTTTACTCAATACTTGGGCATTAGTAGAATTTCTCTTCTGAGATTTTTTGATCTGATGTTAGAATGACATGCCTATGTGCTAGCCCAACATCTTTCTAATGCCTAATATCCATTTTTTCCTATTATGCCTTTCTGCTGATCAGAGTCAAAATACTATTGTACGCATCTTCCTGGTACTCTGGCACACTAAGTTAATGAAATAACTTTAAAAATTATAATTCCTAGGATGCATTGATTTGAGGAAATCTTCCTTTCTCTTTCCTACCCTTGAGCACTTTAGTTGTTAAACTATTGTATATCATTCAACATTTGCATGCTTCTATATCACAAACTCCTTGCTTCTTCCACCTCAACCTCCCCACATTGCCTTAACCCTGAAATCCCCCCTTCTCAATCATCCCATCTCTGAACATTTCTAATTTCCCCTCCAAGTTAGAATTTTGAATGAATAGAGAGAGAATAATTTTGATGGCCGGCAGAAATAAAGGCGAATAGCCTACATTCTTAAAAATGTTTATAAACTTTTAGTTAGGCAATAATATGTGTTCCCAAGATAAGGTAAAAAAATTGAAGTAAAAACCAAATATTCTCCTACTTTCAGACTGATGACCTTGCTAAAAAGCAAAGATGAGTTTGTGCTTCTGAATTTCTCCATTCAACTTAATTTGCCTTAAATTTATTGAAAATTCATTATAAATCTTACAGAAACATTATATTTAAAATGTCCATTGATAGATGAATGGATAAAGATGTGGCATGTACATACAATGGAATATTACTCAACCATAAAAAAGAATAAAATAATGCCATTTGCAGCAACATGGATGGAACTAGAGGTTATCATATTAAGTGAAGTAAGTCAGACAGAGAAAGATAAATGTCATATGATATCACATATGTGGAGTCTAAAAAAAATAATGCAAATGAATTTATTTACAAAACAGAAATAGACTTACAGATATAGAAAACAAAGTTACGGTTACCAAAGGGGATAGCGGGGGCGAGGAGTGGGGAGAGATAAATTAAGACTTTGGGATTAACATATAGACACTACAATATATAAAATAGGTAACCAACAGGGACCTACTGTATAGCACAGAGAACTGTATTCAATATTTTGTAATAACCTATAAGGGAAAAGAATCTGAAATAGAATATATACACATATATATGTATCTATAACTGAATCACTGCTGTATACTTGAAACTAACAGCATTTTAAATTAACTATACTTCAATGACATAATAAACTCAAAAAATATATAGGACTGCATGTCTACCCATTAGTTACTTAGAGCTGCAATAACAAATTACTACAGACTGGGAGGCTTAAAGCAGAAACTTATTTTTTCACAGTTCTGGAGGCTATATGTTTGAAATCAGGGTATCAACATGGCCACGTTTTCTTTGAAGGCTCTAGAGAAGAATTCCTCCTTGCATCTTAGCTTTTGGTTGTTGCTGGTAATCTTTAGCTTTACTTGACTTGCAACTTCTATCACCCCAGTCTCTGGCTGTCCTTACGTGGCCTTCTCCCTTATGATTGTGTCTGTGTGTTCAAATTTCCACCTTGCTTTGTGACCACCTAGAGGGGTGGGATAGGGAGTATGGGAGGGAGACGCAAGAGGGAGGAGATATGGGGATATATGTATATGTATAGCTGATTCACTTTGTTATAAAGCAGAAACTAACACACCATTGTAAAGCAATTATACTCCGGTAAAGATACTAAAAAAAAAATTTCCCTCTTCTAATAAGGGCATCAATCATATTGGGTTTAGCACTCACTTCACTCCCATCCATTATGATCTCATCTTGACTTGATTACATCTGCAAAGACCTTATTTCCAAATGAGGTCACACTCAACAAGTTCCTAGTGAATTCGTAGTGTCCTGGTGAATGTGAATTTTGATGGAACACTACTGAACTCAGTACAGCATGTAAATTTTGGTTTCTACCCCCACTCTGCCTTCATCTTATTTTCCTATCCTTATTTCTCTTTGTCACAATTCATTCTCAAGTTTGAAATTTTATGTAACATTGAAACATGGATCTTTATAAAATGTAATAAACCATTTTTTATTTTAAAAAATTTAAGGTGCAAAAGTAGACATAAAAGTGTTTAAAACATCAATTATTTTTCAATCTGCTTTCAGATTCTTCCAAAGCATTGATGATAAATCACACTTTTGTTGATAGTATAACATGTATGTATGTATGTATGTATGTATTTTTTAGTATTTTGGTCTCTCCATAGATGTCTATGAGAAAGTGGGGTTGGAATGTGCTAAGGACAGTTAGCCATATAACCTGCATTATTTTAAACTAGAACTTTGAGTTGTTTTTTTTTTGTGGTACGCGGGCCTCTCACTGCTGTGGCCTCTCCCGTTGCGGAGCACAGGCTCCGGACGCGCAGGCTCAGTGGCCATGGCTCACGGGCCCAGCTGCTCCGCGACATGTGGGATCTTCCCGGACCGGGGCACGCACCCGTGTCCCCTGCATTGGTAGGGGGACTCTCAACCACTGCGCCACCAGGGAAGCCCTGACCATTTTTTTAAAAAAGGAATGAAAAGTTTAAGAGCCAATTGTGATGAGCCTTGGGAAGAAACAGTAATACTTATACCAAAATGATGCAAGCAGAAATGATTGAGATTACATGAAAAGCCAAAGATGAAATTCTCTCCAGATGTTCATCTTCAGCATACCTGTCCCTGAATAAAATGTCACAATTTCAGAGAACTGGATCAAGATAGGGAGGCAGAGGTTGACTCTACTACCTGTAACTTTGAGTTGGTGATTTAATCTATCTTAGTTTTAATGTCCCCAGTTGTAAATTGGGAATAATATTTACCTCACAAGTATGCTTTTACTTAAATCGTATAATGAATGTTAAAATATGTTGTCCAGATTTTGTCAGTCGACATTGTATAAATGCCTTTTCAAGGTGAACCACAAACCCTGACTCCTACAGACCTGTAAGTCCTCAGTCTTGTGTGTACAACCATCTGTTGTTCTGCCCAAAACTGTCAAGTGTGAAAAGGCCAAATCTGTTTCTAAACATTACACCTACACCATTTCTTGATGTACTCAGTGTCTGTGTTGTCTCTTTTTGTCAGCATTGCCTTGGAATATTCAAATTTTCTTTTTTACTGATGTAGCATCCATTGGTATTTACCAAATTGGAATTTACAAAAAAGTGTCAAATGCATAGTGTACAGTGGAACAGCTTACCTGATTCAGATTAAACAATCATATTCTCAAAGACTTTAATTAATTTCAACTGAAAGAGAAGAAATACATGTTTATAGCATTTTTAACATTTTAGGGATGTCATGTATATATAAGAATTTTGTATATTATATATGTGTGCATATATGTATACACATATAATGTACAGCTTAAAAATAGAGTATTAACAGTAACTTTTAAACCTGCTCTGAGCTTCTCCCAAATTGTATTTCCTACCCACAAAGTAAATAATATTATTAATTTTATGTTAATTATTCCTTGCTTTCTTTATAGTTTTTCCACATATGTGAATTATTTTCAAGTTTTTTTCTTTTAAAATTTTATGTGAGTGGAATAATACTGAATAGATTCTTGAGTGGCTTGTTTTATCATATTGAACATATTATTGGGCTGGCCAAAAAGTTCGTTCGGGTTTTTCTGTAACATGTTATAGAAAAACCGGAACTTTTTGACCAACCCAGTATTTTAAAGAAGAAAATCTATGTTGACTCATATAGCTATAGTTGATTCATTTTCACTATTATATAGTATCCAATTGTATATTTTCATTTTTATGTCCACTATACATTTATCTTTCTGCCTACCAAGAGATTTTAGAATTTTTTTAGAATGTTTTAGAATTTTTTTTTCCCAATTTTTTTGCTATTTCAAAACAATGCTTCTTTGAATATCCTTCAGTATGTCTCCTGATGCACATATGCATTTCTTTAGGGAGAATTCCTATAAATGAAAATTCTGGGTCTTTGGGCATACACATATTCAAATTTACTAAGTAATGAGAGACCATTGAAAACTGATTTTGCCAGTTTACAGTTACACAAGCATAGGTGTTCATATACAACTTCCTATATTGTTCCACATCTTCAGCAGCACTTGCCATTTCCCAGTTCTGTTTTGGTCCATTCGATGGATATTAAATGAAATCAATGTAAATCTTATTTTGTATTTTTCTGATTAATAATACAGTTGATACATTTTCATTTGTTGTTTAGCAATTCAAACTAGGTCTTCTATGAAATGCTTTTTGTGGTGGTTTTTTGAGGATTTTTTTTTTGGCAATGTGTCTTATTCATCTGAATTGATTTTATAGATATTCTGGATGCTGGTCTTCTGATGTTATGTGCTTTACTATTACTGTTTCTCTTTTAGTAATTTTTCCTCTACTGTCTTTATAGTATCTTCTGATGAAGATAAATTCATAATTTTAGAAATACTTTATTTTTATTAATATTTTATGTTGTGATTACCTGTTGGTGGGAATGTAAATTGGTGCAGCTACTGTGGAAAACAGTATGGAGGTTTCCCAAAAAACTAAAAATAGAATTTCCATATGATCCAGCAATTCCAATCCTGGGTATATATTCGAAAAAAAGCAAAAACACTAATTTGAAGAGATACATGCACCAATGTTCATAGCTGAATTACATACCGTAGCCAAGATATGGAAGCAACCTGAATGAATGTCCATCAGCAAATGAATGGATAAAGAAACTGTGGTATACGTATACAAAGAAATATTACTCAGCCATTAAAAAGAATGAAATTCTGCCATTTCCAACAATGTGGATGGACCTAGAGAGTATTATACTCAGTAAAATACATCACACAAAGACAAATACTATATGTTATCATTTATATGTGGAATCTAAAAAATTAAAACAATTTTATATAACAAAACAGAAACATACTCACAGGTATAGAAAACAAACATAGATACCAATGGTGAGAAGAACGGGGGAGGGGACAAGGTATGGGACTAAGAGATACCAACTACTATGTATAAAATAGAGAAGAAACTAGGATATATTTGTACAGCACAGTAAAATATAGGTATTATTTTGTAATAACTTTAAATGGAATATAATGTATAAAAATACTGAATCATTATGCTGTACACCTGAAACTAATATAGTATTGTAAATCAACTGTACTTGAATTAAAAAAAGAAAGATTAGGGGACTCATGCTAAGGAGACTTTGACAAGGGCAGTGCAGGTCAAAGACAGTTCTTTCTTCATCTCCTCTGATCTGAGACCTTGATAGCTGATTCAAGGATGGCTCAAGCTACCCAAACTCGCATGCCATAAATATAATGTATTTATTTTAAATAAAGTGTGTAGCTCACTAGGGACTGGGAAGAAATTATATAAGATCGTTTGTTACAACATGGTTAAATACAAATGAGATGTGAGATCAACGGAAGGTATATTTCTCTTTTCTGTTTTCCATTTTATAAATGAACCTGGATTCCCAGGAAGAAGGAAGATAGTAGAAACAGTCATGTGTCATACCTGGATTCTTCAGCTACCTCCTCTATCTTTATCCCTTCTTAGCACCAGGAACTGCCATCTATGGAAAGGAGAGGATAGGGCATGCTTTCCAGGAGATAACCCAAGAATGAACTAAACCCTGTGGTATAACCAAATGTGACATTTAGAGTAAGGCTGAGTGTCCTGCTAAAACCCAAATGTGAAAGTATCAGAAGAGAAAGAGAGCTGAAAGAATGTATGTTAAAATATACAGCCACTATGGAGAACAGTATGGAGGTTCCTTAAAAAACTAAAAATAGAACTACCATATGACCCACTAATGGGCATATAACCTGAGAAAACCATAATTCAAAAAGAGTCATGTACCACAATGTTCATTGCGGCTCTATTTACAATAGCCAGGACATGGAAGCAACCTAAGTGTCCATCGACAGATGAATGGATAAAGAAAATGTGGCACATATATACAATGGAATATTACTCAGTCATAAAAAAAAGCGAAAGTGAGTTATTTGTAGTGAGATGGATGGACCTACAGTCTGTCATACAGAATGAAGTTAGCCAGAAAGAGAAAAACAAATACTAACACATATATATGGAATCTAAAAACAAAAAATGGTTCTGAAGAACCCAGGAGCAGGACAGGAATAAAAACGCAGATGGAGAGAATGGACTTGAGGACACAGGGAGGGGCAAGGTTAAGCTGGGATGAAGTGAGAGAGTGGCATGGACTTATATATACTACCAAATGTAAAATAGATAGCTAGTGGGAAGCAGGCGCATAGCACAGGGAGATCAGCTTGGTGCTTTGTGACCACCTAGAGTGGTGGGATAGGGAGTGTGGGAGGGAGATGCAAGAGAGAGGAGATATGGGGATATATGTATATGTATAGCTGATTCACTTTGTTATAAAGCAGAAACTTAACACCCCATTGTAAAGCAATTATACTCCAATAAAGATGTTAAAAAAAGGGGGGGTGGATAGAAGAACACAAAATGAGAAAACTGGGAACAGTCATTCAGACTTGCCACTTTCAAAAGTGGTAACCTCTTGGTTGTTTTCACCTGCAGTCGTTTGCAACATCTAGTCTGCAGTTTTATATAGACACCAAACCTAAGCAATAGAATTATTCTCCTGCTTTTAACCCAAATACAATTGATTAAAGCTCAATAAGAGCTACATACAAAATATGTAATAAATGCAAATCAGGAAATATATACATTATAGAAGATGAAACAGAAAAAAGAAAGTGCTTTCTTTACAAAGCTAATAGTCTCTAAATGGATGCTATATTGACATAAACAAGAAATAATCACAGAAAAACTGCAAAGAAAAACTACTACTAAAATTACAAATTTACATTAAAACTATCATGTAAAAGAAAATATCCAATTCAGTGAATTATTATGCATGAAGTCTTGGGTTCTTGACAGTCTGTTTTTGGCAAGAATTTAACTGCTTTTCTGTAATTTTTCTAAACCTACACAGGTGATACAAAGGACAAAACTTAGCAAACTTATATGGGAAAGAAAGATAGTAGAAATTTTTATAAAGTGAGCACATGAAGTAAGGTCTTTAGAGGATACATGTTATAAGCAGTGCGGTGTGAACATTATTATATTGCTCTTTACAGAAGTGAAAATCATTTATCACCTACCATGTCATTTTTGATACAGAATCACACTTCGCCTTATTCTTTTTGACTCAAAAATAATTATCTCCTGTGTTTGTTACAGTAATAAAGATAATCATAATTCGCTCTTCTAGTGTACTTTTCCTCCTAAGAGTTTAAGCACTTTAGAGCAAACTATTACACTTGTCTTCATAAAAACCCTGCAAAGTAGGTATATAGAGATAAATGGCCATAGAAGATGAATAGGGGAAAATGTTTTAACCTGGAGAGTTGGATTCTTATTCATCTTGGTCGTTTGAGCCAGAGAAATGGAGTCTGCATCATGAATGTAGATTTGAAATTCTCCCAAGATACCAAATATTTTTTCCTTGATCTTAGAGGTAAATGTGAACATTTTTTTTTACTTGAAATTTTGGCCTAAGTTAAATTGAGATATGTTGTCAAAGTTTCCATCTAATGGAATATTACTGAAAGAATAAAAATACATTTTTGCAAAGGATTTTTGGCACAGCCTGTAGCAGCATCCTCACTTAACAAATATAGGCTCATTAAATATGTATATGTTTCATGTACAGTAAGTTTCATGTTAAGGCCAAGAATTAATATATGTACCAAGCTAATGATTTAAGGGAATTTTGTATTTAAATACTTCCAAGGAACCCATACAGGTAAGATCTTTTATAGGCAATGCCAAATCATTTCTAGAACTAGAAAATAAAAATGGTCAATCTTTGTCCTTCTAAAAGAATAGTTAAGAATTATTCTGATTGACTCTAACATGTGTTTGATTAATCCATCCTGAAGCATGAATAATTTAACTAAATTTTCTGGAGTTTGAAAGAGTTAATTTTAGTCACAATTTCTAAACTTTGGGGAATATGTTCAAATATGGGAGAATCCAAGATTGAATGGAGTCTGCTAAATCCTCTTTATTTTGTTTCATCTTGTGAGATGTAGTAAATCCTATTGTTGTCTTCCTATAAATTAAAATAGGAGTATCTCTGTCACCTAGCTAAGTTATATGAAAGAATATTGAAAATGGGTGTTAAAAATGTGTCATTTATAGCCAGAAAAGTTAAAGTCTCTCTCTTTTTTTTTCTTTTACTGTTTTGAGCCAGTGTGTTATTTGGACTGTAACATTTTGTATCATCATCATTAAAATCCATACAAATGATTTTAGAAATACCAGAATTAAGTATTTTCTTTACATGCATGCTTACTGATCCTGTCTTCATAAAGGCATAAATGTAAAAAAATAAGGTCGTTTCCACACTGGCAAAATGCAGTGTACTATTTTGCAAAATGCACTGCACTGTTTGCATATTTGACACTGTTACAGCTCTCTTACAAAATGGCATTCATTACGCCCATGCTGCCAACTCTATCAATTCCATTTGATGGTGAAAACAAACCCAAGATTTATTGTGATGATATGGAATCGAGTACAACCATATTCCAAATTGCCAAAAAAAAAAAAAAAGGCAGTTGGAGAGTATAGGACTCCATTCCTTCCTTTTTTTGTACAATGAACTGACTCTTTATTGACTACATTTAGATTTTAATATCTTATTTGCCCTTTGCCCCATTCTTTATTTTCTATCTCACTGTATTTTCAATTGAATTGTAGATATTGGCAACCTATTTCTGATTCCATGTGGTAATAGATAAATGTGCAGATGAATGGATAGATACATAGGTAGATATATGGATAAGTAGGTAGGTAGATAGGTAGGTAGATAGGTGATGGATGAATACCCTCAGGGTGCATGAGAGTGGGAGGGAGGGAGGGGGGAGAGAAACAGACAGACAGACTGACTGACTAGACGGAGGTAGGGAGAGAGGAAAACAGTATAAAATTTAATCTGAAGAACCATAATAGAAAAATGTATTGCTATTCCCATTTTATAAATTGGGAAACTGAAACTCACAGGCATTAAGCACATCACCCCGCATCACACAGTGATATGTGATGGAGTCAGGTCTATGTGCAGATCTGGAGAGGACGAAGACTGACAAATAGATTAATATTTAGATTGTTGCCCATACTGAATATGGATAAGGATCACTAAGTATATATGGACTGGAAACCAAAAGCTTATTTCCCACACACTTGTAAGTCATAGAAAAATATTGTAAAATGTCAGAAAAAGGGAATTTCCAAATGAATTTAATGAAGGAAATAACAACAGGTACCTTTCAAAACTTGAAGACTGATAGACAGTTTTTGTGACCAGATTTTTAAAAACTGATTTATTTGTATGTTCTGTTTAATTTGATTTGTAAAATTGTTCATCTGCTACCCAATCATATTGACTAGAAGGAAATATGGCTTTTTAGCAGTTCTTGCTTTCAGCATCTGGAAGTTGTTTTAGATTTTTATAATCCCTTTTCTCATTGTTGAGTCTAACGCATGAGAACTTCTCTCTTACTGTTAATTTAAACAACCTGCAATCATACAGACTGAGGTTCCCTGAGACTGTGAGTTCCTCCATTGTAATACACTTATTTCCTATTCATTTCATTACAGTGGGTTAAGAACAGTTACAAGTGGGGAGTTTCAGGCTGTCACATAGGATGTGTAGCATTCTAGATTTCTGAATGAGAACATCAACTATATGAAATATTATAAGTATTTCTATCCTACACCATGAAATAAGAAATCTATCCAAGTAAGAGTGTCATCCATCTATATGTTTTGCAAGTACGGAGACTTCATGAAATTGGACTCAAGTTATAGGAAGTACAAAGAAAACCACTTCTCAGGTGGCATCGTAGCTTTTATGTCCTTAAGCATTTATTTTTAACTTCGACTATTCTAAAGTAGCAAAATGTTATGCCTCTATTTCCAAATCTTAAAAATTCCGTCGATTATTTGACTTTATATATTAGAGTTGTAAACTAGATACAATATTTAGATTTCAAGATGATGTCTGGCATGATAATAGATTGACACCTGGGTTTTATATACTGCAAACAGAAATAAGTCCATATTTAATAAACAAATATAAGGTCTCAATAATACGAGGTAACTTTTGTATGGAGTTATCTTTTACATAGTCACTCTTTTAGGATGATAAACATATTATCAAGTTATCAACAATTTATAAAATTGTTTATGCCACAAAGATAAAATTAGGCAACAGTCTAGAGTGGTCGATTCTTTGAACTAACCATTATAATTAGCCATTTTATTATAATATTTCTGTATTATATGATATACAGCATGAAGACATAAAAGCTTATCAATTTAAAAAAAGTAAGGTTCAAACCAAAAGGAAAATTAGAATTTTGACTCTAAAAAATTCTGGTTCCAAAGATTCAAGATCCAATGACGTTTTGTGTTTAAAACTATGTAAAAGAAGCGCAGGAAAAATATTAAAAAATAAAATTACTGCAGCTAAGTCAAAGTTCTCATTTAACTCTAGGCTTTCTAAGTCTGTTGTCTGTTTACAGACAAAGCTTTCTGACAAATGGGAGGAACACTAAATGGTAAATACTGATGTTCTTTGTAGAAGGCCTTTTTATCACTAACCAACTATATAAAAAGTTTATGTGCTCATCACATCATGGCACAGATGAAAATCAACATTTCAAAGAGCCAGAGCCATTGTTCTCTGAATTTACCCTGTTCAGACCATCATCCAAGCAAGAGAAATAAAACAGATTAAGGGGTTCAGCAATTTTCAACATCACAGAGTCCATTCCAAAGGGGATGTCTGCTCTAACAAAGATCTGGATGTCGTGTTAGCCAGTGCATCAATTGTGCTCAAAGAGCCACAATGCAACCCTCGGCTGTGGCTATGAGATAAGAATTCTGGTTAATAAGAACAGTTCTAGGACAGGCACAAATGAGATTACAGGACAGAGACCCAAGTTGTGCCAAAACTCAAGATGACGTTTTTGTCTTTAGCTGTCACAGATGGGATGGCTTAAAACGTTCACACATCATCTTTTAAAAAGAAAATTGTCGGGGGAGAAAAAAGGGTTTTCAAGAACTAAATGTGATAAAATGACAGAGAATTTGAACTTAAAGGAAAAAAAAAAAGCAGAGAACTAACCCTTTTACAACACTGGCACATTACTGTTGAGGATTTTGGCAGAACATATTTACAACAGATTTCATGTAGGGGATAGAATCCAAAAACTACTCCTCCCCTAATTTTGAACTGAATTCTCCCCCTTTTTGAAAAAAAAAATACAGGAAGAAATAAAAATAACTTCATTTTTGGATTATATGGAAATTTGAAAGGAATCAGTCCAGCAGGATAGATTACCAACTGGAAAATTTGGGAGGAAAGTAAGGTCTGGGATTTCCGGCTTCAAGCTGGTGGACTCAGAATTTGTCACAGAGGTTAGTTCTCTCCAAGGGGGAGCCAGCCACACTATACAAGAGTACCCCCTGTTGGTTGGCTGGCCAGAGAACATTGGCAGTGCCTGCTGTGGCAGCTGCTCATTTAAACTTCTACCCTGAAATTTGCTAAAAGGAAAACAAGAAAGGTTTGAGAGGCCAGGGAGGAGAAGGGAAGCAGGAAGGATACCATGTGAGGAGGGAAGTTTGGGATGCAGATTTTCTTTAATTCTTTTGTTAAGATAGAAAAATAATCAAAGGCAATTACAGAAAATAGGGGGACAACACTGTGACCAAGTTTTATCCAAAGACATTAAGTCATTGTCAATGCCAATGTGTATCTAACTATGGCTTTTTTTTTTTTAACCATAATTGTACCTCTGAATTATTACAGTGCAAGCCAAATCCTCATCCTTCTCCAAAACACTTTGGCCAGATGATTCAGAGGTCATAGAATATATTTGTATTCCAAAAGAAGATAATGATAGTATTTTATTTCTCTGAATGATGCAAGTAGGGTCCAAAAACTTCCTCACCCTTCCCAATATTTAATCAATGTGAGGAATAAGCTGAAAATGAACAGAATTCTGAGATAAGTACAGCTATCCATTAAAAACATGACTGTGTCTGAAATGGTATCAGATGCAAAAAGGAGACCTGAAAGGAAAACAAACAAACAAAAAAACCAAAACTCTGTGGTGTGTGCTGCAAACTAGTCCTACTGTTTTAGTTTTAACAGTAACATATAATTGTATTGAAAATAATTCTATCATAAGAAATATACACAACACTGTGCTGAGTTGGAGTATTAGCAAAAGCTGGGAAAGTCTGAATCGGGTTTGTTGTAATCTTTAGAGCAAGGATACACTGGGGTTCTAAAAGGTTAATGAACCACTTGTGGTAGACCTTTCCTTCACATTTTAACTCTGTTTTATTCCTGATAGAACCATTAACTTCTACACTAACCTTTCTGCTTGTTACTATTACACACATTCTACCCACTAAAGCTTTCTATTGATTTTTGCCAGTGAGGTTTTGTAAAATGTAGCTTTAAATACATGGTTTCTGCAATTGTGTTAGCATCAGCCAGTGTTTGTGAAGACAGAGATTGTCTCTGGTTTTAATTTTTTTTATATATTGTGATTCAAATACTCTTTTGTGATGATTGTTTTCGCCAGAAATCTTCCCTAAAGCTTTCACATTTGTACTTTTTACATTGTATGGCAAATAGAATTTTATTTAATTTCTTATTTTTAAATACTATGTTTATCCTAAGTATGCTAGAAAGTATATAACTTTAATTTTCTGTTGTTCAATATAAGTTTTCCATTACTGTGAGTGTGTGTGTGTGTATGTGTTTTGGAATGAAAGATTAAGAACAAGAGATAAAAACAATGCATATAAGTAGATATACAAATAGTTATATCATGTGAATTTTTATTTAAAAGCTTACATAATTTGCTGAAATGAATGCATGATATTCCTAAACAAAAATATTCAAGACTAAATTTAGCTCTGTGAAAATCATGTCAAAAATACAAGTTCAGTATGCCTTAAGTAAGAATACTATGAAGAAGTTAGCCCTGCAATTTTAATATGAGTTCCCTACTTTGTTTTGAGTATTTTAAAATGGTTGTATTATTTTTCTAATTTTAAATATCATCTTCTAAAATCAATATCCTTCTTTTAAAATCCTTTCAGTCTATTATTTGTTCAGTTTGAAAATGTCTTCTAATTTGGAGGAGTGACACATCAAAATAGCTGTAAGAAGAAAAATAAATATTAATCCACATATGTTATCTCAACTCCGAGATGAAGTTAGAATATGGTTTGATCATTGACTGTCTCCTCACTATATTATAAATCTGAAGTTTGGGAAATATCCTGACTCCCTTTAAAATTTAAAATCCTTGCTCAGAACTTCAGTACTTTATTTTAAGATCTCAAATACTAGAACAGTTGCCTGATGATCCAGAGTATGTTAAATCAATCATGGTAGTTAACAGAAATGATCAAAAAGGCATGGTTCATTCTCAGTAGTAAAGGAGTTCAAAACAAGTCTCCCCAAAATGTGTCACTTTGTCATGTAGACTATTTTGAGCTGGAGGCAGGCAAGACCCAGCAGACTCAAGAAAATCTTTTACCTCTCCCTTAACTGCCTAAGAGAATTTAGATGGAAGGCCTGGTCCAGGAAGAGAACCATCACCAGAGATGACTACAGAGAGTAAGGGCTAGGTGTGCTAAGCTGTTGGGGAGCTCAGATGGGCCTGGAGATCAAAGTCTTCTCTGTGTCCCATTGTCTCTGCATGGCATGGCAAATCTTTGTTTACCAAACGCTTGCTCTTCCCATCTTCCTGTGACTTGTCTTCCTTCCCTTTGAAGCCCCAGACATCTACCCACTTTTCCTTAGCTGAGAATAGAATATAAGCCTCAATTACCTGACTGCCTCTCAGTCTCATATTCTTATGGGACCCTTGTATGTACATAGTCAAATTTGGTTTTCTTCTGTTAATCTGTCCTATGTTAATTAATTATTAGACTAGCCAAAGAGCAAAGAAGTGGAGAAGAAAAATTTTTCCTTCCCTACAGTTGCAAATGTCTAGACCTTTATGGAACTCTTATATGCATTAAATAAATAAATATGTGTGTGTAAATTTTATTTTGCGAGAAATAATAATTAAAGGCTATTTTTGCTCATCTGTCTTTCAGTTAGCCATTCTAGGTGGAAAGCTAAATTTTTCAACCAAAAGATGATAATGTATCTGTAGTCAACAAAATATCTTGAACTAACTGAAGACCAAGTATATAAGAAAATACTTGGGGTTTTGGAAGTTGTTCTTACTAATCAAACCTATAAAGGAATACAGACAGATAGTCTGAAACACCAGCACCATGGAAGTGTTAACTCATTTTCTTTAAAGGAATACATTTTCACCATAGGACAATGGATTTTAAGTGGTCAGCAATTTTGTTTTACTTCTGGGTTATTTGATAATATACAGCAGCTGGACATTGCTAGTTATTAGATGTCATTTCTCTCATGTCTTCTCTCATGTCTTTCTCTCATGTCTTCACAAACACTGGCTATCAGTCTTTCTACTGACAGAGAACTAGCAGTAAAATTTAACAGCTTTGAAATATAAAATTATAGCATTGATCAGTTCATTTATGTCAGGCCGTTGATCAGGAGATCAGAATCACCTGGTGTGACGACAGATGTCTTAAGGTGTAGAGGAAGACAGGATGCCAGTTGACAAAGTGCACTTTCGGTGGAAAATCCAGAAAGTGGGTGGGTGACAGGAAGCAGGAGGTCTACTAGAGAGAACATGAATGTCAAAGCAGTGTTATTGTGTATCTTTATTTTAAAAAGACAGTCACAGAAGAATGATCTGGAACCTGCATTGCACTTGATATCATCTTCCTTTCAATTCTAAGAAAATGAATAACACCGCTAGAGAAGATCATAAAGAAATTATTGTCCTTAGGAGAAAGCCAAACTTTAGGTAAGACAAGGTGGAGAAAATTTCAGAGAGGTAGTTGACACCTATGGCCTCTTTTGGTTACAGAGTGCACAATGAGAATGTTTGGGCAGAAGAGGAGAGAAGGAAATTAGCAAAGTAATAAATAGATTTCCAGAGCTTTAAGTGGCCTTGTGCAGTGAGGCCTGACTGTTTTAAGCCCTTGAGGTTACTTAAAGTACTTCAGATGCTACCTGAAAGGGGGTCTGTTTGTTAGGATGTGTGGACATAATTGCCTTCTTCTTAATCCACACATCAGCTACAGAGGAAGAAGCTGTGAGTGTCAGAATAGAGCTATCTGACATGGGGGTATGGACCCTCCCATAGCTGAGAGTAGGTAAGGGGCAGTCCTCCCAAGCACAGTATTTAATCTCTGTACGTTGGGGCTCTGCTTGATCAGGGGTCCCAGGTCACTGCCCTCATGGCTTCACATGACATGAGGGATCTGACGTCATTGTGTGGTAATATATACTTTGTAGTGGCATTATAGGGCATCTTTTGGCCTCACATGACCAGATCACAGCTAAGGTGACCCTAAGTGGAGCCTCCAAGAGCTTATAGGGACTCTATGTGAGAGCATTCATTGCTACCATGAAATACTGAAGGCCACTAAATATATCATATCACTTAATTAAAATTTAAGCTGTAATTGATAGAAAAATATGCAGTTGTCCTTGGAAAGGGGAAAACATGTCCATACTGTTACTCAGTCCTTATTCCAGCCTTTGTGCCAAGCACTGGAGGGAAAAATAGAGCAGGAAAAAAATGTGTTCCTTCAAAGAGCTTATTGTCTAGTTGAGATGACAGATAATTTTATTTCAGTATGATATGTGATACTGGTTGGTGCAAAGTACAGGAAGATCACATAGAAAGTAGACTTATTTCAGTCTTGAAGGGGTCAAGAAAGGCTTCTTAGAGAATTGTATCTACTCTGAAACATGAAGGCTGAGTAGGCATTAGTGAGGCAAAATGGGCTGATAGTCCCTTAAGTTTAAGAATCAGCCTTGGCAAAGGTCTCTCAGGAGATGACTGAAAGCCTGACACATTAGCAGAGCCAATATAGGCAATGCACCAACTTAATGGGATTCAACAATGTCAGCTAGTTTTTCATTACTTTCACTTCTACTACTACTGCTACCACTGATAAAAATAATGATAATTCTAGATGAAAATTTCCAGTATATAGATGGAGACAGGCAGTTTTGAACATAATTTAAAATAAACTGGTATAATCTACATCACTTAGTATCATGTTGCTGTTAGGTGAGAAGATGCCATTCCCAAAGCAGGAAATTTAGAGAGCAACTGCTACTTTGGACAAGAAGATCATGAGAGGTTTCCAAATGTGATATATTATTGTTGACTGGAATCATTTTTTAGATACATATTGCAGGTTTTCTCAAGTAGAAATACATGATGGAAGATTAAAAGGCTTTCCTACCTCCACTCCCAAATGTATTTTCCTACTACATAAATCCTCTCAGAACAGAGATGAAACCCTGAAAAAGTAGCGGGGGGCCCTAGTTCTAAATGAGATTAAGTTTCCACCATCTTGGTGGAATGGGGCTTCACTGTAATCAACAAATACTTTAAACAAATAAAATGAAAATATTTGTATCTGAGTTCATGAGCACACACATATAATAAAATAATTATGGTAACTTTTACTATTATTTTATCGAGTACACAAGTGGTCTCTCCTACTAGGAACAGTGTTCCTTGAGAGCAGTTAAGTGAAGTTTCATCTTCATTTTAATGTTCCTTATGTCCAGTAAAGTACTTTGTTCATGGAAGGTGTTCAATAAAAGTTGTATAAATAAATAAATAAACTTACGTGCTCTCCAAGAGTCTGAAATTCTAAAAAGTATTTGGCATAGTATTTTAGAATCTGATTTATCCCAGAGATAAGATTAGATGTTTGGCATTGGGTAGGTAATTGTGTAATAGAACATAGTATTGGTGACTACTATGCCCATCTAACTCCGGATACCTAAAATTAGAAATACAGGAAAATTGGGTCTTAGTATTTAAATGTATGCCATACAGGGAAAAAAGTAGTTTGAGGAATAGTTTTCACAAACACATTTACTGCTATAACAGGCCATAAACTATGCATCTCTCTTCCTTTATTTTAACTACGTGAAGTCATGAAAGGAAATATGTTTCTTAGACTCACCTTCTCCTGAAGATGATTTGTCAAGTCATTGCCCTTAACTTTTGACAACCCAATGAATTCACGAAAATAGAACTGATCCATATGCCCAAGGCTTAAAGAAATGTAAATCAGGTAGTGTATTAAAAAGGAACATCAATCCCTTTACTTGTTTTTCATGACAAGCTATGTCTATGACTAAACTCTGAGAATATTTGCTAAAAGATGAATCATATTTGTCATTTCTTTAGTAGAGTGAAAGATAATAAAGATGGTAGGAATGAATAAAATGGCTAAGGTAATTCTAGTGATTGTGCACACATTAATACAATTTTTACTAGATAAAGTTTTTTGTAGATCAAATGAACTTGAAAGTATTTAGCAAAGCAGCTTGGAAAATTTCCCAGGGCATATGTTATAATGCCCTCAAAGTAAGATTCTGTTCTCTAATGAGAAATAAACAGCAGTATCTAAGTTCTTTAACATTGTCCAGAGAAATGGTAATCTATAACAGTATTGTCCACGTATTCAAATCTTATTTAAATAGAATTTGAGGGGTAACATGAAGAATGAATCAGTAAAAAATTAGTTAGGTATTGATGAGATAATTTCCATCTTTCAGGCATTAACAGTCTTGAGAAAAATCCTAAACCAAAAAAAAGCAAAAACAAACACAAAAACCTGAAAGAAAACATAGGTGTTGTAAGTGAAATTGTGAAAAATATAATGCAAAATGTCACTTAATTCCCATTTTTATGTAGAAATTAATTGCAATAGATGTAGAAAAATAAATTTGATTTTAGGACAGTATAGAGTTGAAAATTTTTGATGTTTATAAAATAAAAGGAAGGAGTTACAAAACATATATGAGACTTTTAGAATAATTGAAAATTAGATCATTGTCCCTATCAATAAAGAATAAGAAAAATAAAAGCAGCAGAATAGAGGCTAAATTGAATTTTCTGAATACGCTCTTCAAAGTTTTCCCATGAGGTGCTAGCAGTTTTGAAAGTACTTTTAGTGTACTTAAAGTATATTACCTTTTCCTAAGAAATCATCTGTATGCTAGTAATTGTCAGTGAGAGTTCTACTGCACAATCCTTGTCATCTTGAATATATTTTAAGTAAAATATCTTGAAGAAATACATTATTGCCATTTCATAAAACTGTTCTGCTTAGGTCCATACAGGAAAATGATCAAAATGATCAAATGTTTAGCATTGCTCTGACCCCAAAGTCCCGTGACTGAAAACTGTAGTCCTTTCCAGGCAGAATTGTGCTTACTGGAGGTTCTCATTGATATAATTCTTCAATTTTTCTCCTCACTGCATTCAGATGGATAGTTAAAAATTTTTCAGTAATGTTTCCTTTGATAAGAGTGTCTCTGTTTAATGTGTCACAATGGAGGTATTGAGTGTAGATATTTTGTTGGTAATACTGGTATTAAATATACATTTGAGGAAAAGCAAAGCCAAGAAACTTTTTTTAAAAATTTTTAAAGATTTTTTTTTTGATGTGGACCATTTTTAAAGTCTTTATTGAATTTGTTACAATACTGATTCGGTTTTATGTTTTGGTTTTTTGACCCCAAGGCATGTGGGATCCTACCTTGCTCCCCGACCAGGGATCAAACTCACACCCTCTGCATTGGAAGGTGAAGTCTTAACCACTGGACCGCCAGGGAATTCCCAAAGCCAAGAAAGTTTTGCCGCACCATTTTCCCTCAGCCCTTGCCCACCTTGGAACAGGGCTATGTAGAATTGGTTTTGACACTTTATGTCAAAATTCATCTTGACTTGAAGGGCATTACCAAAATATCCTCGTGTTAATCTTTTTTATCACAAGGAATACAATTGAGGATTTCTTCTCAAATTAGTCTCAAGTACTATCTTTTATGTAAGTCTGAAACATGGGAAAACCAGTTTTTATTGGTAAAAGAATAAATTAAATGTAAAGGGAAATGACCATAGCTAACAAAATGTAAAAAAAGGCAGATATGGAAGGGATAGCTTATACGTGATTGAGTCCAGTTTCCAAATATCTCCTTCTTCTAGACCAATGATACATGTACAAATTTTTTACTTAAAAAAGAAAAATGATTTGACAAGTACAGGATGTGTGAAGACCTGGATTAACAGAAAATTACACAAAAGAGTACTGATAGTTTAGTTTTCCACAAGTTCAATATAATCCCACAGTGTTTTGTGGCTGCTAAAAAAAAATCAAATAAGAGTGTAAACTTATAGCTGTGAAGGGAAGTGAGATCAGAATTAGTGGACTTCCAGCTAGAAGAGGCCATGCACAATGGGAAATAAATGACATGCCTCTCAATTTATTCTACCATATGTAGTTGAATGGGATGAGAGCCATGGACATAAACCCCTACCTCCACCTGTGACAATCCATCAGCAGTGCTCCTCCATCTGGGCTCAGTCTTAGGTCTGGTGGAAATTTGGATCCAACATACCACAGCTTGATCCTTAAAGCCACCAATTGTACTAAGTCTCTAATAACTTCAGTCTGAGAGTAGGACACCAAATCAAAGTTCCATTAGGTATTATAGTGAGTTAGAGGGAAAGGGCCATTAGATATCCCCGTTGAGGTAAGCCCTTCATGCACTGAGTATAAGTATTAGTCATCAGTTGAAATCTCAGAAAAATATGATCTTATCAGTAGCCTTAATCTGGAGCTAAGACATATGCTTAGAAAAGTTAGGAATTACAGGGACTCACAAAAGTTTATTATGTAGGGTTCATTTAAAGACTTCTTGAAACAAAAATACAGATATCAGTCATTGTATTCTTGTTCCTGTATGGGTCAATAACTTTGCCCTCTCTCATATCCTAAGTATAATATTTATGTTAATTCCAATCTGAGTAGGGTCACAGAAATAGACCTCAGTGCTGCTAGAATGGGTGTTCCAATAACCTTGTAGCAATAGTCCAACCTACTTAGCTAAAAGACATTATCCACCCAAGAAGTTGGCGCAAATTGGCTCCCTGAAAACCTATAGTTTACTGTGTCATAGTATAGTCATCTCTTAAGGAAGAAGGAGAATCTCCAGCACTGGTGAAGTTTTCTAGGTCTAGCAGCTACAATAACACCAGTGGTTGGAACATTCCCTCTACTTTGAACTCTGCATTGAATTAGATCCCCAACCTTTAGGGGGAAATGTTTTATGCATGAACCCTCCAAGAACCTGGAAATAAATTTTTAACTGGAAACCTTCTGTGAGAAGCCAAAGTATGAGACTAAGAAGAATGTTAAGGGCAGTCAGAAGAGATACACTCACCAGCTCAGCAATAAAGCCTTCACTGTGCTTGAACTGGCCATAATTTGCCACAGATATGAAATCTCAGCATACCTAAGCCACCATTCTGTTAAAGGCCCAGAGACAGAGGAAAAATGAAACCCCTGGGACATGGAACTCATGAAATATTCAAAAATCTCTCTGACGGCTTCCCTGGTGGTGCAGTGGTTGAGAGTCCACCTGCCGATGCAGGGGACACGGGTTCGTGCCCCGGTCTGGGAAGATCCCACATGCCGCGGAGCGGCTGGGCCCATGAGCCATGACCGCTGAGCCTGTGCTGTGCTCCGCAACGGGAGAGGCCACAACAATGAGAGGCCCGCGTACCACAAAAAAAAAAAAAAAAAAAAAAAAAATCTCTCTGAGAAAGCCGCATGTCTGACCTCTGATTTGGGTCAGATACCTATAACCAGGTTGGTGTGCAACTGGAGTGGGACTATGTTAAGACTATGGATATGTGTGGAGGACATGGCAAGCGGGGCCAAAAATATTGTTTAGAGGTGAAGTTGAGCCAAAGAAGGGAAGAAACAGTAACACCCAAGCTTCTAATCCCATGGAGACCAGGCCTAAAAAAATATGACAGAGGCCAAAGGGGGGAGAAAAGGGTGAGCAGTGGAGAGAGAGAATGTAGAATAGAGAAGCATAGAGATTTCTAGAAGTGCTAATAAGTTACATGGTGGGAAATAATCAAAGAGCAAGCTCTTAGCTTATTGAAACTAATGGGCTATAAGGCTTGGAAACTAATAACTACCATAATATAAAAAAGAAATGTGAAAAATAAAGATTTATTTAAATTACAGGACCTCTTTGGAAATTTAAGGGAGCAAACTAGGACAAATGGCTTCAAATAATCTAAGAGCTAAGAAGCTATGGGAAATCTGTCATGATTGCTTTAGAAAAGAATCTTTGGCCCATTGGTTAAAAGAGGAGAGAGACTTCTCAGCCTTTCTTCGAAGGATCAGTTTCCCTAATGTTGCAATGAATTCCCCACTCTTAAGAGTTGTTCAGACAGAGCCGGGAGGTCACCTTTCATAGGCTTATAAAAGCTCTTTATTTTCATTTCATATGGCACAAGCCATATGTTCTATAATGTTCTAAAAATATTCATTGGTATACAAAAAGTACCAAATTAATATGGCAATTCATCTCTTCACTTTTAAATTCCTAGAGCATAGAATTTATACAGAGCTCTTTGTAAAGGGCTAAGTCTAGCATGATGAGTAGATAATTTGTAATTTTTTTCTGACAAAGACCACTGCTGGAAATTTTTTTAATGCTGTGCTTTATTAATTTTTCTACTTTTACAAGTATTGTAAAAAAAAATCACAATGATATAATTGATTTGAGTTTAGCACTCATTAGAATATCCACCTTAGGTATAGATAGAAGACCCAATCAAAATCTTTTTCTCTAATTAGTACATATAGAACATGTCTAATAAATTAGATATTTTCAAAATTCTAAAATGTAAGAAACAAAAGTTTAGTAAAGGGGAGCCATTCTGCATTTATGATTCACTCTTATTAGCATATTTTGGAGTGATAGAAAAAGACAAAATTGTTTTATATTGGTTTCTGCAGGTATTGACTTAATTTTTCTTTAAGGCTTTTTTTTTTTGATATGGACCATTTTTTTAAAGTCTTTATTGAATTTTTTACAATATTGCTTCTGTGTTATGTTTCTTGATTTTCTGGCCATGAGGCATGTGGGATCTTAGCTCCCCAAACAGGGATAGAACCTGTACCCTCCTGCATTGGAAGGCAAAGTCTTAACCACTGGACCACCAGGGAAGTCCCTCTGTAGGTATTCACATTAAACTTAGGAACAGATAGATTAGTAAATCAGGTTTGTCAATTTTAATACTTTTATTATCAAATATTGAGTTTTTTCTACTCAGGTTCCATTTTCACTCTATTAAAATTTAAACACTTCCAGTAATTTCATCCATATTTCCCTTCTGTTCTCAATTATTTTCTTAAACATTATTTACATTATTTACAGGCTTTTGAAATTTCAGTTTCAAAAGTGAACAGTGAAGGAAGGCGTTGTTAGTTATATTTTCTTAAGCATTGTGGGAAGTTATTTGCTGTTGTAAAGCAATACACACATCCAGGCATACACACACACACACACACTTTCACACAGAGTTCTTCTATTATGTTGGGAAGCTCACGGGCAGATTACAAAATAACCTTAAATTGGTAAATGAGTCAAGTGGGTGGCATTATCAGTTAGTGCACATTGTCAAATTGCAATGTGTTGGACTTTTACAATTGCATTTCATTCTGGTTAAAGGAATTGTTTGGTTTTTTTTTTTTCCTCCCAATTTTTAAACCCACAGTCTCCTTGAAAAATAAAACTCTGCACTTGACATTTTCAGATTCTCCTTATCCCATTTCCATTAAAGACAAGTCTGACTTTGGGAGCACTAAGAATTTCAGAGAATTGAATTCCAGAGAGAAACTCCTACTGGAATAAAGTCTGCCTATCCAGGAACACAAAGGACAGCTTTTTCTCGCCCCTTCTAATGAAGAGCTAGACTAATGTCCCCTCTTGGGGTTTGCAGTAATACTCTCATGGAACATTCATTTGCAGAAGCTGCTGAGTTAACTCCAAAGTCCCCCTTTCCCATAGCAAGTTGTCTACAAAGACAGTGAATTTAAGGGGTCATGATAATGGTGTCTCCCAAGACACCGAGTAAAATGTTGCAAGTTCTCACACCCCATTTCAAACTCTCCTATGGATTGTTGATGGCAAGATGTGCATATCTTGAAGAGGTCACCTCCAAGAAGTTTCTACAAAGCAACTAATACACAGACTTGATAACTGTGGCAATAAAGGCACTTTTCTGAGACTCTCCTTTCTGGAACAATTAAAATAGATGTTGTCACTGTACACTGCAACAGAATTAAGGATGTAAGACCTCACGTTAAAGGTGAAGGCTAGGGCTTCCCTGGTGGCGCAGTGGTTGAGAGGTCACCTGCCGATGCAGGGGACGCGGGTTCGTGCCCCGGTCCGGGAAGATCCCACATGCCGCGGAGTGGCTGGGCCCGTGAGCCATGGCCGCTGAGCCTGCGCGTCCGGAGCCTGTGCTCCGCAACGGGAGAGGCCACAACAGTGAGAGGCCCCCGTACCCAAAAAAAAAAAAAAAAAAAAAAAAAAAGGTAAAGGCTAATAAGTGAAATTATTAGTATAGGTTCTTTAAGGAAAAGAAATTTAGCTTTCCATAATACTTCCCAGAGCTTGGAATAGGGCCTTTCATAAAGGAAGGAAGGAAAGAAGGAAGGGAGGAAGGAAAGAAGAAAAGAAGGGAGAGAGGGAGGAAGAGAAGAAGGAATGATTGAACAAATAAAGGAGTAAACAGAAAAATTTATATTACAGCTAGCTAATAGGTCAAAGAAGTTATAAAAAATGTTTTGTGCCCATGTGCGTTAGGCTTTTATTTTTTAGTTGTTTGTTAATATTCCGGAATTTTCTCGTAGTAAATGTTTTATGGGACTAAAATACAAAGCAAGATCCTGTATATGAGAGGAAATTGAACTGAAGCAATCTCTATTGTTGGCTGTGAAGGGTTTCTTTGTGGTTTTTTTGTTTGTTTGTTTTCTCCTACTGAGTACTTTGTCATCTGCGGGAGGTCAATTTATGGTCTCTTTAAAATGGGTAAATCCAACATTTTTCTTTCTTCTCTGCTATATTTTTTAAACTTGCCTCAGAATAGTGAGAACAAACTTAATATACGGACTTCAAGAATGATTTTCTCTAAAGAGGATGCTTTATGCCCAGAAGTGGATCTCTCACTGATACTCATTTTCTGGGGACTGGTTTGTGACTCTGTGTAACACTAGCTCTTTTAATAGCCACAGGAAGAATTAGTTAAAAATTGACTTTGAATGTAATTCATTTGCTACAAAGTGGTCTTTTACCCCCTGCTCTTCTCTTTCACTGACATCCACATTTTCGTTTCTAGTCCTTTGTTAAAAAATGAACTACACAGCAAAACCATGTGAGGATTAGGATTTCTGAATACCATCATGCACACCATGGTGTTCCCAGCAGTGAGCCATTAATGCATCACTGCTGTCCTATGCTGGATGAGGGGGGAGAGAGAGTTAAGAGGAGAAGCTGGCTAAGGAGAACCCCAGGGATGAGCTTCCAGAGATCCTTACCTGGAAAGAAGAAAGCAAAAGCCTTCATGTCTGCTCCTCTTGGCTTCCTGCACTCAACTCCCAGGGATTGTCTTGTTGCTAGACATGCCACTAACTACTATGTCAATGAACACAAACTCAGCAGAGATAAAACTGAAAGGAAAATGCTTTCCTTATTTATCTGCTCAAAGTTAAATCAGTAATAGTCTGGGGCAAATACCTGGCAGAGCTAATTATAAGTACACATTTAGATTGGGCAAAATTGGTTTAGGTCTAATTGTTACTCCCCACCTCCTTTTTAAATTTACTATCTCCTTCTGTCTAAAATTCCACCATGAATGCCAAGGAAGGAGAATGTGCTATAACTTAATGAACATTTAAATCAGTGTTAAGATCCTTTAAGCTTCTCTTAAGTTAGAAATTAAAAGCTCTTTGCCATGGGTAAAGGGAAGAAGAGGGGTGGAATCTTTTGGATCACTACAATATTTTACTCACAAATAAATATCTACACCTCCCATAAGCAAATCATTCTGATACAGCATAAACTGAGCATTGGTGAAAAAAATATATTTTCAACTCCTATTACAAATGCTTCCCAATGCTTATAGAAAGAAAATACGATATCCATGATTAGCTTCCTAGTTTAGAAAATTCTAGCATTTCCATTAATAGAGCAAGGTCTTCATGACCTTTGATAAGGGCTTACCTTTGCCTATGTCATCTATATGGTATTCTTGATTACTAGGTCCTCGTTAGTAGATATAATGAAGAAGGAAAACAATCCCACCATTCAGCAGCTTTTGTAAGAAAGAAAAAATTTCCAAACAAATGCAATCAAAAGATACAGATTCAGATAAATACTGCATCTAACATTGATTTTCAATAAATATTCATTGTATTCACAAAGTAGCTGAAAGTATAACTTCATGATAGTAAAGTAAACATCTTTAAAACTTATTTTCTACTAGTGTCTTCCCTCTCAGGAGAGTGCGGTATGGTAAAAATCCCTTTACTTAAGCTAGTTGGAGTCTCCATCTTTCAAGTGGAATGTTAGATAGAAACTCACATTTTAATCCTATTGTAAGAGGTATTTGTCAATAAATGCATATTTTTGGTATAAAGTCAACAGTTTATGCAGAGAAAAAAATATTAACTTGTATAATACTTCAGCTCATGCCTCAGAAAACATATCAGAGCTTTTAAAATTACATAGTAAGTTAAACTCCAGTTATACAGGATCTAAATTCCTTGAGAATAATCTCTAGAAACAGAGAAAGATAGTAATTTGAAGATTGAGTCACACAATGTAAATCTCAATGAAGGAGTTGTTATTAGAGAAATAAAATTACAATGTTTCTGACATTTAATTTAATGTAAATAAAACATAAATGTATAAGGATTCAGGTAAATACATTTAAAATTCTAGCTGTGATCAATTGAAAAGCATTATAATTATCTTATGTGATGTTATTTTTAGATTTACAGAAACCAAAATTCTATTTATGATTAAATGAGGTATAATACATGATAAGCATCACGTTTGGTACAAAATAATCCCAAATATAACCCACCCCACCATCACACATTTATTACTTGTACAGCTCTTAACCTATCACAGGAACTCAGAATAACAATGATTGTATTGATGTCAGTAAAGAAACTACACCTTCAAGAAAAAGGAAAACTTAAACTCAGAATCTTAAGTTTTCTTGCAAATAGATTAATACAAATACATATGTATAGCTTTAGACGTCTTCTGAAGCTTCAGATCCATAACTCTAATTTTCTTCTGGACTTCTCAAATCAATGTTCCATTTTATTCAAAACCAAACAATACTCTCAAAGCAAGTTCACCATCTTCCAATGTATCCTTTCGGCTATTGCAGTATGTCAAAAGATGCTATATTGTAGATATGCGAAGTGTGAGTGGGTGTGTGTGTACAGAAAGAGAAAGAGAGAGAGTGGATTCCCTCAACAGGGTCCTACTACAGGGTCTAATTTTGAAAACAAAATTGAAGTTGTATAGATCTTAAGGTTACTGAGATCCAAAATGCTGAAATACTGGTGAATATTCAAAGTCCATGAAATGGAAGAGATGCAGGAAGTAAGACCAGGTTTTTAGTTATGTCCATAATGTAGATGTTTACGTTACTAAATATTATGATAGGATAGAAGATAAGAAGATATCCTTAAGCAAGATTTTCAACTCACCAAAGAAGGAGAAAGAAAGCAATGAAGAAATAGTGAGAATGTTGATTTAAATTCGTGGTGTATGTAAAATGCGTAACATAAAATATAAAGTAATTATTAATAAATGTTAATTATTTTTTGTGTCATTATGTAAGTCATTGGAATTTTTATGAATGAGGTTACCTTAAAATATTTATACTTCCAAAGGTATAACCTATGCAATGGAGATGTGAATCATGGTAAATACATAAGGCATGGAAAAGTTACTATTTGAAAGAACGGCATGCTCCAGCTTGTCACAAATATTCTGAAGAAAATCACCACTTACAGAAATCACACCTGATATAATTGGCCACATCAAGAATTCTTTAAAATTGTGGAGGGGGTCAGTGCTCTATTTCTAAATGGCATTTGGTTGAAATTTAAAAAGAAAAAATATTGTTATATATTGATGTTCCTCATTATGGCAATATTGTAATTTGAGTTAGAAATTTCTTCTGGAAAAATCTTCTCTTAGTCAACATTTACTGTCTACTTTGAAAATCTTATAAAATATGACTAAACAAAGCATTAAAAATTATGCCAATTAAAAAGATAGAGAAAAGGTTATATGGATTGTGAGTTATCTCCATTTTGGTAATTCTTAGTTCTCATTTAATGGACATATGTTACTGTTCAATAAAATAATAAAACAAACTATAAATAAAGGACCAAAAGTGTTATAAATAGTTGAGAACAGAGTTAAAAATACTAAGAGCAAAATGAATAGGGCCTCTGAAATTCTTTTTAAAAAAGTGTTAACTGAACCCATGTTAGAGTATAATGATGAACACAAATGGGTAACTTCAGTACTTGGCTGACATGACTAATAGAAGCAAAACTATTTCATACTTCAGTGTTGTTTGTGAAAATGTAAAGTAAGGTAATATAATGCAATGTTTTTGATAATGTAAGTAAGAGAAGTATAGGAGAAATATACTTTATGCCAAAAGGGAAAATGAGGAGTAATGGATAAAATTTATGAGAAGATATATTTATTTTAACCTAGGAAATATAAATAATAATATTTCAAAATTGAATAGGGGTTCCACTTTCAACTATGATGAAGTAATGATACTCAAATTGCTATCCAGCCATAGTCAGCTATAAAACTGGAAAAGTTTTATGAAACGACTGTTTCTATTCATTTGAGAGTAGGCAGCAAAGAATTGTGAACTGTAGAGAAAAAAAACAAAAACCAAATGAGCCCTATTAATGCCCTGTCTTTCTGAATGGAGTTAATTACTGGACCCTGGCACAAGGAGAAGTGGCATAAGCATGGCTTCATAATCATGCTGAATTGAATACACAGAAATTGGAGGTTAGCAAGGCTTAGAGAACTGGTATTTGGAAGGCAGAGTACTGACCAAGAGAAAGCTACTCAGAGAAAGAGCTCCAAAGATCTGCAAGGGTCACCTTGATTCTTTGGCTGAATACTAAATTACCATACATAGAATGACTTCACAAGGCCAGGCAAAGAATAACTATTAAGGAAATACAACTACCACAGAGCCATAAGATGGAAAATGTCCAGAACTTTCATAGCGTTGGGAAAGTGTTGAGTTTAACTAACCAGATTGGAGGAACCTCATGCAGAGATGCCAAAAGAGCCATACATCAGGAGTGAAACTAAATTAATCATCGTGTAGAATTACTCTAGACCTTACCAGGGATTCCTGGAGTTGTTCTATGATGACTAAATAGACAATTCTTTAAGAGGATAAAGCAATACTGAATGTGTGTGCACCTAATAATACAGGGTCATTATACATAAAACAAAACTAACAGGAAAAAAATAGATAAATATACAATTTTGACTAAATCATTTCATCTTTTCTCAATATTTGGTAAACTAATTACAGAAAAATAAGCAAGGAAATTTGAATAAGGCTCTCCACCAAAATGATCTAATTGACATTAATAAATCTTTACATCCAAAAACAGTGGGATACACATTTTTCTCAAGTGTACATGGAACATTAGCTAGGAGAGTTCATATACTGGACCATAAAACAAGTTTCAATAAATTTAAAAGGACTGAAATCTTTTAAAGAATGTATTCTTCACAAGAGAATTAAATCAGAAATCAATAATAAAATATCTTAGAAAAGCCTCAAGTATTTAGAATCTGAACAAAATACTTCTAAATAACCTATGTATCAAAGAAATAACAGGGGAAATTAGAAAGTACTTTTAACTTAATGGTATTGAATATAAGGCATTAAAATTTGTGGATGTAGCCCAAACAGTGCTTACAGGAATCTTCATACCTCTCAATGATTATATATATTAAAAAAGAATAATCTAAAATTGTATGGTCTAAATTTTTACCTTAAACAGTTTGAATAAGAACAAATTAAATTTACATTTAGTAAAAGAGAGGAAAAATAAACATAACATTAGAAATCAATAAAATAGAAAAGAGGAAAACTTTGGGGAAAATCAATGAAACCAAAAGCACTTTCTTTGAAAGAATCATTAAATTAATAAAAATCTAGCTACACTGATGAAGGAAAAAGTAGAAAAAGACCCACAAGTTACTGATGACAGAAATGAAAAGTAGGACATCACTAGAGAATCCATAGATATTGAAATGATAAGGAACTATTGTGAAAAAGTTATGCCCGTTAATTCAACAACCTAGATAAAATGGACAAATTTCTTGAAAGACACAAATTAACAAAAATGGCATAAGGAGAAATAAAAAACTTGTATTACCATGTATTGACTAAATAAATGATATGTAATAATAATTTAAAATATTGCCAGCAAAGAAAAGAAAAAGAAAAGAAAAAACTCCAAGACAAAATTCCTTTCCTAGTTAATTTTTTAAGAATAAAAACATATTACAACTCTTATACAAACATTTTCAGAACATACAGTGGTGGGGATATTTTCAAATTCCGCCAAATACATTACAAGAAAAATGCTAATATTATTCATTAACACTGGTAAACCTTAACAAAATATTAGCAAATCCAATCAGCATTGTATACAAGGAACATACATTATGACCAAGTCAGTTTTATCACAGGAATGTAAGGCTATTTTAATATTTGAAAATCAGTCAATATGATTCACTAGACTAATGCACTTATATTCAACATCATATTAGAAATTCTAGTAAGTACAGTTAAAGGGAGAAAAAAAGAGATAAAACGGCATACAAAAAGTAAAATTATCTTTATTTGCAGATGGTATGACTGTGTATATGGAAGAATCCTAAAATTTCCTAGTAACATTTTTAAAAGAACTAATAAGTGAAATTAACAAGGTTAAATGACACAAGGCCAATATACACAAATAAATTTTACTTCCAAGCAAAATTATTTTGAAAATGAAAAAAATGTTTAACCTTTACAAGAGTATAAGCAACAGATATAAGGAACAAAATACATGCAAGATAACACCTTTTTATATACAGGAAAGTCACAAAATATTGCTGAGGGCTATTAAAGAGAGCCTAAATCGTTGAAGTTATATGTGATGATCATGTGTAGAAAGACTCAAACTTTTAAAGGTATCAATTTGCCCTAAGTTGATCTATAGATACAATGAAATCCTAACACATTACTGCAACTTTGATATATAAATTAATAGACTCATTCTTAAATTTATATGGTCAGTGCTAATAATCTAGACCAGGCAAACCAATCTTGAAAGAGAAGAATATATGCAGAAGACTTACATTTTCTGAGTTCAAAACTTAAAATAAAGCTACGGTAATTAAGACAATGTGGTTTTAGGATAGGATATATACAGATCAATGAAATGGAATAGAATAGTGTCCTGATAGGATCATGCACAGATATAGCCTATGATTTTCAACAAATGAGCAAAGGAAATTCAGCAAGGAAAGAATAATCTTTCAACAAATTGCGCTGGAACATTATGAATGTCTTATTGAAAAACAAATAGTAAAATTTTATCATTCATAAAAATTAAATCAAAATGAATGATAGTTCTAAATATGAGCTAAAACTATAAAAACCCTAGGAAAAAAATCTAAGAGAAAATTTTTACATCTTCGGGGTAAATTTATACAACTTTGGGGTAGAAAAAAATTTCTTAGCATGAAAAAAACTAACCACAAAACAAAAAATGATTAGTTTGACATCTTTAAAATTAAAAACATATTTATCAAAAGGTACCATAAATAAAATAAAAAGACAATCTATAGGAGAAAATATTACCAGTCCATATATCTGTCAGAGAACTTCTATTCATAGTATCTAAAGAAATATTAGACCTAAATAATAAGAAATCAAATATCTTTATAAAAAAGGGCAAAACATTTGAATAAATGCAGCATAAAAGAAGATATAAAAAATAACCAATAAACATGTGAAAAGGAGCGTAATATCTTAGGTGGTTAGGGAAAGGTAAATTAAAACCACAATATGGTACTACTATACATATACTAGAATAGTTAAACTTGGAAAGATTGACTATAGCAATTGTTGGTGAGGATTAGAGCAAGTGGCACTCTCATACTTAGCTGGCAGAGTGTGACAAGGTATAATCACTCTTTCAATCTTGACCACACTTTCCTTCCATATTCCCTTTCGTGTTTATCTATCTTCTTTAAGTTATAAAATTAGCTCTGAGTATGAGAGAAATAACTCAATAACTGAGAGTTTATGTTTGAGTAAATCAATGTATGGGCACTCTAGGCATGGGAATAAGGTAAACATTATCTTAAGATATTCAGTGACTTTTTGCTGCCTCTCCCTCTGATTGTATTTTTTATTTACAGAAAAATTATGATCCAGAGAATGTGAAAGAAGTGTCACGTTAAAAAAGTTATTAACACGAAAGTTTACCAAGGATGCCAAGAGGAATATTTCTATCTGGAAATGATGACCCGGCTGGACAGAGGTGGGTCAGAACTGATGATAAATAGATCTTTTCTCATAACAGCCACATGTCAAGAACACCTGATTCACTCCAACAGTGAGTGTTAATCTCAAAGTCGTTTCTTACTTTTTTATGTCCCTGGTTGAAGCCTATTTCACATGGTACAGATTCTAGGTTGGTGGGTTTTTTCTCTCAACATTTTAAATATTTTGTACCACTCTCTTCTTACTTGCAGTTTCTGAGGAGAAGTAGGATGTAATACTCTTATTTTTGCTTCTCTATAAATAAAATTTTTTTTCCCTTGGTCTCCTTTCAGGATTTTTTCTTTATGTTTTATTTTCTGTAGTTAAAATGTAATATGCCTAGGTGTAAAATTTTTTAATATATGTATCTTGCTTGGTGTTCTCTGAGCTTCCAAGATCTGTGGTTTGGTGTCTGACATTAATTTGTTTCAAATATTTCTTCTGTTTCTTTCTTCTCTTTCTGGTATTCCCATTATGCATATGTTATACCTTTTATAGTTGTACCATAGTCCTTGGATATTGTTTTTTTTTCCTAAATCTTTTTTCTCTTTGCTTTTTGTTTTTTTAGGATTCTGTTTATACATGTTCTAGCTTAGATTTTTTTTTCCTCCACTCTGTCCAGTCCATTATAGGCATTCTTCATTTCTGTTACAGTGGTTTTGCTCTCTAATATTTCTTTTTTGGATATTTTTTAAGGTTTCCATCTCTCTGCTTACATTGCCCATTTATTCTTGCATGCTATCTACTTTATCTGTTAGAGCCCTTAACAAATTAATGGTAGTTGTTTTAAATTCCCAGTCTGATAATTTCAGCATCACTGCCATGTTAGGTTCAGATGCTTACTCTTTCTCTTCAGATTGTGTTTTTTGCCTTTTGATATGCTTTCTAATTTTTTCTTGAGAGTCAGACATGGTGAACTAGGTAAAATGAACTATTGTAAGTAGGCCTTTAGTAATGTGATGGTGAGGTGTGAGGGCAGTGGAGGCATTTTATAGTCCTATAATGGATTAGGTCTCCATTTTTGAGTGAGTCTATGCCTCTGCATGTGAATTTCACAAGTGTTTCTCTGCTTGTATATTTGTTTGTTTTTTCCTCACCCCTTAGGTGGGGCAGGATAGTTAAAGTGGGCTGGAGTTGGGTATTCCCCTACCCCAGTTAGGCTCTGATAATACCCCAGGTGATTAGGCTCTAGTTAACTAGTTCCCCCTTAGGGCAAGCCTTGTTAAGAACAGAGTACTCTGGATTACTTCAAATGGTTCCTTTCTCCTCTCTCTGCCAGAAGCAGGAGAGGATTTTTCTCCCATATTTACCATGGAAAGTTGGTTGAGCTCTTGGAGGTAAATCTCACAATGTTGTGAAGCCCATCCTATGACTGGGTCCCCTTGGAGTTTTTGACTCTTATAATTGTCCACAGTGAGTCTTCAGCAATTTGTTTATTACAGTTCAGTTTTCTACACTGTTTAATAAATTTTTAGATGATTTCTTCAGACCATGACATTCAAAATCCTTAAACCAGGAAGAGTTTGATATAATAAATTAACAATTACTTGAATTTTGAAGCAGTATAATCCTAGTCCTAATTCTACTACTCTTTGACCTTAAAAAAAATTTTTATTTCTGTAAAATGGACATGATAGTAATTTTGCAAGGAACAATTAATACAATATTGATTATTCTCAGTTCAACATACAATGCAGAGCAGATACTTATGACTATATGAGGGTGTCAGAATGGGGTGCTATCTTAAAATGATCTTTAAATTGTTATTTTATTAATTTCAGCATCAATTTCTTTTGAAAAATAATAGGAGGAAAAATATATCAGAATTGGATGAAACATAATATATTTGAAAGAAAATTAAACTATCTGGAGTGGGGCTGTGTGGTGTTAAACGTGTACGCAATTTGCATTTGCACTGGAAATAATATTAATCAAGTTTTATCTTTTAAAAATAAAAAGTAAATTAAGAAAATGTAAATTAATTTGGAAATTCCATTGCCTTCCAGTGTTATTTCAATTTTTATGATGCTTGTTCTTTAAAAAGTCCTTTGGAATAAAACTGTTTCACAACTTGTAAAATATTACAATTCAATTTCGCTGTTTGGCTTGAGATTTTCCCATCACTTTTGAATTGTCTTTCTTGCTTCCCAAGATCTCTTGGCTTTTGACAATGAGAATAGGAGATTCCCCTGGGTGAAATTCACACAGCCCACACGTCTTGACAATTTGAACTGACTCTTCGCCTTTCAACTTCTCCTTCCACCTCTCTCTTTTATAAAATCCCCAGGGTTGCACAAATTTCACCTTCACTATGTGAAGATGTGTTTGGAGGAAAAGAGGAAAAGTGCTTTTCACATATAGTTGAACATGACCAAATTATACAAATACCAAATTATGAGAAATGTAAAAATAAACTGTTAAGAGATAAATCTTACTCTGCTTTTTGTGGAAGAAAATTTATATGGCTACTATATAAAACTCCCCACTATTTATCTAAGATCATTTTAGCAACCTTAGAAATTAGTTTAGTTGTTGCAGAAGCTGAGAAATCATTGTGAGAGAAAATACAAATATTTTTTATCCTCACTTTACTAGTATTCATTCCCTTTTTCATTAGAAGCAAAACATAGTTGGGGTATCAAGCTCAATATTTTTTCCTAGCTCAGAATGACCGTTGGAGAGTATTTATTGCATGAGGTAAATAATGGACTCATTCTCTAAGGCTGATTTTGGACTTGGACCTAATATAATATCCTGTAAACTAAAAAAAAAAAAAAAGTATGTTTATATTATTTATCATCTTCATCATTATTATCCTCATCAGCTGACCATTATTTAATACTTACTTTACCTGAGGTGCTGTTTCCAGTGCTCTGCACCTATTAATTTATTTAAACTTTACATCATAGACTTCTGTGTGTTAACTTACAATACCATCCTTTTCTTCTGGCTTTACTTTATTACACAGTCCCTCTGAGTGCCCTTATCTAAGTCCATGGCTTCCCCAGACATTTAGACATGATGCATTTTGTAATTCTAGCCCAGACAACATTTCTGAACTGGACAATTTCTAACAAACTACCTAGTGAATGTCTCCACCTGGATGACGTACTGCCATCCCACCTAAAAATATCCCCCCTGTCCTCTATATCTGTTATCTTATTACTTGGACAACACATATCAAGTCACTCAAAGAAGAATTATATCAGTTCATTCTACATGCCTCTGTCTTTTTAAGTTTTAACGTTAGTCGTTCTTTAACTTCAATTAATTCAAATTAATACCATCTTTTTTGCTTATCCTTGAGTTTCCATCCCCACTGTAAACGTTTTAAGCAAATACTTACCCTTCTGCACCCTGGAAGCAATATTATCTAGTCGTTAAGTGTGACAATGTTGGATTCAAGCCATGCATGCTTCCAAATTCCATTTTCATGCTGCCTAATGTGTGACCTTGGACAATTTCTTAACCTCTATAAGAGGGGTATAGCAATCTTTATCAGTCTAACAAGATGTAGGAAAAGTGAAAAAAAGTCAAAAAAATAAATTGAGAGTAAATAAGAAACATAAAATGAGATGCTAAAGTAAGTCCAAATATATCAACAAATAAAACAAAGGTAGGAGACTAAATTTAGTTTTAATAAGTCAGAGATTCTGAGACTGCATTTTAAAGAATTCTTGCTTACAAGAGACATGCCTAGAACAGAATGAAACATAAAGGGATATAAAAACTACACCATGAAATATCAACAATAGAATTGTTGCTGTATCCCCATAAATACCATTATAGAATCCTAAATCATGAGTGGAATTTAAAGCTTTGTCTCTCTTTGTTTTCTATATCAGTCAGAAATTTCTGTGGGAATTTATAGATACCCAATTGAAAATGTCTTACATAAAACAGAGAAAGTATTGATTTATGTAACTGGAAAGTTTAGTCATGGATTTGGCTTAGACATGACTGTATTCAGAGGCTTAAATGCTGGGGTCATTCTCTCCATCTTTAGATCCATTTTTCTCTTCATGTTGCTTTAATGCAGCAGATAGATTATTTCCACATGGCAGGAAAGATATCCACTGTCAGCCCCATTCACAACCTGCCAGCTTACTAATTCTAACAGGTAAAAAGGAAAAGAGACTTTTTCTTCCCATGTCCATATAGCAACCCTGGAACACACTCTGTTTGGACTTGCCAGAGGTAAGTCTATGGATTATTCCTGACTGGGACACATGCCCAAATGTTTGATCATAAGTGAGATGAGGCACTGTGATTGACAGAACCACTTGGATCATGTGTATTTTGTAGGATGGAGTACTGAGTAAAAAAAATGTTTACACTATACATTTTTTTATTGACTATGGTTATACTAAGGCAGTAAGTGCCAAGACCAGTGTGTGCACCTGTGAAAAGGATCCGGGAAGCTCTATTTTTAAAATAGTCCATAGGTCTGTTGGACAAAAGAATACTCCTGTGGCTTATATAGGCCTAATCTAATTCACAATGAATTATTTAAATATAAAATGTTAATTTATTATTCCTGTAAGATTTTTTTTTTAGGACCCTGTGACAACATTAGGCAGATGACCTCTAGTTTATGACTATCTTCTTAGATTAATGACTAAAAGAAGTTTATATTAATCTCTCCTGTATAAATAAAAAGCTTTGCTGGCATAAGAATCCTGGACTAGAAATCAATTACAAAAAGAAAACTGGAAAATTCTCAAATATATGGAGATTAAACAACAAGATACTGAACAACCAATGAATCAAAGAAGATATCAACAGGGAAATCAAATGATATGTTGAGGCAAATTAAAATGGAAATATAATAACAAAAATTTGGGCTGCGACTAAAGCAGTTCTAAGTGGGAAGTTTATAGTGATAAATGCCTACATTAAGAGTAAAAACTCAGAAAATAGTCTACCTCAAGAAACTAGGAAAAAAAAAGAACAAACTTAGCCCAAAGTTAGCAGAAGGAAGGAAATAAAAAGATCAGAGTGAAATAAGATGAAATAAAGACTAGAGAAACAATAGAAAAAACTCAATGTAACTAATGGCTTTTTTTTAAAAGATAAATAAAATAGACAAACCGTTAGCTAGACTCAACAAGAAAAAAGAGGACTAAAATAAATAAAATAGTAAATAAAAGAGGAAACATTACAACTGACACCACAGAAATACAAATGATCATAAGAGAGTACTATGAACAGTTATACACGAACAACTTAGATAACTAGAAGAAATGGATAAATTTCTAGAAATATACATTCTGCCAAGACTGAATTATTAGGAAATAGAAAATCTGAACAGACCAATTAATATATAAGGAGACTAAATCATATGAAAAACTTCTTAACAAAGTAAAGACCAGGACCAGATGGCTTCACTAGTGAATTCTTCAAAACATTTAATCAGGAGTTAATACCTGTTCTTCTCAAACTCTTCCAAAATATGTAAGAGGAGGGCACACTATTAAACTCATCTATGAGACCAGCATTACCTTGATACCAAAACAAGACAAGAGAATACAGAAAAGAACACTATAGACTAATATTCCTGATAAACACAGATGCAAAAAATCTCAACAAAATATTAGTAAACCAAATTCAGCAAAATAAGATCATACACCACATTCAAGTGGGATTTATTCCAGGGATGCAAGGATGTTTCAACATCCAGAAATTAATCACTGTGATATAATACATCATATTAACTAAATGAAGGATAAAAATTATACAATTATCTCAATAAATGCAGAAAAAATTTGACAAAATTCAAATTTCATTTATGACTAAAAACTCTCGACCAACTGGGTATAGAGGTAATGTACCTGAACATAATAACTACTGTTCTGAAAAAAATATTCCTCTCAAAATATTACTGCTCATTGACAGTGCACCTGGTTACCCAAGAGCTCTGATGGATATGTACAAAGAGATTCATGTTATTTTCATGCTTGCTAACATAACATCCACTCTGCAGCCCATGGATCAAGGAGTAATTTTAACTATCAAGTCTTATTATTTAAGAAATACATTTTGTAAGACTATGGTTGCCATAGATGGTGATTCCTCTGATGGATCTGGGCAAAGTCAATTGAAAAGCTTCTGGAAAGGATCCACTATTCTAGATGCCACTAAGAAAACATTCTATATTCATGGGAAGATGTCAAAATAGCAACACTTGCAGGAGTTTGGAAGAAGGTGATCCCTTGTGGATGACTTTGAGGGGTTCAAGATTTCAGTGGAGGGAGTAACTCCAGATGTGGTGGGAATAGCAGAAGAACTAGAATTAGAAGTGGAGCCTGAAGATATGACTCCAATTTTGAATACATAAAGAAGATATGATGTATATGTATAATGGAATTTTATTCATCCATGAGAAGGAAGGATATCCTGCCATTTGCTACAACATGGATGGATCTTAAGAGCGTTATGCTAGGTGGATATAGCCAGACAGAGAAAGACAAATACTATGTGATCTCACTTGTATGTAAAATCTAAGAAAAAGTCAAACCTTTAGAAATAGAGATTTAAAAAGTGTTTGGCAGAGACTGGGAGGTGGGAGATATAGGGAGAGGTTGAAAAGACATACAAATTTTCAAAATAAGGTCTCTGGATCAAATATATAACATGGTAACTGTATTTGATAATGCTGCTATGTATAATTGAAATTTACTAATAATAGAACTTAAATATACCACCAAAAAAAAGATATATATGTGAGGTGATGGATTTGGGGGGAAAAATAATGTAAATACTTTAAGATTCTAAAAGCATATTAAAATCCTTAGTAGAACAAGATGTTTTAATCCCTCTTAAAAGTCTTTGTATAATTGTTATGCTAATTACTTACTATTTTATTATTTTTATAAAGCAGGTCATTTGGAAGTAATAGAAACTTCTAAATGAAGTGGAAATTAAATGGTATTAACTTCTAAATGATTTTTTATTTGAGACCTTTCATTCATTTTAATGAGTCCTAATGCACAGATTCTGACTATAATAACCTTTGCAATTGAATCAGTGATTCCCAACCTATGTTCTCAAGAACACTGGAGTTTGGTGAGAGGTATATAGGAGTTCTGTCACACACAATTTCTATGATAAAACATTTTTGCAAAGTGGCACAATATAAAGAAATCACAATGTGTATTAACTAAGCCATAGCCATAAGAATCCCATGGTGAAGAAATTTAGTCTCACATAAAACAAAACCAGACAAAACAAAACTAAAAAACAGTAACAGGGACTTCTGCTTCTGGCCAAGATTGAATAATGGGTACTGGACTAGCCCTACTGCCTTTAAAAACAAAACAAAACAAAAAATCCTAGAAAAGTAGATAAACAATATTAAAAAAAGTCTCTTTACAGATATTAGACAACAGACAACACAGAGCTGGAATTCTGAGAGAAAAAAAAAATGAAGTACACCCTACATTTTCCAGGCTTTATTTCTGGAGCACTGTCCAGACCAAAGTTCAGGGAAAGTCCAGGCACAGTAAAGTCTTACTGAGATAAGAAAGGCTAAGGTGGTTAGAATTTGTAGGGCAATATACTATGAAGGGTGGCTACATGGAAGGGAAATATATCCAGAAATTTTTAAAGGGGTTCAGTTAATCCTCTGGATGAATATTAAACTGAATATAAAAAGTCTGACACTCTATGAAGCCATACAAAGAAAATCATGACTAAAGACCTATAAGGGAACTATAAATTAAACTAACATCTGAGCTCTCAAGCTCACACCCACTGAGACATGTTTCAGAACCCACAGATTTAATTATACTTCATCGAACACCCAGGAAATTCAGGGGACACCTCAGAAATGCCATGCCTTAGAACAAAGATTAAACTATAGGAGACATAAGTCAACTCTAGATGTGCATTAACAAAGCATAAAATCAAGATTCAAAAAGATTAAAGTGATTTACAAGTAAATTAATGGCTTGCCAGAACAAAACTGACTACTAAAGGAAGTTACCAGGATCAGCAATATTCAATGTCCAGCATTCAATCAATAATTACTAAATAGGCAAAATTTGAAAAATGTGGCCTATAATAGGGAAAAAATTTAGTCAGTAAAACAGAACCAGAAGTTACAGGTGTGATTGAATTATCAGACAAGGACTTAAAAGAACTACTATAAATATGTATGAGTATTTAAACCAAAGCATAACACAGTAATAAGAAAAATGGAAACCATAAAGAAGAGTCAAATTAAACAACATCTGACAGTATTCTGACATGGATTGGCTTAATTGGGGATTGGCTTTTCCCAAAGAAGACATACTTGAACTTGATAAAATGGCATAAAAACTATCCAAACTAAAACATAAGGAGAGGAAAAAATAAGACTGAAAAAATTAGAGTCTCAATGATCTTTGGACAATATTAAGCAGCCTAACATAATTTTATGTGTGTGTGTTTGTGTGTGTGCACGTGTGTGTATAACTGGAATCTCCTAAAGATGGGAGGGAGGGGCAGATAAAATAATAGCTGCAAATTTTCCATATTTGATAAAAATATCAATCCAGAAATTTAAGAAATGGTAAATCCCAAGCAGCATTACACCAACACACATCATAATCAAACTGATGAAAACTATTAACAGAGGAAAAAAATTAAAGCTGCCAAAGATAAATGAAACATTACATAAAGGGAAAAAATGACCACTGAATACACATTATTCTGGAGTCAAGTCAGAGACAATGAAAGAAAATTTTTAATTTACTGGAAAATAGTCATACTAGAATTCTATACACAGAGAATATTTGTTTCAAAAATTATGGCAAAACAATGCCATTTAACAACAGGCAAAACTTTACAGTACAAAACAATAGCCAACCTGCACTACATGAACTTCTTTGGGATGAAGGAAAATGCTTTGTGATACAAACTAGTTTAAGTTATATTTACCTGTTATATGTGCAAATATAAAATATTTTTATGTTTTATTTACATTTTCTAAGAAATAAATTACTGTTTTGATAAAAAACAATGCCAAGATATTTAGTGAGTTATGTCATATGTGGAAATAAAATATGTGACAGTAATAACACAAAGGACAAGAGAAGTAGAAATGCACTGTTATATGTGCAAGTAGTATAATATTATTTGAAAGTAGATTATAGTAAGTTCAAAATATGCAGTGTAAACGTAGCAAGTAACACATCAGAAAACAAAGTGATTTAACAAAACACCAATAGAGAAGATGAAATGGAATACTAAACATATTCAAGTAATTAAAAAGAAAAAAAGTAAAAGACAAAAACAAGAACAAAGTAGATGGACTAAATAGAAAGGGAATAGCAAGATGTAGACTGAAATACAATATCAATAATTACATTAGATGTAAATGGACTAAAAATACTAACCCAAAAAGAGAATTATCAAACTGCAGTTCTCAAAAAATCCAATTATAACACTATCCACCACAGAACATACTTTAAAATGAAAACACATTCAGCAATAAAAAGGAGCAATCCACTTACACAATGAAACGACTTGGATGAGACTGAAATATTTCTTAATGAACACATCCAGACACAATTTGTGCATACTCTATGTTTTCATTGATATAAAGTTCTAGAATAGGCCAAAAAAAAGAAAAGATCAGATAAAGTAGTTGGCTGTGGCAGGTGCAGAGTGGAATTTACTACAAAGGAGCATGAGGAAACATTTTACCATGATGGAAATGTTCTATATCTTAATTGGGGTGGTGATTATATGGGTTATATAAACACACCAATATGTACACTTAAAATGTAAGTGTGTTTTATGTAAACTGTACCTTGATAAAGTTCATGAACAAAAAGAAAAATATTAACAACTGGAAAATGGTCTAGAACAAGAAATCAATTTAAATATTGATTTATCTCTCCAATTTATCAATACTGGTAAGTTGAAAACCAAGTTCTTTCCATAGTCATTTGTGGCAATTGACCTAATCCGACTTGTTGAAGTCTGAAGTAATGAGGGTTTAAAATTATTTTAATGACACCAAAACAAATAGTTTATATAGTAGAGCCCAAGATATGTCTACTAGTCATTTCTATATAGTCTACAAGCTTGGTAATATATAATTTCACTTCTGAATAATAGCTTATATACATCTTACTGTGTGGCTCTCTAATTTCTCTGTAGCATTGTCTTCCAGAAATCATGAAACATATTGACTTATGAGTTGAATGAATTTGTTTATATCAAAGTAAAAGTTTCACTTGATTTTATGTTCAGTAAGGGCAATGGGCTTCAAGTAAGAGAGGTGATATAAAGGCTATAGCTGCTGAACTTCCAAGGTCCTCTGCCATGAAACTTGCTTTTTATAAATTACCAAATAAGGTATCTTATTCTTTTAGTTTCTCATCTCACATCACAAAATTATAGCTGAGAATGAATTGTCATATTTACACCAGAATATGTGTTACTTGATGGGGAGGAGAGAAGTTAAAAATCTATAAACATGATTTAAAGATAGCTGATTCGCCTGCCGATGCAGGGGACACGGGTTCGTGCCCTGGTCCGGGAAGATCCCACATGCCGCAGAGCAGCTGGGCCGTGAGCCATGGCCGCTGAGCCTGCACGTCCGGAGCCTGTGCTCCACAACGGGGGAGGCCACAACAGTGAGAGGCCCGCATACCACAAAAAAAAACCCCAAAAAATCAGTTTTAAAGATAGCTGATATTCTCCCAGACAGAATCAATTTTAAGACTTAGAAAGTAATATCCTAAAGAGAAGAGATAATCAACTTTTTTTTGCAGGATATTTTAAATCTTATTATACAAATGAAAATTATTAACAAGAAGAAAAGAAATAACACCTATGAATTAGGAAAGGATCTACAGAAAATCCACAATGAAATCAAAAGACGACTAAGTAGTACAAATAAGTATAAATAGAAAAACATACTGAAGAAGTTAGAATTTCATATTTTATTTAAAGTTCAGGTCAAATTATTAGTGAAACCTGTACAGATTCTTTTAAAAAAATCTATAAGCATGGCAAATATGAGATATAATGGCAGAATTAACTGAGTATTGGATATGGGGAAAAACAGAATCACAGTTTATAAATGTACTAATTCATATACTGATAATTAAACATTACAATTAGAGTCAGTGGAGACCTAAAGAACAATTCTTTTATGATCTAGAGCAGCATTTGACAAACTATGTATACCTGAACTCACATTTCTTTTTGTAAATATAATTTGTTTGGAAAACACTCAAGCCTATTCATGTATATGTTGTCTACAGCTACTTTCACATTACAAGTGGAGTTAGTATAGCTGCAACACAGATCGTACAGCCTGAAAAACTTAAAATGTTGAAAATCTGGCCATTAAGAAGAACTTTGCATACCCAGAAAATAAAAATAGATCTAAAAGGAAATATATTTCCAACAGTGTTATTATTAGATATTGCATTAAAGAGCAGTGGTAGCTTTTCAAGGTTGAATCAGACTGATATTTAATGCTTATGTTGGTGAGAAGAACAATGAGCAGGAGACCTTCTTTGGTGGTGGTGGAAGGGTGGCGGTGGGGGGAGGAAGAAAGAGAGAGAGAGAGAAAGAAGAGGGAGGGAGATTGATTTAAAGGAGTTGGCTCTCTGACTGTGGAAGCTGACAAGTCCAATATCTGCAGGGTAGGCTGGCAGACTGGAGACTGAGAAAAGTTGATGTTTCAGTTGAGTCTGAAGGCAGTCTGCTGGCAGAATTCCTCTTCCTTGGAGGGAGGTTAGTCCTTTTTTATATTAAGGCCTTTAACTGATTGGATGAGGCTCTCCACTCTGCTTCCAAAGTTAATACTATCTGCACCTGGGTAGGGTGGGAGGCAGTAGAAAGAGGTTGTTAAGTTATTGATTCCCCTAACCCATCCTTGGAGAATCAAATTGATTTTGTGTAGAGTGAAGTCCTGCATATTTCTTTAAATCCCCTAGGTGCTTCACATAGCTAGCCAGAGTCAAGAACCAGAAGGTTAAGCAAAGTTTTATGACAATATATTATATAGCCTCTAAGTTGTTACAGTGCATTTTGATACAGGCTCAAGGTGGAAGATGTTTCATTCAGAGTTTAGCAAATGTATTTTACCAGTGAACCTTTATTCATACATGATCTGTTAACCAATGTTTCTTGAAGTAGGTTGAGATCTGCTGCTCTAGACCAATACTGTCACTTATGAAAGAGAAGATGAAAGGTCAAAGAAGTTAAGTCATTGCCCAAAGTCACACCTCTTAACAACAGAATCAAATCTAAAACTTGGGTCTCCTTTCTTTGTCTGATGCTCTTTTCCTTCTTCTTTATAAAATAACTCAATATTTATTCCTTCTGACTCTCCATTCAAGTTTCACCTGTGTCTAGATTGCTGCAATCAGAATCATTGCAAATTTAGTTGGGGAGTTTTTCATTGCTATGGTGGGTACAGTTTACTTCAAATGCACTGTGACAGAGAATAATTTCTCTCTCATTACCTTTTCCTTTAAAACACCACTTTAGGGGCCTGAAAGTCAGCTTCCTAGTCAATGTTGACTGCTGAGGCACTGACAGAATGACAGTCCTGAACTGGCTAATCAGAGGGTGTAAATGATATAAAGGTGACAGTCACTACTCTATTAGTGTTCCCATCAGGAAGCTAAGAACCTCTATCCATGATTCTTGGAAAAGTGTTATAAGAACTAAGGTAGTTTTTCATGATTTTAAAATAAAGCATAGTAAGAAGAGCAAATAATGATACTTCATGGCCTAAATGTTCTCTCCATTGCTGCTCGAAGTAGCAGTTCTCATCTGAGGTGTGTTTTGCAGGATGGTTTGTGTGATTCATTATGGAGTATCTTAAATAAGTTCCAAATAACATATACATTTCCAAGTTTGCAAACAAATTACTTAAAATATACATTATATGTGATACAAGTTTATTACTAAATTAATTATTCCTCTCACTTGTACTCAATATGATTCCCTAAAGGAAAGAAAAAGGGGTAGATTTTCTAGGTCAGTACATGCAAGTTTGTTACATGGGTGATTATCATGTAACAAACTGATAAAAGATGGAGAACCATACATAGGTTCTGACAAGTTTTTTGGGAGGGGGAACATGCTACTCTCAATCTACTGACTTGTGAAATTTTACACACTTACACATCCCCACACACATCAGGTCTACACACACAGGGGCACATACACAGTTCTAAAACTATAAATTGCCATTGGGCTGTCTACATCTCTGAAATATCTCATTCTAGGTTTGAAATTCTACAAAAAACCCAACTATTTCTTCCCTAAGATATAGATGTTTCTAATGCCAAATAAATCTACGAAGGAATTGAAATGACCAAGAAACAAGCCAGGATAAAATAAGTGCATTTTTTTTTTCAGAGTAGAGCAGGCATAATATGGAGTCTAAGATATGTATGCTGCAGTATTTACTGAGATACAAGAAGGTCCCTTGATGACCTAGACACAATTTTCAGAGTGCTTCAAACATCTGCTACTTCAGTAATAATGTGTTTCACTATATTTTCACAAAGTAGCAAAGAGTTCCAGAGCATCTCCAAAAGAGAAAGGATTGAAAGCTGAAAAATTCTGGTTTGGGACCAAGGTTGTTATAGAAAAGGCTTCTTCCCTATTAAAAAGTTTTAATTTAATATAAATTAAAATTTATATATTCTTTAACATTAACATTAAACAATGGGAAATTGGTGTATGAACAAGCAAGTCTAAATGTCTTCTCATCACATGGTTTTGCAAGGTCGTAACTAAACTTCACACACCTCATATATGAAGATGATTTGCTGATTTTCTAGAGAGCTTCATCCTTTATGTTACTGAAGCCAGAAGCATTGTACCTGCAGTATCAAAATTAGCCTATCCATGCATAGACGTTGATCTAAATCAGCTTGGTCGGGTAATAGCATTTCTCTTGTGATGTCGTTTAACTTTTTACCGTAACATAGATTCACTCCAACTTGGAAAGCATCCAGTGTTCAGATGGCTAAAGAGAAAAAAATACTGAAGAAGCTACTTGGACCCATAGGCTACACCTACATATTAAACTTACTGCACAGCCAGCTTGGGTGAAATTAGAGAGAAAACTGCCCAAGCATGTCAAATGTTTAAGCTTTAAGACCCTGGGTGGAATGAAACAAAAGAGGAAGGAATCCAGGGGTGCTTTAGCATAATCAAGCTGGCTCATGCCACTGAAGTCCCACAGCTGGGACTGAGAACTTACTGCTGTGAGGAAACTTGTAATTGTACTCCAGACCCACAGTCACCAGTGGACATGTGGTGTATGTCTGTGTGTCTGTGTGTGTGTTTTAAATTTTCCTGCTAAGAACGAAAAGAAAGGGAACAAACAAATACTACAGAAACTAACATGTTTCTCATTCATTTTTTACAAATGTGTAATATCTTAAATATCTCCTTGCTCCCCACTCCTTCAACTTTACTTTTGACTTACATAATTCTGGTTGGTGCCTATCACTTTAAGACCCTTTTATTCAGTCTGAAGTTTATTAGATTACATATTCCAAAACTGCACTAGAATGTAGTAATATTATACTTGAAATGTCTTATTTTTATGCAATAAGCTCATTGAAAATGAACATTTTTTTGTTTATATTTAGTGTCTTTATTGCTGGGCAGAGGTGCTATCCAGCAATCCAAAGCACTGGATTTAAGCTCAGGTATTAAGAAAGCAACATTCTACTTTGTTTCCCTACACCCCCATGCTCCCATTTTAATGGCTTGTCAGTCCATTTCCATTTGCTGATTTAGCCATTTTGTAAAACTGACTGACAGCAAAGTATGGCTCAAAGAGGAGATTTTGATGGTATTTTTTGGAAATAAAAATCTGTTCATAGGATCTAATACCCGCTGATACATCACATATCTACTGACCAGATACATTTACATCTATTGTAGAAACAGGAGTTAGAACTAGGAAGGTGGAAGGGGCAAAAAGTTATACACTGAAAGAAAGGGAGGTAAAAATATCTGAACTTCTTTCCAAACTTAAACACAAACGCACACACACAATACCAGTCTACAAGAACAAACAAGTTCCACATCAAATACTCTAGGAGAATATTGCCAAGCTATTTGGCCTACTTCAACCCAAGTTACACCAAAACAGTATGTGCTTTTTAACGCTATGACAGATGGTTATCTAAACAACCAAACTCAGCTATGTTATATATTAATCACTGTAAAAGAGGTATGATTAAATGAATGCTATTCTATAATTTTCCAGTACTATTCACAGACATGGCATACTTATATTTTGTATACTTAGACTATATAAGTATAGACATACTTATATTTTGACCTTTTGCCCAAAGACTGAGATCTGATCATTAAGGGACTAGTATAATTTCTAGTGTGCTAAGAATTACTCAGCTCCTTTTCAATTAGCAGAGCTACCCATGACACTGTATATGAAAACTTTCCTACTAGAGAAGTAAATATAATATAAATAGTTAAAATTACTTGGATGATGCTGCATCTCTAGAAGTGGATTTCAGTATAGAAGTTTTATTACTAGGCAGATGTGAGTTTAAATTCTGACTGTAGGTTAAGCAGTTAAGAAGAGTTGGGCATATCTAGATTTTAATGCCTCAATTTGCATATTGGTCAATACTGCCTACTTCATGGAGTTGTTCAAAAAATGCATGCCAACCTTGAAAAATATAGCTGCTGGCACACAGTGAGAACTTAATTAATATAAGCATTTAAAAATTTATTGTTATCGTGACACTATTATAATTAGAGATGCTTATTAATTTAAGAATTATTTAACTAGTTTATTTATCCCCTGCTCTATAATCTGTTTAATATGCATAAAATACCTAGGATATGTTAGTAAATAATATATTATGTACTAATATAGTAATACATGTGACTTCTCAATTTTCTCTCCCTTCAAAAACTACAATCTCAGGAATTCTTCTTAGAAGTTGTGCATTAGGTTAAATGAACTAACACTTGAGTTATTTCAAACCCATATGCATATCTAAAGCCAATGAACCAATTAATTATTGTATTGCAGCCAGATCTACTAAGATTTTTTTCAAATGACTGATTTAATGTTTGAAATTTTGAAATTACTAATTAGGGAATGATTTAAGTTAGCATAAAAATGTCTCATATGCATTCAGATGCCCAGACCCAAAGAAGTATAGCCTATGTTGTAAGCAGCTGATTTTGTTATGGGACAGACCTGGTTCTAATCACACTCCATCACTTACCAACTGATGATTTTGGAAAGAAGGATTGTATCTGTTTGTTCCCCTTCTGTAAATCAGGTATAATACTAGCAACTGCCTCGCTTAAAGATTGTTTAGCATATCCTGGTTGATAATAACTGTTCAATACATATTATTGAGTATTGTTGCTATTGTTATGTGTGTGATACATTAATCTACCTGAAGTTACACGAAAACAACAAAAAAAGGCATTTAAAAGTTTGATTTAATAAATTTGTAAAAGCTATATTTAAAATTACATTTAAATCAATTAAAATATTTCCTATATGTATACTCAGAAATATGCTATAATTAGGATCTCTTTTAATTTGTTTTTCTGTTTCTTAAAATTTTTTTTATTGACAGTTAATTTGCAATATTGTGTAAGATTCAGATGTACAGCACAGCAATTCAGTCATATATATATACATATATATATATAGAACTGAATATATATATAAAACTGAATATATATATATATAAAACTGAATATATATGTATATTGTTTTCACATTATTTTCCCTTATAAGTTATTATATAATATTGAGTATACTTCCCTGTGCTATACAGTAGGTCCTTGTTAGTTATCTGTTTTATACATAGTGTGTATATCTTAATCCCAGCCTCCTAATTTATCCCTCTTCCAACCCCCGTTTGGTAACCATAAATTTGTTTTCTGTGTCTGTGAGTCTGTTTTTTTGGAAATAAATTCATTTGTGTCTTTTTTTCTTTTCCTTTTAGATTCCATATATAAGTAATATCATAAGATATTTGTCTTTCTCTGTCTGGCTTACTTCACTTAGTATGATAATCTCTGGGTCCATCTGTGTTGCTGCAAATGGCATTATTTCATTCTTTTTATGGCTGAGTAATATTTCATCATTATTCCAAGATGTAATACCACGTCTTCTTTACCCATTCTTATGTCAGTGGACATTTAAGTTACTTTCATGTCTTGGCTATTGTAAATAGTGCTGCAGGGAACATTGGGGTGCATAAATCTTTTTGAATTATGGTTTTCTACAGATATATGCCCAGGAGTGGGATTGTAGGATCATATGGTAGCTCTATTTTTAGTTTTCTAAGGAACTTCTATATTGTTCTCCATAGTGGCTGCACCAGTTTACATTCCCACCAACAATGTAAGAGGGTTCCTTTTTTTCTCCACACCCTCTCCAGCTTTAATTATAGACTTTTTATGATGGCTATTCTGACTGGTGTGAGGTGATACCTCACTGTAGGGTTTTTTTGTTTTGTTTTGTTTTTGTGATACGTGGGCCTCTCACTGCTGTGGCCTCTCCCGATGCGGAGCACAGGCTCCGGACGCACAGGCTCAGCGGCCATGGCTCACGGGCCCAGCCGCTCCGCAGCATGTAGGATCCTCCCGGACCGGGGCACAAACCCCTGTCCCCTGCATTGGCAGGCGGACTCTCAACCACTGCGCCACCAGGGAAGCCCACTCACTGTAGTTTTGATTTGCATTTCTCTAATAACTAGCAATGTTGAGCATCTTTTGATGTGCCTTTTGACTAACTGTATGTCTTCTTTGGAGAAATGTCTGTTTAGGTCTTCTGCCCAGTTTTCGACTGGGTTGTTTGTCTTTTTGACATTGAGCTGTATGAGCTGTTTTTATATTTTGGAAATTAATCTCTTGTTGGCTGCATCATTTGCAAATATTTTCTCCTGTTCTGTAGGTTGTCTTTTTGTTTTGTTTATGGTTTCTTTTGCTATGCAAAAGCTTTTAAGTTTAATTAGCTCCCATTTGTTTATATTTGGTTTTATTTCCATTACTCTAGGGGACAGATCCAAAAAGAGATTGCTGCAATTTATGTCAAAGAGTGTCTTGCCTATGTTTTCCTGTAGGATTTTTATTGTATCTGATTTTACATTTAGGTCTTTAATCCATTTTAAGTTTATTTTTATGTATGGTGTTAGAGAATGTTCTAATTTCATTATTTACATGTAGCTGTTCAGTTTTCCCAGTACCACTTATTGAAGAGACTGTCTTTTCTCCACTGTATATTCTTGCCTCCTTTGTCACAGTTAATTGACTATAGGTGAGTGGGTTTATTTCTGGACTTTCTATTCTTTTCCATTTTTGTGCCAGTACCATACTGTTTTGACGATGTAGCTTTATAGTATAGTCTGAAGTTAGGGAGCCTGATTCCTCTAGCTCTGGTTTTTTTTGTTTTTGTTTTTGTTTTTGCGGTATGTGGGCCCCTCACTGTTGTGGCCTCTCCCTCTGTGGAGCACAGGCTCCAGACATGCAGGCCCAGCAGCCACGGCTCACAGGCCCAGCCGCTCCGCAGCACGTGGGATCCTCCCAGACCGGGGCATGAACCCACGTCCCCTGCACCGGCAAGCAGGCTCTCAACCACTGCGACACCAGGGAAACCCTGTTTTTTTGGGGTTTTGTTTTGTTTTTATTCTTAAGATTGCTTTGGCTATTTGGGATCTTTTGTGTCCTTTAACTTTCATAGTATACTTTTACTATAGCATTGCATTAACTTTTTGCTTTATAGCTTTAACTATGTCCTTTGGACAGTTGGGCAGTTTTATTTTCTTAATTTGACAAGTTAAGCATCAATAAAATGTCTGATCAGGTTTTTCAGTTATTATAAAAACTTGTTTTCCATTTCTTTATTTTTCTCTTCCGCATTTATTGGCATTTCATGCACTGTTTCTTTTTTTGTTTGTTTGTTTGTTTGTTTTAATTCCCTGTCTCCTTCAATAAAATGTAAGCTGTGTAATGAAAGGGAAATGTTTTGTTCACTGATGTGTTCCCAGAACTTAGACTATTGTCTGGCACTTAGTACATTAAATAATTATTTGTGGAATGAATGAATGAATTAGATAATCATATATAATAGAGTTACAGTTAATAGAACAAGGACTAAGTGAAAAAGGAAAGAGAAAGAATTTTTATCTCTACATATTATTCCCTGGTCATGTTGCTACCTTTACTTTTGAGTAGCAGATACATATTTTCTTTAAATGAAACAAAAAAATAAGCACATCTAAATTTTATTGTAAAAATGTCTCATATGCATTTAAAAGAGAGAAAAATATTCATAATATCACACATGCCCCCATCTAGAGAGAATAATAGCTAATAACACTTATTGCACTCTTGCTTAGTGCCTGGCCAGTGCTAAACACATCATACAGTTAATCTATTTTAAACCCCATAAAACTATAAAGTAAGATTATTATCAGTTTAGAAAAACTGGGATAAAATAGTGTAAGTAACCTTCCAAAGACATGAGGTTAAAGTGGTGAGGCTAGGTTCCAAACCTAGAATATTTGCAAATCTTATCTCTTAATGTTATACTCTATTGTTAAAACATTTTTGTCTGTTTTACTCATATGCAGACTATTTCATACAGTTTATTTTAGATGTTTTGTGTTTTCTTATTCTATTTTTATGACACTAATTCTGAGGTTTCCCTTATGCATTACATATTCTTCAAAATTTTATTTTTAAATTGATGACTAATATATCACAATTCTCCTTTCTGGTGGATACTTAGATTATTTTCTCTTTTCAGTTTTGTAGAGAGGCACTGGTTAGATTATCATGATAGCATGATTGAATCAAGACTGTTCAGTATAGTGAAGTTTATGAACATTTTGAAAACCTTAATTTTTTTGCCAAATTTTTGCAAAATGTATAAATTCTTACTCCTAAAAACATTGTTCAGAATACTTATTTTAGATGCCCTAATTGTCTTGGCATTAGTGTTTTCTTTAAATTCTATTTTGAAGGTCTCAATATTTCAACTTTTATGTTTAACATGATTTTTACAACATTAATTACTGTTTGATTCTCACAAAGAGTGAAACAGTAATTAAAATTGCCTGTTTGTGCCCTTTCCTCAGTTTTCCTTTCCTAGTTGTTTTCAATTTCATTTATAACCTTAACATTTCTCTAATCACATATATTTAAAAGACTTAATTCCAGCTTAATTTTGATTTTAATTTTATTATATTAGTGAGATACAGAGATTTAGCTTTTGAGCAGTTCCATTTATCATTTTTTTCCTATGCTGTCTCTTAGATAATTTCCATAATTAAAAATTCTTTTCTAGGACAAAATCAATTCTTCTCCTTTAATTTATGTCTAATATATTTATTTATTCAAATAATATGAAATCTATTTTAGTACAAATATAAAATTATTGTTGCTAATTAACTAATTGTCACATCACTGTATATTGATTTATATTTCTATTCCCTAAAGAATTTTGAATCTTCTTTATCTGTATAATTTTATATATGTGGTTTTCTGGACTATTTTCTCCTTTTGATCTTCATGTCAATTCCTTATAATTAATACCTTCTTATTATTATAGCTTTGTATGATTTATTATCTAGTAGGGAATGTTTTTTATTTTTACTCTTTTTTTAAAAATGCTAATGGCTGGCCTCATTAAGTTAATTTTCCAGATGTTCTCCAGAATTATTTTGCTAAGACCAAAATAATCTCTACTAAGTTTTTAATCAGAATTGTATGCAATACATATTCTAACCAAGAAAAATGGACACCTTTAAAATATTCAGAATTCTTTTGTGCTTTTTCAGGAAGGTTATATAGTTTTGTTCATATTGTTTCTGATCTTTCACAAGATTGGACCTGTGTATATTATGCTGAAATATGTTTTCAAGACACAAGCTGGAATCAAACTTAAGCTGTGGTAAAACTCATAAGGTCTCATAACCATGGATGCTACATCATAACTATGGAAGTGATGGCACCAAGGATTCAATTAGATATCAGTTTACTTATATGGTAAATCAGACATAAGCACCTTAGCCTCCTCACTCACCCACCACGCACACACAAACACATGTGCACAAACACATGCACACTCATATACAGTCATTGGTTTAGACCTAAATCTATAAAATAGAAATCATTTTAGTTTTATCACTTTTTCTAATCCCCATGGAAACAGGCAGGGTATCAATTTTAAACAATAATTAATAGATGTGAGTTTTGTCATGCCAAAGTGGAATATAGGCTGTAAAATGTAGTTTGAATCCTACTCTTACTTTTACTCTGGTGCCCTTGAGCAAGTTACTTCGTATCTGTAACTCAATTTTACTCATCAGTAAAAGTGGAAAAATAATAAAACTTAATTTATAAGATTATGGTAAGGATTAAATGAGGTAATACATGTAAAAGTATTTAGAACAGAGGCTGGAATGTAGTAAATGTTTGATGCAGGTTGGTTATTTTGTGGGCATTTAGAGAAGTAGAAGGGAATACAAAGACTGTAATACCTTTCTTTTTAAAATCACAGTTCTAATGGCTAAACTAAGTAAACATGCAGATAGCTGTCAAAATGGTAACCAGTATGAAGCATCCTTTTGCAAAGAGTTATTTTAAGAACATAGCATATAATTCTATTAACGTGAAAAGAGAACAAAGAGAAAGTTTTTGCTCTGAGAAGTATTTCTATGTCTCTTCCTATTTGATTAGGTCTTACCTATTGGGTTTAAAGTGGGGAGAACCCTCAACTATCAAAGATCCATAGGCACAGAAAAACTTCTAGCCATGAGACTATTATGACCCAAGGTAGCCACGTACATAATTTTTCCAGCTTTTGTTCTAATTTTATAAAATGAGGAGTGGAATCCTAGAATAAGAGTCTTTGAACTTTGTGGATATGTACACAATTAAGGAAAATAATTAAATTTAAACTTAAAAATGCGTATTTAAATATATATACATATATATTTGCAAGTACATATGTGTAACTGTACTAATAAAATATACACATATGAAATATAAACATACAATTTAAAATAGAAAAGAAACAATGTTTTTAGATGACTTTCAAATCATCATCCTTCATAGTATTTTTAGTTAATAACTCATAGGAAAATATACACTTAATATGAGAGTCATTTTTAATGATAGTGAATTCAAATGCATATTTCCAGTAGACTGTGATATTCATAAAATAATTCATTCAAGATTTTTTTTGGATTTGATCAGACCATCATTTTCTTCTTCTTGCTTTTTTTTTAATCTCTTAATGTGGTGACAGGGAATTCATATTCAAAGTAAAAGCATGTTAGTTCTTCTATTTTCTTACTGTTCCCTTGTGCTAAAATATTTAGTATTATCTTATTTCTGTGCTGTCTTGCTAAAGATTTTCCCCAGGCATGTTTGTATTTTGTGAATTTTTTAAAGTTAAAACCACATGCTATAACCTGCAAATTTAAATTGGGACAAATTATGATCAGCTGAAATATGTTAAAAGTAGACTGAAGAATAAGAGCCCGCTGATTAACCTCTGCCCCCAAGTAAGAGGGATGTCCACTCTTCCCTCTTATGCACTATGCTGTATCTGACATTCTAGCCAGATGAAGTTACCAGTGCCTGTCCTTATGTTAAAACTTAGGAGTGCTAAATTGTTTTCTTATTTATTAGTTAAAAATAAATTTTAGCTAAAAATAGAAATTTTCATATTTCCTATTCAAATCCTAATAAAGCATTGCATATTCCAGAATGCTAAAAAATAATTAAATTGTCTATTTATTTTAGGCCATTCCTCAGAATGTTAAAGTTTTTAAGTTCCATAATTTGCATTCAGATTTAGAAATTAAGAAATTCAAGCTATGAGCAATATACCTCCACTTGCAGGCTGCGTGTCTGACTAGCACAGGGAATGCGTGGCAGATGGGAGCAGAGTTCCCCCCTTCTGCCCTTCTTCCAGAAGCTTTTCTCACCTCCAACTCTTCATCTCCATTAAAACATATTCAAACATAATTAGTGTAACATTAAAATGGAAGAAATTTTGTAATTGCCAGTTGTTCTGTAGCCATGGTTACATCCAAGATTTATAGCAAGTAACTCCAGGCTGGGCACGAACAAGCAGTTAGCAGGAACAGCAGTAAGAAAATGTTTGTGTGCATGTGCAGGTGTGCTGATGTGAATGTTTGCCAAAAAAAAAAGGAAAAAGAAAAAAGAAAGAAAGAGAGAATATTCGGTGACATTTAAGGTGCTAATATCTGGAAGTCAACCTTTAATTTGACAGCTTTTAGTGCTAGTTAATTTCATTCATCCAGGCGAGGTGTAGGAAATTTGCAGCACCTTTAAATTATCACGTTTTTCCACACTGCCTCAGGCCTATGTGGACTACCTGAACCATACTTTTTTTTTACCTTTTTTTTTCAGGTCAGTTGAAGTAAAACTTTCATTCCCTTTCTCAGACAATTAATCTTTAGCTAATTGAAGCAGGGATGCTGCAGGATGGGTTTCACTGGGGCCTGTAAATCTCATTTAGCAAAGTGAATTCAAGGCACACGCTGCACCTAATGATGTGACAGGTGGACTGCACCGCAAGACAGCAGCCTCGGAAAAGTTGATTCTCATTAGACCTGCAGAGTCCTGCAGTCAGTTTTCTGATGGCTGAAGAACACTAATCGCATCTGTTTGCTCCTGGGGAGGGGTAGGGGGGAGACAGGGAAGTTGTGGGCTGGGGGGTGGAGGAAGGGAAGGAAAGAAGAGGAAGGGGCAAAATGCTCTTCTTTTCTTTCACGAGTTAATATCCTTGACTCCTGCCCAAAAACCCAGCAGGTCTACCTCCCACCAAGCGATCAGCCTCCGTTCTGCTGACTCCAACAGGGTGCACCCTTTCCCTAATTAACTAAAAGGGCTATGGAAAGCAAAGGAGGCCTTGTGTTGGGTGAACCAATTATTTTGAAGGGTATTAAGTCATCAGATTTACTTTTATCTTGATTGCATTGTGGAAATCGTGCATAATTAATGGTGGGAGCTTATTAGGAAAATGATTAGGCAAATTACACAGGTGTCGGATGCATTTTTTATGATAAATTTGCTAGAACAATCCTGCAATTCCATCTGTTCAGCTCACATCAGAATGTCACTCTGAAGAAATTAATGGTGCAGAGTTATACAAAGTTACTAGAGGCTTTGGTTGCAGATTTAGGTAAGATATGTGTAAATATATAAATATAAATACATAATAACTAGCAGTTTACTAATAAGTTTTTGATGTTACAGTTCAATAAATTTCTTATATAGTCTTGAGAGTAAATGATAGTCAGATGGAAACAAAGAAGTAGAACAAATGTAAACCTCATCTAATCAGTTTGATGTGTATGTAGATAAAAATAAGCACTAGCTATAATAACTCTTTGCTTTGCATGATGACTGCAAATGGGCTACCAGCTCACTAGTGTAGGAATCCTTGTGTTTTGTCCCCAGATCTTAAATCTTACCTGCAACCATTCCCATTTTCAGTTTCCTTTCAGTTTTAAATGGAATCACCTTAAGAGTCACACTTTATCAGAAGCTCTTGTACAAGTAGTATATCTAGTACATATAAACCAATTATTTACTATCTGAGGAGCCAACTTCCTCTTTGACTGCCAGAAATAAGTCAAGGAGGAGAATTGTTAGGAGTTTTCATTCCACTCGGGCATTTGTTAGCTGGGATCATGCTCATTCTCATCAATTTATATATGATTAAGTAATGCTGTATCTTAATATTCTCTAAACTTCCTGATACTATGAACTGATGTAAATCTTTGATCTGAAATACGAGTTTAGTAATATTTAGAGAGAGTATTAATTATCAATAAAGGCAATATAGAATGTCTTCTTCAAAAATGTCAGGTCTAGTTTCGTTGTTCTGTAACGAAAAAGTAGTTCATTTTTAAGTAGCATTCAAAATACATACATACATCCAAAACATCAGAAAATGCTTTTAGCTTAAATTACTAGTAGTACTGCTCTAAAATAGCTAAGCACTCTTGCTGTTTGTTATATAATGTCATGAAAAGAACTATTGTAATCTTGTGTCTTTGGTCTCTTCAAACTGCAAAGCAACTCAGAATAATTATTAATGTCGACATTGTAGATTGGCCAGCTGTGTCATTCACCAAAGCAATATTTTTGACTTATAAAAACATAAAAGGTGATCAAGGTGTATAGAAAGAACCAGCTTCCATATTCTATATGTACTTTGTTTAAGCTGAGTATTTTCAACTGCCTGCTACACTGCTGTCTGATTTTCCTACAAAACACTCAAACTCAACAAAATAAAAACTAAACTCCTTATCACTACTTCCAAAATAGGGTTCTTTAACAAATGCCATTAATCCCACTTAATTAACCAGATCTAAAATTTGGAAACCATCTCTCTCCTCAGTTTTACTCCAGTGTCCAATTTGCTACAAAGTCCTGTTATTTCTACCCTAGAATATCATTCGCTATCCTCACTTATACCACCTCAGTTCAGCATCCATTGATTTTCACTGGTATTAATTTGATATCCTCCAAACTTGCCCTTATGCCATTAAGCATTTTACATTGCTACTGCAATTATTTTCTAAAATGTATCACTCAACATTATTACATTGCCTATGAGATAAAATCCATCTTTAGGACAAAGGCCATTCATGATGTGACATTGTGCCTACTTTTGCAGCCTTATCTTTTGCCACCTCCCCACAGTCATCCTGAACAGCCTGTGATTCTTTGAGTACAGCATGCCTTTTGGTGTCGCTTTGCCTTTGCAAGTGTTATTACCTCTGTGAGGAATCCCCTTTCTTAATGTTCTGCTGTCTGAATATTCTTCCTCAATCATCAGGTCTCAGAATAATGTCACATCCTCTGTGAAACTTACCTGAAACCCATAGATGCAGGTTTTACCTTTTCCTCTGTGCTAATACAGTGTTTTGTATTTAATTCAGTATTCCCATTTCCTTCACTATGTCTGTGTCTTCCACTTAGACGTGAGTTCCTTGAATGGAGGGATCAAGTCTCACTCACCACTCTACAGTTACTGCCTAATACATTTTCTGTAATATAGTACATAATGAATGATTGTCCAGTAAATGAATAAATGAAAATATATGTGTAGCATTACATGGCTGAATAGTAATACCCCAGTCTGCTTTAGCCAAAGAAGTTGGTTCATGGGTAAATGAAGTTTTGAATAATAAGTCAAAGTATTTTATGCTAGCACTTTTTTCGCAAGTCATAAACCAGGGTAAACTATCATTTTCTTGCTTGCATCCCTCTCTCACACACACAGGAACACAAACACATATCTGCTCACTCACAGCAGGAAGCACAGAGAAAATATACCCTCTGGTAACAGCAGCAAAGAGCTGTGTTGAGGGTGCATATGATCTTGCTACCCAGAATGTATACCAGGACCAGCAGCACTGACATCTCTTTGTTAGAAATGCAGACTTTTAGGACCAATCCCGGACCTCCTGAATCACAATCTACATGTTAGCAATATTACCAGGTGATTTGTAGTGCTTAGTGTTTGAGAAGCCGCAGCATTAGAAGACACATCTTTCACAGACTCCAGGGCTTTATGTAGTAATAAATAGAAAATGCTGAAACACTAATAGATGTAACAGTTCAATACATATATAGTGAAATTTTTTTTTTTGCCGTACGTGGGCCTCTCACTGTTGTGGCCTCTCCCGTTGTGGAGCACAGGCTCCTGACGAGCAGGCCCAGCGGCCACGGCTCACGGGCCCAGCCGCTCCACGGCACATGGGATCCTCCCGGACCGGGGCACGAACCCACGTCCCCTGCATTGGCAAGCGGACTCTCAACCACTGCGCCACCAGGGAAGCCCATATAGTGAAAATTTTAAATCCAAACTTTGATCAGCAGCGAACAGATACTAAGAATTTTCTGCGTTAGCCATAGGACCTCTTTTTACACAGGGGAGTGACCTCTCTCTCTCATATTTCTGTAGAGTGTGGATCAGCATTAAAGGAGAAAAGTGTGAGCATGCATTGCAGAACCAAGGAGGACGGAAAATAAGGATCTGTGCAGGATCATGACATGAGTACCATCTATGCCCACTTTGGAGCAAAGTTCACGCCAGTTCCTTAAAGACAAAGATTGGAAGTTAATACCCTATTTCTATACCTATGTGTGTGCGTAACATAATATATCCACAGAGAGTCACACACACACACACACAAAATGGATAATGCTCAAGTGAATATTTTTTACTACTGGTAAATTGTTTTCTTATTATGGATTCCACCATTGTCAAATAACCCTTTTGTTTTCTTCCTAAAATTTCCAATAAAAAATAATTCTTGTCAATATTACTAGGAGTACCTAAACCAGATAGAACTAAACTATGTAGAATAAATTTACAATGTGAGGGGAACCCTGACGGGATAGTGCCTAAGCAAGTTATATTTCAGTCTAGGTGTGTCCCAAAGCCACAGCCCAAGGTCAGGCCTACCAATCAAAGGAAAAATGGAAGCTTTGGCAAGAAAGTGAATAATTCTGACACCAGATGCAATCTTATTTCAGTTAACCAAATATCCAAGACAAATATTTGCTTTTATCCTCTCGGAATGCATAGGACAGTGTGGCTGAGAGAATTTAGCTTAAAATTAATATTCCACGTAATTAAATTAATTAAATAAATATGAGAAGGTAATCTTGGAATTCAAAACTATAAGCATAAGATTATTCTTTATACCTAAGAATTGGATGAGTTCTTTAGGCATCATTCAGATCCTTCTGAATATTAAACTTGTCTTTGTTTCCTGAAAAATATAACTTTAAACAGAATATGAGAGGAGGGCAAATTTTTATGAAACTTCTTTTTTTTCAGAGATATGTAAGGAATTTTGATTATCCTTATCAACTATTGTATTATGATTAGTGTAGAGTGCAAAATTAAAATTTCTTTGTAATTTTCCAAATATTTTCTAGTATAATACTGTTTTATTACTATTATACATTTCCCTAGCCATAGTCCCATATTTTGAATCTAGTTGGTTTACATTATTCAATACAGATTATGACAATAATAATCGTAATTAATTTTGACCCTTCTAAATTTTCAAAGATTTTTTGCAAGACATGAAAATATGTAGTGTAGAGTGAAGCATAAGTACTTTATTGATGTTTTAATACAGCAGAATGCATCAAATACTTAAACGTATTCAAATGTCAACTTATTTCCAACCATTTTATTTTCCTGCCATCAACATAATTTTTAAAAATCAAGCATTTTCCCTACTCCAACTATGATAACTCACCAAAAATTCAGATCTTGTTTCCAATTCAAAGAGCTCAACTGTGTAGTTTCATCACCAAGGAGAACTGCGCAAACACATACAAACAATGCAGTGGGAAAAATCTTATTTCTCTTTTACTGAGATTTCAGTGCTTATATAACTATTCATTTAATTGTAACAATGAAGAGCAATAAAACACAATCACTAAAGTGATTGGGTTCTAAATAATCAGTGTCTTTGTAAGCACCGCAAAGACCAAAAAGTGATCATCGTAGGCTATATATCCAATGAATGCAGCATTAAAGATCACCAAATCTTTAAAAGATATACCTAGTATTTCACAGAATTGTATGTTCTAGGTCAGTATGAAAACCTCAAGGATTGAGCCATATAGTAATTCATTAAATTGTTTCAAATTCATAGACATCATGACTAGGGAGTAAGAATTTTCTAAAAATATGTTGGTGAGAGAGAGAGGTGCTATTCCTGAAGGTTTTTCTGGCAAAATAACCTTCTGTATAACAAATGAAAAGCATGACCAAAAGAGCTCACTAGATATTAACATTTTGAAAGATAGTCACTACTAGAAAAATACATCCCAGATTGTCAAGATTGTTCTGGTTATCCATTTTGAGGTGCTATACTACTCCCAGGAACCTATCCCTTATTTACTCCTGTAGCATATCGTCATTCTATTAGATTCTGTTCTTAGTGAATTAGAGAGGCATCAAATAAGGTATCTTCTAAGATGCACTTAGAGGATAAACAATTTCCTATATTCTTGTATGCATAAAAAATGAGAGAAAAGACTTTTGTGTTGAGCATAGATGGTGCATATGTTTCAAATGTTATTTCTCCAAGTTCATTAGTTGTTATCTTCCATGGTCAATCCAGCAGCAATTCAATTCTTTATTGACTGTGAGACCTTGGAGAAATTTGTTTTTTAGCCACAGTTCCTCATCTATAAAATGGGGACTCCTATATTCTAAAATTCTTTTGAGCATTGAATAAGATAGTACACATAAAACACTTAATCCAATGCCACTTAATCCTGGTGCCACCAGCACCAAAATAATGATTCATTGATTGTGTCAGATTGAGGAGAAATGCCCATTCTCCTAGTGCTCATACTTTATTAGTTTAATTTCATCTTTATCATGACTACCCCAAAGTTCAGAAAAAAATTAGCACGAATTTTCTCTCAAGTTTTTCTGTCCTTTGTTTACTTCTGTCCTGGTGTTCAGCATCAATATTAATGACATCAAGTGCTGGAATTGAGTTGTGCCTTCCATAGTTCTGAAAGATAAATGACTTGTGGGATTATTTTAGCATTTGGCACCTATGTGATAAAAGAATGTGCCTTTTGCATTGTGGTAGGAAAGATCCATGGCTAGGCATAGAAACCAATGTTCATAGACAGCTCTTATAGAATTGGAGTAACTTGGAAGCAATAATAGAATGTTAACAATGACAAAAACAACAAAAAACCCTTAAATTTAGGAAGGAGGAAAAGAGAAGCCAACAATTTAAGGAGCTCCAGTAAGGGATTTCAGTTACCATTAGGATATGTTCCAAAAACAAAGGCCCCAGGGAACTTAGATTAATCCATCATTTATCTTACCCACGAGGGGGATCTGTAAATGACTTCATTGATCCACAGCTGTGTTCAGTACCTTACACAACAGTGGATCAGGCAGAAATAAGATTGTGTGGGCAAAGGGACATTAATAGAAAAGATTGAGCTGGAATTAGCTTCTCAGATTCTTTGCTAGTGTGTCCTGACAGCTTCCACCTGTTTGGTTTTAAACTTGAAGGAAATTTCTTCTTATGTGATTATTACCATAGGATGTCATTCAAGGCTGGGACAATTCCTTTCATTTTTCCTTGGTTTAATAAAAGAGATTCCTACAGACTTATGCAATCAAATCATTTTCTAGCCACTGTTCTGCAAGGTTTAAATAGCTCAGTGGTACTTCTAACAGATTTTATAGCTAGTCCGTAAAATAAAAAACTTAAACAAAGCAACTCAGCTCAGAGACAACAATTGGAAAGGGGTAATATTCTGTGTGAGTAAATCCCAGGGAGGTCATAGTTAGCACAGATTCACATCTCACAGAATTCAGAACATCTTCCGAATACTATCTCCCTGTTCTCTCAAGGTCGGAAAAGGAAACACATTGGCATTATGTTCAGTTCATAGTGAAAGTAGTGTGTGTTACAGAAGCAGCGACACAAGGTTGTTACAAATCCTTGACAATACTGTCTCACCCATGAGTGGGTTTGTTACTCTCAGAACAAATCCCGCTAGCATACATTTACAGATATCACCTGAAAACATTACTGAAGCACTATGTTTAATGTGTTTCAAAGTGAACTCAGTTTTGGTTCTGGAATCGTAGCACTAAGAATCAGCCAATTGAGAGATCTGCTTAATTCCCCATATTATTTATTCAGGACAAATTTTCAATGAAAGGCAGTCTGGTTTTCCAATAAACAGCCAAGGAAGATAGAGCAAGATTTCCATTCTGTCAACAGCTGAATTTATTCTCTTCCAAAACAAGTTTCCTGTTTACATATTAATCAATGAACTTTCAAATTACTGTTCTTTGTTATAAGAGAATTGGGACATGACTCAAATTTTGACTAGACTTGTGTCCCTCTTACCACCAGATGTCAGTTGGTTGCCCAGGATGAAATTTCATCTGAATGGCTACTTGCAAGGAACTTACATTGGTATGACATCTCTTCGTTTTATTAGTTAGCAGAGATCACCTTTCTCTCCTGAACCACTTTGTTTAAAATGCTTACTTGGTATGAGAAATGAGAGATGGGTTATGTGCAGAGTGAAAGAAAAGCTACACATTTATAATTTGAGCATCCTTTTAAAATGTAAGAAGAGGGCAAAAAAGTTACTTTGAGAGTGCAGGAGGGAGGCATTTATTTGGACAAACAGCCCGATAGTGATTTAACTAAGGAAGGTGAAGCTTTTGGGACAGAGTTGGGAATAGAGGAAAAAAAGGAAGTCAAACTACCCTGCAGATGAAATGAATAGGAATTAGGAAAGGCAGAGAGCAAAAAAGAGAGAGAGAAAGAAAAGAAATGAAAAAGCAAGAACAAAAGCAAAATCTGGACAGTATGTTAGAAAGTTCTAACATATTGGGAAAAGGTGACAGGTGATAATTTCCTGGCTGCAGTGCAGACCACATTTTGTCACTCCACACCATTAAAAGCTTGTTATGTATATGCGCCTTGTTTGAGAGGGCTGACTGAAATTAAAATAAAAGCCTGAGTTGCACGTCGGAGGAGGCGTAAATGAAACAAGAATCATTTAAAGTGAGATAAGGGTGGCTAACAGATTAACAGAAAAAATAGAGACCTTGAGAACATAGATTGGTAGGTTCTTGGGAGAGACATGGCACTCTCAGAAGATATTGAACAGAGACATCTAGCCATTTTAGTTTAAATCTCAGAGTATAAGAGGACATGCACTGATATTTGGTTACATAATTTTTTAAATGAATATATTTTCTTTGTATAAATGACAGTTGTAAGCATTTGGAGTGCTATACCCATAGGTATAGCTATACCATAGCTCTCCAAAATGAAACCCAAAGGCAGCAGAAAGGCTCCTAGTCTTTTTATTCCATTTTATATGAGGAGTTGAAATATGCACTAAATATAACATGTGTAAAAGTCAGGACTATTTCAGTGCAAGTGACTAAAAGCAAACACATATCAGCAGATATATGAAAACAAGTGTATTGGTCTCTTTATCTGATAAATTAAAGAGCTTTAAGATCTAATAGTTCGAATAATGTCATTGGGTTACTTATTCTTTCATCTGTCATCTTTGAGTGATGCTTTTCAGTCTGTTGGCTTGATTTTAAGGTAGACTCTCCCCATGTTGTGGTATTGATGGCTTACCTGCAGCTCCAGCTATCCCAAGGAGAAAATAGTTTCTTTCTTAAAAACGTCAGCAAAAATACCATTGCTCAGTTTGGGTTATGTGTCCATTCTTAATCCAATCAGTGTAGCAAAGTAAGACTCAGAAAAGAATTTGTAAAAGTAGATAGGGTCAAGAATGCTAGAGTCAACTCTTTTTAAATTAGTAGAATCTAGCTCACTTATAGTTATGCAGATATGAATTTTATAGTTACTATCCTCTATTCTAAAAACCAGAACGAGGCCTAAGCTCAAGTACCATAACAAAGAGTGTTTAATTCATTTGTTTTCAAATTTGTTTCATTCACATAGATTTGGTCAGTTCCTCTTTCACTATTGATAGTTTTCCCAATGATTATATTTTTGGAAAGATATTAATAGTAAATGAGGAAAAAACTTGGTTTTTTAAAACTCTCAACAAGCATATGTGTAGCTCCTGATTTCTGTGTTTTTATTTACAGCATATTTCTGTTGTTTTTTTGTATTGAGATATAGTTGATTTACAACATTATATTATTTTCAGGTGTATACCATAGTGATTCAGTATTTTTCAGATTATAATCCATTGTAAATTATTATTAGATAATGGCTATAATTCTCTCTGCTATACAATATATCCTTTCTGCTTATCTATTTTATACATAGTAGTTTGTATCTGTTAATCCCATACCCCTAATTTGTCGCTTCTGCTGTCTTCTCCCTTTCCGTACCACAAATTTGTTTTCTATGTTTGTGAGTCTGTTTACGTTTTGCATATAAATTCATTTGTATTATTTTTCAGATTCCACATATAAGTGATATCTTAGATTATTTGTCTTACCCTTTGGCTACTATAAGTTGTTTTCTCTGAGTCTGTTTTTGTTTTGTAAAGAAGTTCATTTGTATCATTTTTTCATATTCCACATATAAGTGCCATCATATGATATTTGTCTTTCTCTGTCTGACCTAGTGTGATAAGCTCTATGTCCATCCATGTTGCTGCAAATGGCATTATTCCATTCTTTTTTATAGCTGAGTAATATTCCATTGTGTATATATACTACATTTTCTTTATCCATTCATCTGTTGATAGACATTTAGGAGCATCTTTTCATGTGCCTGTTAGTCATCTGTATGTCTTCTGTGGAAGAATGTGTATTCAGGTCTTCTACCCTTTGTTTGATTGGGTTGTTTGTTTTTTTGGTATTGCATTGTATGTACTGCTTATATATTTTGGATATTAACCTCTTGTTTGTCACATATTTTCTTCCATTCTGCAGGTTGTCATTTCATTCCATAGGTGTTTTCCTTTGCTTTGCAAAAGCTTTTAAGTTTAATTAGGTTCCATTTGTTTATTTTTGCTTTTATTTCTTTTAGCTTAGGAGACAGATCCAAAAAAATATTGCTATGATTTATGTCAAAGTGTGCTCTGCCTGTGTTCTCTTCTAGGAGTTTTATGCTTTCTGTTGTTACTGGTTCTTAAGCCATTTTGAGTTTATTTTTATTTATGGTGTGATGAAATGTTCTAATCTCATTATTTCACATGTATCTGTCCAGTTTTCCCAGCACCAGTTATTGAAGAGGCTGTCTTTTCTTTATTGTATATTCTTCCCTCCCTTGTCGTAGATTAATTGAGCATAGGTGCATGGTTTTATTTCTGGGCTCTCTATTCTGTTCCATTGATCTATGTGTCTGTTTTTGTGTCAGGACCATGCTGTTTCAATTACCATAGCTTTGTAGTATAGTCCGAAGTCTGGGATGGTTATAACTCCAGCTTTGATCTTTTTCCTCAAGATTGCTTTGGCAATTCAGGGTCTTGTGGTTCCATATGAATTTTAGGATTATTTGTTCCAGTTCTGTGAAAAATATCCTGGGATTACATTAAATCTGTAGACTGCTTTGGGTAGTAAGGCCATTTTAACAATACTAATCCTTGCAATCCAAGAGCATGGGATATCTTTCCATTTCTTTGTTCTTTATAGAATCACCATTCATAACACAGATGAAATATTACATGGACACACATACTAGATTCCACAGTTTCTAATATTTTACAAAGATAATACTTTAAAATCAGTAAAATTATAAAACTGTTTATATAAACTTTCTAGCTTTTTGTTTTACTATGATATCAAAAATTCACAATTAATATTTGGATTATCTTGGCTAAATTTATTAAAACAAGTAAATAGCAAAGAGATAATTTTGTTACTATAGTGGCAGAATCTTGAAAGTTATTTTTCCTCCTTTTCTTCCTCAGGTTTCATGTGCAGAATACTAACATTTGTAAACCACAAATGGGCAAATGAAATATGTTACATACAGCAAACCAAAGTTTATAAAGTACACATAGTGAATACGTATATATGTGCATATATATGGGAAGAGATGAGATAGGAAAAAAAGGGGTGAATTATATTCAGATATCCATGAGGAAGAGATGACTGCAGTTATAGTTTATATGGAAATGATCTATAAACAAAAACTTACATAATTTAATCTTATACTAAGTCTACTTCAAAGAACTGCCTAACTTTGACAAAAAATATGGAAACTTGGTAAAAGCAAACAAAATAATACATAATAAAATTTTAAGTCTATAGATTGAAGTTTCCAATATTTACTTGCAATGTATGATTCCCATTTAATCATAGTCATGAATTTAAATCATATATTCATTGGAAGTCATATTCACTCTATGATTCTTTACAGAAATATAGAAAAATGTTTCTTTAAACGTATTTTCTATATTTATTTGGAAGTTAATAGCAAAAGGAAAACAGTGTTTAGCTAGAAGAAGGGATTAAGAAGGATTCAACGTGTCCATCTTCAGATATGTGAAGGTTTCATACATCAAACAGATCAGCCTGATTTCTATGGCTAAAAATTATAGAATTGCAAGAAATTGATGGAAAGAAGTGAGATTTTGGCTTCGATAAACAGAATAAGTTTCCAGCAGTCAGAGCTGTTCAGAAATGGAATGCAGGGCTTCCCTGGTGGCGCAGTGGTTGAGAGTCCGCCTGCCGATGCAGGGGACATGGGTTCATGCCCCCGGTCCGGGAAGATCCCACATGCTGCGGAGCGGCTAGGTCCGTGAGCCAAGGCCGCTGAGCCTGCGCATCCAGAGCCTGTGCTCCGCAGCGGGAGAAGCCACAACAGTGAGAGGCAAAAAAAAAAAAAAAATGGAATGCAAGGACTTAGGAAATAGTGAACTCTTTGTCATGGAATTGTGCATGACAAAACAATGGTTCAGGTATCATAGAGAGGAGTCTAGGCTGTGAATTGAGAGGTGGGATATATGAGATGAGATCAATGTTCATCAAACCTCCTGATTCCCAGATGCTATTAAATCTTTTATCAAGAATCTGAAGATAGATACTTTTTGATTGTTAATAACAGATGCTTACCCAAATCACTTAAAATAAATTATAAATAATTCATGAAATTATAATGGGAAATCATGCCTTTAAAATAAAATTCTAATTTACATGCAGACTCCCAGGAACAATATAGATATCATAATTGACAAGGATTTATTTTTTTCATTTTAGTGTGGGAGGGGCAAAGTTTTAGTACATCATCCATTCAGACAGCTAGTGAGTCAGGTAACCGTCTGTTCATTCATCCATAAACATAGATTGAGCAGGTAATACGTGCCAGGTCTTCTGCTAACAGTATGAGATGTTTTGGTGATCTTGATAGACATGGCCTCTGCCTTCATGCAGCTCTCATTTTGGGAGGAAGCTAGAGCAAAAGCAAGTAAAATAATTTAATTAAAATGGGGAGGGAGTTAGGATTGTCAAGAAAGGCTTTTCTAAAGAGCTGACATGTATCTTGAATCTTGAAGTTTGAGGTGTTAACTCTGTGAAAAAAGGGCAAAATTATTTCAGAGGAGTAATCACTGGCAAAAGTCTTGGAGGCAGTGAAGAGATGACCAACAAATCGAAGATATGAAAGAAAGCCTTTATGGTTGACGTCAGAGAGAGGAGAATGACATGAGATAAAAATGTGGAAAGAGGCAGGTGTCCGATTCATTTTAAATGAGAAACCATTGAATAATTTTAAGTCAGGGTAAGAAATATGATTGGATTGTTTTTTAAAAGACTTCAAAGGTGGATGAGTAAGGAATGCATTGAGAGGAAAAGCAAGGAGACAAGATGGAGAAAATAAATGATTTCAGATATAATTTCAGGTGAAATTGATAGGATATGCAGATAAATTTAAGAACTGTATTCTAGGCAATGCCAAAACCATAAACCAGTTTTGGAACTCTACTTACTAGTAAGGGCAGCACACTCCCTTCAGTGGTAGCAGCCCAACTATCACTTACAGTTTGTTAAAAATAAATTTCTACTAAATAAGAGCCAAGAAGAATCACAGCATTTCCCCCAAATAAAGACTAATATTGTTCGCACACACAAAAAATGTAAATATATAAATAAATAAATATATGTGAGGTAATGAATGTGCTAATTAACTAGATGGGAGGAATCATTTCACAATGTATACATATATCAAAGCAACATGACGTACACTTTAAATATCTCACAATTTTTTTGTATGCGTGTGTTTTAGCCATGCTGTGCAGCATGTGGGATGGTTCCCCAACCAGGGATCGAACCCAGGCCTCCACAGTGAAAGTGCCAAATCCTAACCACTAGGCCACCAGGGAACTCACTAAATATCTCACGGTTTTGTCAGTTTTACATCAGTAAAGCTTTGAGTTGAAACAGGTTTCACTAATTTCCTTCAATTTTTTGTAACCTTTGTAGGTCCTGGCTACCAAATTGTGTTGCAAATCAGTTAACGATAGAAGTTAAATATAATAACCTACCTCTGAAGAGCATCTTAGCACAATGGTTTCATATTCATTTTCTTTGAAATATTACACATTTTGCAATAGGTATTGTTATCCCCATTGTCCAGATAAAGTAACTGAGGGTCACAAAATTTAGGTGACTTGCCTAAGATTACAAAACAAGAAAAAGGAACAGCCCTGCTACTCAAAACTAGGTTCTCTTCTTCTTACCCATGGGCTCATTCCCACAAGTAACACTTTCCCCTCAGTGCAAATTGGATCTGTCATGCTTTATCTCAGGCTTAAATATGAATTTGTGCAGGATGACTATATTCAAAATTTGCTTGTAATACAAAGCTAGTAGGAATAGTCATGAAAGGAAGGGAATTTAGCCTCTTTAGTCAAATCTTGGCCTTTCTGTTTAGACTGCAAATTAGTACTGATTGTGATAGAAGTTTCCATGGGGTAAGCACTAGGCTCTTAGGAACTGAACTTATATCATCAACATTTAAATCTGAAAGCCATTAGACAACAGTAACTTGGGTCACTGTTGTTATCATTAAGAATTTATGGGCTTCCCTGGTGACGCTCGCACAGAGTGGTTGCGAGTCCGCCTGCCGATGCAGGGGACACGGGTTCGTGCCCCGGTCTGGGAAGATCCCACATGCCGCGGAGCGGCTGGGGCCGTGAGCCACAGCCGCTGAGCCTGTGTGTCCGGAGCCTGTGCTCCGCAACAGGAGAGGCCGCAACAGTGAGAGGCCTGCGTATTGCAAAAAAAAAAAAAAAAAAGAATTTATGCATCACTTTATATTTGGAAAGAGGTCAATGAACATAGTGCACAGTTTAAAACATAGAGAGCCTTCACCCTTACTGAACCAGGCAGAACACCATTTTTTTTTAACAGCTTTATCATTAACTATTCCAGGGCATCAGTAAAGTTATAAGAGATCCAATTTATTCTTTGGTCCCCAAGTATTAAGGAAAAATAAAATAAAATAAAACCTGAGCATAGCAGGCTTACTTTTATTTAAATGATTTAGGATAGTTTGTTGGCTGTGTTCTTTGAAGTCGAGGCACATGCAGGTTTCAATTTGTGTGTCTGCCCCATAATAATTCTGTGACTTAAGATATGTCACTTAACTTTCCTGCACCTTTGTTTTACCAACATCTTTGGATGGATTACAAAAATATATGGACATTACTCATTATTTTTGCCCACCCAGCCTCTAACCTAACTTTCATTAATTGAAGTTATTATTCCAAATATTCTACTTATTTTTATATCCTCCCTTGTGACTATGATGCAAGCACCTGATATGTAATTTGCCAATCCCCAAAGTCATCTTAGATATTTATTCAGAAGCTAGTGATGCAAAAAAGTGGGGATTCCTACAGGAGTGGCAGCAGCTATATCTATTTTCCCAGGGGAAGATATTGGCAGTGTTAGTAGCAGCATACACTCTCTGATACCCATGGTGTCAAAGATGTACATATGGGCATCGGGGGTACAGAAGGGGAGGAAATGGCATCATCACTGAGCCAATTCTGCTACATGATTTTGTGTTTTCTCCAGGTTGTTCTTGACCCTTTCCAATGATACTTAGGGTTTTCCAATACCTTTATAAATAATTTTTTCTGCTAGGTAAATTATCTTATAGTGCTTACACCAATGAACCCTGACTTAAAATAAAAATAGTGAACTGAGCACCTGACAATTATCGGTCTCAGCTCTGGAGTTTATGAAAAACTTTCTTACATACTCTTTTGCTTAGCCGTTAGAGCAACACAGTGAAGATTAGCAATTTACAGCTGAAGGAGCTGGTGGTCAGAAAGGTCACCTGATTTTCCCAGGATTACATGTGGGAACTGGCAAAATCCCAAATGTAAACAGGAAAATTCTTTAATTTTCCTGACGCTGTATCTGGTATTTATTACTAAACTGTAACTTTTCAGAGTTGGCATTCATGCAGATTCTGGTTGATAAAGAACAATAATGCATCTCTAAGTCATGAGATGTGGCTTATCAGACAACCACGTTTATGCCGAGCATACAATTGCCCTAGAATAATACACTCATTATGGTTATTATAACAAAGCTTTGTATAAAGTTTGCATAAAACAGATAACTTTACTAGTCTCTGTCAGTCTTCAATTTCCTATCATGCCTGATAGAGCAAAAAATGTATGATTTTCTGGTTTTAAAAAGGCAGAGATGATACGAAGAGATGGAAAGATATACCACGTTCTTGGATTGAAAGAATCAACATTGTGAAAATGATTATACTACCCAAAGCAATCTACAGATTCAATGCAACCCTATCAAATTACCAATGACATTTTTCACAGAACTAGAACAAAAAATTTCACAATTTGTATGGAAACACAAAGACCCCGAATAGCCAAAGCAATCTTGAGAAAGAAAAACGGAACTGGAGGAATCAGGCTCCCTGACTTCAGACTATACTACAAAGTGACAATAATCAAGACAGTATGGTACTGGCACAAAAACAGAAATATAGATCAATGGAACAGGATAGAATTTGTGTGTCTGCCCCACAATGTGGGTTTATGCCCCACATAAACCCACGCACATATGGTCACCTTATTTTTGATAAAGGAGGCAATAATATATGATGGAGAAAAGACAGCCTCTTCAATAAGTGGTGCTGGGAAAACTGGACAGCTACATGTAAAAGAATGAAATTAGAACACTCCCTAACACCATCCATAAAAATAAACTCAAAATGGATTAAAGACCTAAGTGTAAGCCCGGACACTATAAAACTCTTAGAGGAAAGCATAGGCAGAACACTCTATGACATAAATCACAGCAAGGTCCTTTTTGACCCACCTCCTAGAATAATGGAAATAAAATCAAAAATAAATAAATGGGACCTAATGAAACTTAAAAGCTTTTGCACAGAAAAGAAGGTCATAAACTGGACGAAAAGACAACCCTCAGAATGGGAGAAAATATTTGCAAACGAAGCAACAGACAAAGGATTAATCTCCAAAATTTACAAGCACCTCATGCAGCTCAATATCAAAAAAACACATTTCTCCAAAGTAAACATACAGATTGCCAACAAACATATGAAAAGATACTCGACATCACTAATCATTAGAGAAATGCAAATCAAAACCACAATGAGATATCTGATGATGGTCAGAATGGCCATCATCAAAAAATCTACAAACAATAAATGCTGGAGAGGGTGTGGAGAAAAGGGAACCCTCCTGCACTGTTGCTGGGAATGTAAATTGATACAGCCACTATGGAGAACAGTATGGAGGTTCCTTAAAAGACTAAAAAAAAGAACTACCATACGACCCAGAAATCCCACTACTGGGCATATACCCTGAGAAAACCATAATTTAAGAAGAGCCATGTACCACAATATTCACTGCAGCACTATTTACAATAGGCACGACATGGAAACAACCTAAATGCCCATCAACAGATGAATGGATAAAGAAGATGTGGGACATATATACAATGGAATATTACTCAGCCATAAAAAGGAACAAAATTGAGTTATTTGTACTGAGGTGGTTGGACCTAGAGTCTGTCATAAAGAGTGAAGTAAGTCAGAAGGAGAAAAACAAATACCGTATGCTAATGCACATATATGGAATCTAAAAAAAGAATAAAGTTACTGATGAACCTAGTGTCAGTCGCAGGGCAGGAATAAAGATGCAGACATAGAGAGAGGACTTGAGGACTCAGGGGGAAAGTGTAAGCTGGGACAAAGTGAGAGAGTAGCATTGACATATATACACTACCAATTGTAAAATGGATGGCTAGTGGGAAACTGCTGCATAGCACAGGGAGATCAACTCGATGCTTTGTGACCACCTAGAGGGGTGAGATAGGAAGGGTGGGAGGGAGGCTCAAGAGGGAGGAGATATGGGGATATATGTATACATATAGCTGATTCACTTTGTTGTACAGCAGAAACTAACACAACATTGTAAAGCAATTATACTCCAATAAAGATTTTTAAAAGGCAGGGAAATGGCATGAAAATGAAAAAAATCTATATTTAATCTAAAATATTCCAAATTTATTTGAAAGTTTACTGATTCCTACACCATACAAATAAATAAATGTAAACACATATCTAGAAGTACTCAAATATATGATTTCCTAGAATTTTCCAATATTTCATTCAAGATATACTACAAATACACTACTTATTTTGTTCAGAACCTACAAATATTTATTTTAACGGCAAGCAAATAACTCACTTATGGAAAATCACATCGTATTGCTGGTAAGAGTTCCAGTTGGTACAACAACTTTGGGTTATGGCATGACCTCATAACATGGGACATGTGTAAACCCTGTAACTCAGAAATCCCCCTTCTATGCATATACCTGGAAAAACTTTTGCATCTGTCCAACCATGAGTTTTATACAAGAATATTAATTGTGGGACTGTTTATAAAAAAAATATTGGAAATAAACCAAATGTCAATTAGCAGGAGAATGGATAAATGATGGTATATTTTTAAAATGGAATATAAAATATTAAAAAGAATAAACTATAGCTGCAAACCACAACATAGGTGAAGCTCAAATATATAATATTAAGCCAAAAACAGGAAGTCAGAAAATAAATCATACTTTATGATTTCATTTATCATAGTTCAAAACCAGACAAAACTAATAATACGTTTTAAGGTTGCATGTAAATGTAGTGTAACCCCAGAGGAAAGTAAGCCTTTGATCAACACAAAATTCAAGGTATAGTTTTTATCCCTGGAAAAGTTAAAAATGTGAAGAGAGCCCATAAAAGGTATTGCTTAGATAAGATGATTAGATGAGTGATTATTTTATTATGTTATCTGTAGTACCATAGCAATCTAAACTATAAATATGACATAATTCTTAGTATAACATCTTTTAAATATAACTATATGTGTTAAGGACCTATTAAAAATTTTAAGTGTTTGTTGAAAGGGCTCACAGGACTCAAAATGTTTATACTCATGGAACAGCTTTAATATAGGTAAAGGGTACAGTACAGTAACAGTAGGGGAAGAATATGCATCAAAAGTGTCTAGAGACTCTAGTGTAGAATTCTTTGTCCTCCTTCCACTGGTCAAGTTGTACAGAACACATTGTGTCTGGGTCTCAGACTGCTACTCCCTTACCTCAGTACCACAAAACCCAACCTCAGCTTGTGGATGGGATATCTTAGAGTGAACTGGTCACAGAGGCAAATTCCAACTCTATGACCTTCCTTAACCGTTAAGACCACATCTCCATGCCCACTGCCTCACCCTACCCTGCTCCCATGCCAGATTTCACCAAACCCAGATACAGATCATAAATCCAATTATTATTACTAACTAATGCTAACAGACTAATACAACTCATGGAAAATTAAGAAACCTGTGGTTATAGAACATCATTTTTCTTTTCTTTTTTTTTCTTTCCTTTTTTTTTTTTTTTTTTTGTGGTACACGGGCCTCTCACTCTTGTGGCCTCTCCCATTGCGGAGCACAGGCTCCGGATGCGCAGGCTCAGTGGCCATGGCTCACAGGCCTAGCCGCTCCGCGGCATGTGGGAACTTCCTGGACCGGGGCACGAACCCATGTTCCCTGCATCGGCAGGCGGACTCTCAACCACTGCGCCACCAGGGAAGCCCCATCATTTTTCTTAAAGAACAGATTCCGTAGATTGCTCAAGAGTTGGTAGCTCTGGGTAAGTGTGTGGGGTCAACCCAAACCACGTAAGATTAATCCATGCTATGTAGTACATATTAGGGCATGTGTTCACCATTGGTATGGGAGTGTTGACTACATGTCGAAAATGTATTTCAATTTATATGAATAATTATTTACTGGCTTGTCTTTTATCCACACCCATAAAATCTTGACAGCTAAGCCACTTCACCCATACTTCTAGGCTTGGTCTAGCTGCTGATTTGGGGATCATCTCTATATCTAAGCAAGAACAATATAGGGAGTATCAGCCTCCATCAGCCTCAAATCTGCCTATTTAGCAACTTTGTTTTATTTTGACAATGACTACAATGAGTAATACCATTTATTAAGCATGTTTTGAATTAAGCATTAAGCTAAGCACCACATATTTATTATCTCATTCAATACACAAAACATGAAGTAATGAGGAAACTGAGACTCAGAGCATTAAAATAACTTCCCCTAGGTTATATAACAAGCATAGCAGTTTGGAATGCTTTCAGCTGTAAGTATCAGAAATTTGATCACAATATATTAAATAAATTGGAGCTGATTTTTCTTTCATAATGAAAAGTAAATAGCCCTGGCCTAGTTTGCACAATAATGTCAGTACCAGATACTTCAAGATGCTTTTGGTTTTTTCTTTATAGTTGCAAGACAGCTGCTACAGTGATATGCATTATGTTTACACTTGACCAGGAAGAAAGAGGCAATATCAGCAAAAAAATCCATTTTATCAGAAAAGCAAAATTTTCCACAGAAGTTTCCAACACATTCTGCTTATGTCTCATGCAGAAAAACAGTGACATGTGGTCACACTCAACTACAAAAAAGACTAGGAAAGGCAAGGAAGAACGGTGTTGAGATTGGGCATTGGTTAGGTTAACAAGACTGTATGTTTAACAAGTGGCAAGGTCTGAAGTCAAAGATACCATGTTAAACAGACTCTCCCCCATTGTCTTCAAACCGATACCCTCACTTAGCCATCAGGTCCTGTTTTTTGTGTTTATCTTGCATATGAGTCCTTACCTAGATCCTCTACCAAGAACACTAATTTCTGAGACACTTTTCTATCATCCCTCATTCTTTCTGTTAATTGCTCCCTAAAGCAGATTAAACACCTTACTGGGCTTCTATTATTTTGTACTGCTTACCAACCAACTGTGGCCCAATCCATCCTTCTACTTCATCTGGATTTGGCTGTCTGCTCCTCTCATTAGTCTACTTATTGCTCTCTGAATATATAACCTAGCTTTAATCTCTTTAGATTGTTCCATTCAGTATTCCTGAGATGGCTTTTCTTCTCCATCTGTAAATGTCCATCCACTGTTCAAACCACAGCACATTCTCATTATTGAAAATGTCTCTGAATGACACAGTCTACATAGATTTCTATATTTTCTGAGGTAAAGTAGAACTTACAGGGTATATTCATTTGAAAAATAATGTCTTGCCTTATGAAATCTTTTGGTATATTTGATATTTATCAAATGTGTTGTTATTTAATTTTTCTCATTTAAAAAATATTTGAAATATACAGAATAGTACAAACCCTTAAAGAACAATCACTCCTATTGTCAGCGTCAAGAATTAACTTTTACTTTTTGTCATTTTTTAAAATTAATTAATTTATTTTTATTTTTGGCTGTGTTGGGTCTTTGTTCTGTGTGTGGGCTTTCTCTGGTTGCAGCAAGTGGTGTGCGGGCTTCTCATTGTTGTGGCTTCTCTTGTTGCAGAGTACGGACTCTAGAGCGCAGACTCAGTAGTCGTGGCACACAGGCTTAGTTGCTCTGCGGCATGTGAGAATCTTCCCGGGCCAGGGATCGAACCCGTGTCCCCTGCATTGGCAGGCAGATTACCACCCACTGTGCCACCAGGGAAGCCCTCTTGTTTTATTTTTCCCAGATACATACTCACTAAAACTCGCTACTGGTGTTCGCATATATATAGTTAAGAATGAGATTAGATCACTCCCTAACACCATACACAAAAATTAACTCAAAATGGATTAAAGACCTAAATGTAAGGCCAGAAACTATCAAACTCTTAGAGGAAAACATAGGCAGAACACTCTATGACATAAATCACATCAAGATCCTTTTTGACCCACTTCCTAGAGAAATGGAAATAAAAACAAAAATAAACAAATGGGACCTAATGAAACTTCAAAGCTTTTGCACAGCAAAGGAAACCATAAACAAGACCAAAAGACAACCCTCAGAATGGGAGAAAATATTTGCAAATGAAGCAACTGACAAAGGATTAATCTCCAAAATTTACAAGCAGCTCATGCAGCTCAATAACAAAAAAACAAACAACCCAATCCAGAAATGGGCAGAAGACCTAAATAGACATTTTTCCAAAGAAGATATACAGACTGCCAACAAACACATGAAAGAATGCTCAACATCATTAATCATTAGGGAAATGCAAATCAAAACTACAATGAGATATCATCTCACACCAGTCAGAATGGCCATCATCAAAAAATCTAGAAACAATAAATGCTGGAGAGGGTGTGGAGAAAAGGGAACACTCTTGCACTGCTGGTGGGAATGTGAATTGGTACAGCCACTATGGAGAACAGTATGGAGGTTCCTTAAAAAACTACAAATAGAACTACCATATGACCCAGCAATCCCACTACTGGGCACATACCCTGAGAAAACCGTAATTCTAAAAGAGTCATGTACCAAAATGTTCATTGCAGCTCTGTTTACAATAGCCCAGAGATGGAAACAATCTAAGTGTCCATCGTCGGATGAATGGATAAAGAAATGTGTCATATATATACAATGGAATATTACTCAGCCATAAAAAGAAATGAAATTGAACTATTTGTAATGAGGTGGATAGACCTAGAGTCTGTCATACAGAGTGAAGTATGTCAGAAAGAGAAAGACAAATACTGTATGCTAACACATATATATGGAATTAAAGAAAAAAAAACTGTCATGAAGAACCTAGGGGTAAGACAGGAATAAAGACACAGACCTAATGGAGAACAGACTTGAGGATATGGGGAGGGGGAAGGGTGAGCTGTGACAAAGCGAGAGAGAGGCATGGACATATATACACTACCCACACAAACGTAAGGTAGATAGCTAGTGGGAAGCAGCCGCATAGCAAAGAGATATCAGCTCGGTGCTTTGTGACCGCCTGGAGGGGTGGGATAGGGAGGGTGGGAGGGAGGGAGACGCAAGAGGGAAGAGATATGGGAACATATGTATATGTATAACTGATTCACTTTGTTATAAAGCAGAAACTAACACACCATTGTAAAGCAATTATACTCCAATAAAGATGTAAAAGAAAAAGAATAAATAAATGATGTGTATTATTCTTTAAGAATTAATAAATAAAATATTTAAAAATTCACCTTTGGCAATACTTCAATCCCACTCCATGTCCCCCATCTTTTCTAAGAGGTAATCCTTTCACAATTTCTGTGATTTTTTCCATTTTATTTTTTGTACATGTATCCATCTACATCCATGCACATTCTATTGTACATAATTTTACATTAGAAATTACACAAATGGTATTTATTTCAACTTGTGTCTTTCATAAAAGGTTTTAGAAATAAATATATGCACATACACGTACACAGATACATATATATGTACACATTGTAATTTAATGTATTCCAATTAGTCACTGTATAGTAATGCATTGTATAAATATACCGATATTTACCCATTTATCTTCTATGAATGAATAGAAGTTTCCAGTTTTTCACCATAGAGACAACACTTGATCAGAATAGTAATATATCCAAAGTGTACCTGTGCAAAACATTCTTTAATGTGTATGAAAAAGCAGAATGGCTGGCTATTAGGAAATAAGCATTTTAATTTCACTAAATTAGTAACATGTTGCTCTTTATAGTATGTGTTTATTTTGTTGGTATATGAGTGTGTGAGGGTGCACTTTTTCTTACATCCTTGCCAATTTCAATAATGTTAAATTTTTATGAATTTTTCAGTGCGATGAGTAAAATATTATGTAATTGTTACACTAGTTGCTATGTGCCTGATTATCAGGGTTGTTGCTTTTCAAAAATAATTGGCATGAAACATACAAAACTTCAATTCATAACATAAATTTCAAATATATCTATTACTAAAAACTATAATTGCTTCCAAACTTAAGTGATATGTAAAAAATAAAACATTAATGATGAAGTTAAAGGTTCTTATTATCCCATCCCCAGTCCCCAGATGCACCCATTGTCATGCTTTTTAAAATCTAGTTTGTTTCTGTTCTTTCAGTGTGTATATATGTACCTATAAAGAGTATATAACGTTGTAATATGTTTTTAAATTTCCGTAATATAAATTTTCTAAAGCTTATTTCCTTAATTTTCTGCTTTCAAGATCCAAATATATGGAGATATCAGACATTCATTTTTCCTAGATAGTATCCCATTGTGTAAATAGAAGAACATTTATTTATCCATTCCACTGCTGATGGACATTGTGTTGCTCCAATTTCATGAATTACTAACAAGGACACCAAAAACATTCTTGTACATGTATCATGCACATATGTGAGAGTTTCTATACAGGTTACAGTGCTACAAATGGTCTTTCTGTACTTTCAGCTTTACTAAATATTGCCAAATTGCTATCAAATTCATTGTACAGTCATACTTCCCTTGTTTTTTTGTATGCATGGTCATTATTCATTGAATGGCAGACGTTTGCAAATTTTACCGTTTTGAGTGCTGGATATTTTTGTATGGCAACAAATATTCTTCAGCTTTGTTCTAGAGCACAGTTATTTAAGAAAACTGTACTCTTTTTGAATCTGGCTTTTAAGCTTTGTAAGGTGGGATCAGACTAGCTGTAAGTCTAGGGCTAATATTTCCGCAACTACTGAGACAACACCCTTCCGAGGCCTGTGCCCAATGTTCCATTAATTACGTTTTTTTTGTTTTGTTTTTTGCTGTACGCGGGCCTCTCACTGCTGCGGCCTCTCCCACCGCGGAGCACAGGCTCCGGACGCGCAGGCCCAGCGGCCATGGCCCACGGGCCCAGCCGCTCCACGGCATGCGGGATCCTCCGGGACCGGGGCACGAACCCGTGTCCCCTGCATTGGCAGGTGGACTCTCAACCACTGCGCCACCAGGGAAGCCCCACTAATTATGGTTTTTTTCCCACTCTGGTTGTTACCCCCATATTCTGATCTGCAAACCCTATCTGCCTTGACCTCCTTGAATTTCCAATCTCTTGCACTCCATTTGGTTACCTCTTACCTATGCTGATGCCTCTCCAAGCATAATCTGGGATAATCATTGGGCTTACCTTGCTTCTCCCCTCTCTCAGGGGTTACCATCCTTCATTATCTTGATGACCTATGTTTAGAAACCATTTTGTCACATATTTTGTTAAGTTTTTTAGTTGTTTCAGGAGGGAGAGTAAATCCAGTCTGAGTTACTAAATCTTGGCTTTCAGTGGAATTCTAACTCAATTTTTAATATTGTATTATCCCTACATCCCTGGGATAGTCAAATGTGACCACAATATAATTTTTTCTACATTGTTGTATTCACTTTGTTAATTGTTTAGTATTTTGCATCTTTATCCTTATGTAAGATAGTTTATAATATTTGCCTTGTGTTTTTCTTTCCCAGTTTTGCTATCAATGGTGTATTTCTCTCTTTCCAGTGTCTAAAGCAATTATTGTTAGTTCAATTATCTCTTGCTCGAAGACTTAGTAAAACTCCCCAGTAAGAATTTTTTTGATTGGTGTATTTTAGATTCAGGAGATGTTTTATGTTTAAAACATTATTTTTGTTTTATGTAGGTTTACTATTTCTTATGTAACATGTACATACAGTGTCCAAATCGTTCAAGTTTCTAAATACATTGGCATAGATTATTCTGTTACTATGGTTTAAAAATCCTGAAAATATCTGTAATTATTTTCCTTATCTTTTAAAGCCTAATACAACTTATTTATGCTTTTGCTCTTTCTCTTTTAATAGTCTTGCTAGAGGTTTTATCATTATTATTGTTATTAATAATAATGGTTGAACTTCTATTTTTCATTTCATTTATTAATTTCTGCTTTTATTTTATTATACCTTTATTCTAGTTAACTCTTTCTCCTATTTTTAACTTGAATGTTTAATTTAATATGTTTCCTTTTGTCTTTTAATGAAATTCATAAGGCTATGGATTTACCTCTAAATACCCTTCTAGCTTTACCCATAGTATGGATCATTGTGACTTAATTGTAAGATATTGATTTCACAATTTTCACTGTAATTTCTACTTTTATCTATGAACTAGTTAGAAGTGAAATTTTAGTATCTAGATATGTTTTATTTTAAGCCATCTTCCCTTTGTGATATTTAATTTTATTTACTTTGTTCATAGCACATACTTGAATGATTAACACTTGAAAATTGGTAAGAATTTTTTGTGACTTTTGTGGTACTCAGCTTTTTCTATAATGTTCATGAATGCTTGAAAATAAAAGAACATTTTCTTTCTGTTGTTAATAGGAATCTACTTAAACTTACTAAATCAAATTATTGTCCAAATATTCTAGACAGTTTTTTTAATCTGTTTCATCTAAAACTTTTGGATATTTTATGTTTTTTTTACCATCATAAAATGTTTTTCTAATTCTGTAATATTTTTTCTTTTATATATTTCAAATATACATTATTAGGATACAAGTTTACTATTGAAATATTTTCTTTATAATCTTATTTTATGTTTACATTGTTTTTATCCATAATAATATGGGGTTTTTTGCTGAAATTTTATTTTGAAAGATACTAATGTTTTCTTCTCATGTATATTTCTTATTGCATAATTTCCCTTTTTTCTGTGTCCCAATGTTTTAAGTGTGTTCCTTGTAAGCACATATGATGGAATCTAATTTAATTTAGAAATCAATTTCATATACTCCAGATTTTAATAGAGTTTAATTCATTTATAATTATTATGATTGCTTATATATTAAAGTCTATCTTCTTGTTTTTATTTTGTTTACCAATAATTTATTTTGTCCTTCTTATCTCCTGTTGATTTGCTAGTATTTATCCCCTCCTTCTCTTCTTCGCTCATCACTGCAGGTTTTATTAGAAGCTGTAAATTGCATTTCATCCATATAACCATATAAATGGTTACCCAACTTTTTAGTCTGCACATTTTATTACACACATTTTCAAAAAAGTTTAAACATCTCTACTTTCTTCCAAAAAAACAAAATCCTTCTCAGATTACTACTACTTATTGTACTGGGAAAGCTTGTCTTTAAAAAAAAATTCACTTCCTTTCATTGTTGTTATAAACCATAAAATTCCTATAGTTTCTGGTAACTCTGCTCTTCCCCTGGGCTCTGTGTCTCCATCCACAGGAAAACAGGAGACACCAGAACTCTGCATCTCAGGCAAGACTTCTATTCCTCCCTCTTTCTTCATGGCCCACAACCTCATATCCTGGTTACCCTGGAGTCTATCAGAACAAGCTATCATGCCTTTATTTCTGTTTACTTCAGTCCTCAAAAAAGAAAAATATATAAATAAATTTAAAAATAAAAACAATAAAAACCAAGACCTTCTGTCAGCTCTCATCACATAGAATCATATCCTTGTAGTTTGTCCACCCCTATTGGGACCCCGTCTCCTACTCCTCCCCAACTCCCAAAACTCTTCCATAGTTCTGCCTGAAACTGAGGGATCTCAAACTCCTGTATTCTTAGAATCTCCTCTGAGCATTCCCTTAACCTTCCTGTTTTAATTGAAACTGACAGTTTTCTAAGCACACAGGTTTCCTTGCCGTTCTCTTTCTTAGGTGGTATGTTTTTTTCTTCATACCTTTCAAGTGACCAACTTTGGAAGTGCGTGAGGTATTTCTTATTGTTCTTCCAGACCATTTTTCCTCTCTATTTCATTTAGAAATAAAAATTGAGAGAAAAATACTTTAAGATCCACGTAAATATCTTTGCCAGCCTCTAGTCTTTCTTTTTGCAATTATCACAGAACTCGATATTTCCTTTCATGTATTGACTGTTTTAACTCTACAATAACTCTCATATTTCTCCTGCTAATATTCTTGGTGATTTTAATAAACACATAAGCAGTCCATCAAATATGATCTTGCACTTTCTTCTCTATTATGATGATATTGATATATCTCTCAATTATATACTCCCAGAGTTAGGTGCTAAATCCTTCCGTTGCCAGCAATTGAAATGTCTCCATAATCTCAATGGCAGTAGTTCCACTCTGACATTCTCTGATTTTTCCAGCTCATACTATCTAGAAGCCCAGTATGACAACTTTTCTTCATGGCTAAGAACTATAACCTTTTTTCCTAATAAGTTTTCACTATACCCTATCACCTTCATGTCCCATTAGTTGTGTTTTGATGCAGTCCGTGGTCCATTATTAAGACCATTTTATACTTATTCTCTAGTCATCTCATCAAGTGTTATGGCTTTGATACTATTTATACACTGATGACTCCCCAAAGTGTATCCTCAATCCCAGACAAAGATCATGAGCTCCATATTCGTTTCTTTTTGTTGTTTGTTTGTTTGCGGTATGCGGGCCTCTCACTGTTGTGGCCTCTCCCGTTGCAGAGCACAGGCTCCGGACACGCAGGCTCAGCGGCCATGGCTCACGGGCCCAGCCGCTCCACGGCATGTGGGATCTTCCCAGACCAGGGCACGAACCCGTGTCCCCTGCATCGGCAGGTGGACTCTCAACCACTGCGCCACCAGGGAAGTCCCTCCATATTCGTTTTTTCAACTATTTCCCTGCCATTCCTACCTGTGTTTCAAATAGTTTGACACACCCCAATCTGAATTTCTAATTTTCTTCTTCATATGTGATCCTCTTTAGCTCAGTGGATGGCAAAATTCACCTTCAATTGCTCAGATCAAATTCTTGAAATCATCCTTGAACCTCTTTCTCTTCTACTCCACATCAAACTTATCAGCAAATTCTGCTAAATCTGATTCAAAGTATACATGCAATCCTATCGCATAACTATTACTACTCTCATCATGACTGATGCTATCAGATTGTTGCAATAGCCTTTTAACTTAGAGGTCAGCAATCTACTTCCTGCAAGCCAAATTATTTGTTCATATAATTTGCACATTTTGATATGACTTTTTTATCTTTTACTCACTGATATGTAGGCAGTAGTCAAATATTCTGGATACTAATCATTTGTCTACTGTATATTGTACAACTATTTTCTCCTAAAATTTAGCTTACTTTTTAATATTAATTATAGTTTTTTGTATATAATTTTTACATTTTTTTAATTACCATCTAAATTTTAAACTTTCTGACGGTATGGGTCTTGCTTAATACAACTTTAATATTCTACTCTAACACATCATGGGTGCTCAATCAACATTTATTTATTGATTGATTCAAAACACTGCATTTCACTAGAGTTTCTATACACAGCTCATAGGTAACAAAGCAACAGGATTCATCAGTCTATACTAGCATTGGCCTGTACCCCATCAGCAGTCAGAAATGAGCATTAGAGGATAAGCTGGTTTCTCATGTTCTACTGTGACAGAACTCAGGTATACAGGGCAAGAAGTAGGAAGCATCGTATAAATGTACAGAGGATTCCAGACAGAATCTTAAAATAGTAAATGCACTTTCAAAAATGAAAAGGTTTACTTCAAGGTCCCAGTTCCTTACACTGTTAGAAATATTATTCAGGAAGTCTTTTAAAGGAGGTCTGTTCACATAGTATGCAATTTCATACACACAGGATAGTCAGGCTACTAGGAACTAGTTTTGTGTTCTATAATTCATTTGCCACCTTCAACTGTTAGCTTATATGTATGTTTATGTAAGACTATATTTTCCATGTATTACCAGATCAAGCAATATATATGCAGCACCAAGAGAAAGTATTCCTGCTGCGCCAACAATATCATTCACTACAAATTTAAAGAATAGGAGAGATGCCTGCCTAGCCAATGCATTTCTCTCTCTGCCTCTCTCTCTCTCTCTTTCCTCCTCTCTCTCCCCCTCTCTCTCAAACAAATAACTACCTTGGAAGTTCACTAAGTTCATAAGCCTGTAAATGAGTTATGCAGATATAAGAAAAGTCAGGAGGGACATCTGAGCAAAATAAATCTGAAGGAAGAGGAGAGGAAAAAGTGTACAATGTTCCAAAAACTATGTATTAACATGAGGCTCACATTGATTTTTATACATTTCAGTTCTCTATTACACCTGTGGGTATGGTTAGAAAAAATTTAAATGGCTTCTGAACATCATTAACTCTACTGAAAAACTACCATCTTACATGGAAATGGTAAATATAAGAGATTACTCTGGGAGTGGCAGGCATAAGAAAAGTAGACAGAAATTGACAGTAGGAAGAGAAGTACTTGAAGAGAGAGAGAGAAAGAGGAACAGAGGTGTATGGAAAGAGAAGTTAGAGATAGCTGGTTCTGAAATGAAAGATAGGAAAAAGTAATAAACCTGATACCAATTAATCTATATACTGAAGGTATTATTGCCAGTTATTTATTGCACTGTGAAGAATGAGCTGGTGTTAAAACATGTATGATTATCAGACTCAACTGGAGAGCTTGTTATAAGATAGGGATTCTCCAGATCTATCCCTCTACCACTGGTCTATCCCACCCCACTTCATGCGTTAGGATGGCACTGGGGCATCATTTTACATTTATGTATGTATGCATATATATGTATGTATACACACACACAAACATGCACACACGCACATATTTAGGTTCAGTAGCTGATCCTAATTTCCACACAGGAACTCATACTAATTTTGTTGAGTACTGAAAGCATGAGGGTCTCTGTCCCTCTGTCTGCCTCCCAAGCTTTTTCTTCACAAGAAGAAGAAACATCAATCACATTGAATGAAGTTTCAGGCCTGCCACTGAAATATAAGATTCAAGAGAGAAACTCTCTCTTCTGCCGGTTTGATAAAAAGGATAGAGTATAGAGTTCTATCAGGTAGATACAACCAACTTGCTGTTTTCCATATTTCCTTTATTAAGATTACTTTGATCTCTTCAATTATTTGTTTCTTATAATTAACTCGTAAGATTTGGACTTGGAGAACCGGTCCTAATATTTTCTCCACAAAGTAGTTAACGTATAGCTTTCTCAAGGTTCCAATGTGACTCTAACTGTAAAATAGGGATAATAACACTTATCTGTCTACCTTGCAGTTTTGAAAAGAGTACAGAGAAATAATGTATACGTATGTTTTTAACCTGTAAACTAGTATAAAACATTATTTACATAGTTAGCTAAAAGTGGAGTTGTGCTTTGACTTCCAAGCTAGACTTTTAGCATTGCCTGATACTTTCTTATTATCCTTGTAAAACATATCACACTACAGTAATACATGGTTTCTGGGTCCAGCCCACGTTTCCAGCTTCCTGACAAGGTCTTAGAGTTTCAGTGAATCATTTTTCACATTTTTTTTCAATTCTTTATTCCATCTCCTTATAAGGAGAAAGAGAAAATCATCTTAATTCATATGGTTAAAAATTATTCTCTGAAATGCATCATCAGTTTTCACAACAAAAAACTGAATACAAGTTCAGTTATATAATATATTTTTAATATTATATTTTAAAATATTATATAATAAAATATATATTATATTATTAAAAATATAATATTTTTGTCTGAATATAAGTTTTGATTTCTCTGGGCTACATTCTTAAGTGGGCAATTACTGGTTTTTATGACAATTACATATTTCGTTTTATATTGATATTTTTTAAAAGCCAACTTTTACTAAACTCACCAATTTGTTCTAGGTAGTTGTTTATGTAGGTTCTTGGCATTCCAATCTGTATGACATTTACTTTTCTTGCCTTATTTATCAGTGTGGTAAATGTCCCTTTAAGCACTATTTTCACTACATCCCTAGTCTTTGATAATTTGTATTTTAATTTTCATTAGTTCAAAATATTTTTCAATTTCTCTTAGGACATTTTCTTTGACCTATTTGTTATTTGGAAGTATGTTGTTTAATCTCCAAATATTTTTATAATTTTCTACTATCTTTCTGTTATTGATTTGTAGTTTTAAATTCCCTGGTGGCCTGAGAGCATACTCTGCAAAATTTCTAGTCTTTTCAATTTGGTAGGGTGTGGGTTTTTTTAACGCAGACTGTGGTGTATCCTGATGAATGTTCCTTGTGAGCTTAAAAAGAATGTGTATTCTGCTCTTACTGTACAAAGTATTCTGTAGATGACAATTAGATACAGTCAGCTGATGGTGTTGTTCAGTTCAGCTGTATCCTTACTGATTTTCTGCCTGGCACAGTGTGTTGAAACCTCCAACTATAATCTTGTATTCGTCTATTTCTCCTTTTAATTCTATCAGTTCTTCCCCATGTATTTTTTTAACATCTTTATTGGAGTATAATTGCTTTTCAATGCTGTGTTAGTTTCTGCTATATAACAAAGTGAATCAGCTATATGTATATATATATCCCCATATCCCCTCCCTCATTTTTTTAATAGATCTTTATTGGGGTACAATTGCTTCACAATACTGTGTTAGTTTCTGTTGTACAACAAAGTGAATCAGCCATATGCATACATATGTCCCCATATACCCTGCCTCTTGAGCCTGCCTCCCATCCTCCCTAACCCACCCCTCTAGGTCACTGCAAAATACCGAGCTGATTTCTCTGTGCTATGCTGCTGCTTCCCACTAGCTATTTTACACTCAGTAGTGTATATATGTCGATGCTACTCCCACTTCACCCCAGCTTCCCCCTCCCACCCCGTTTCCTCAAGTCTATTCTCTACATCTGTGTCTTTATTCCCATCCTGCCCCTAGGTTCATCAGAACCATTTTTCTTTTGTTTTTTAGATTCCATATATATGTGTTAGCATACAGTATTTGTTTTTCTCTTTCTGACTTACTTCACTCTGTATGACAGTCTCTAGGTCCATCCACCTCACTACAAATAACTCAATTTCATTTCTTTTTATGGCTAAGTAATATTCCATTGTATATGTATGCCACATCTTCTTTATTCATTCATATGTCAATGGACATTTAGATTGCTTCCATGTCCTGGTTATTGTAAACAGTGCTGCAATGAACATTGTGGTACATATCTCTTCTTAAATTATGGTTTTTTTCAGGGTATATGCCCAGTAGTGAGATTTCTGGGTCATATGGTAGTTCTATTTTTAGTTTTGTAAGGAACCTCCATACTGTTTTCCATAGTGGTTGTATCAATTTACATTCCCACCAACAGGGTTCCCTTTTCACCACAGTCTCTCCAGCTTTTATTGTTTCTAGATTTTTTGATAATGGCCATTCTGACCGGCTTGAGGTGATACCTCATTGCAGTTTTGATTTGCATTTCTCTAATAATTCGTGATGCTGAGCATCTTTTCATGTGGCTCTTGGTCGTCTGTATGTCTTCCTCGGTGAAATGTCTATTTAGGTCTTCTGCCCATTTTTTAACTGGATTGTTTGTTTTTTTGATATTGAGCTCCATGGGCTGTTTGGAGATTAACCCTTTGTCTGTTGTTTCATTTGCGAATACTTTCTCCCATTCTGAGGGTTGTTCTTTTGTCTTGTTTATGGTTTCCTGTGCTGTGCAAAAGATTTTAAGTTTAATTAAGTCCCATTTGTTTATTTTTTATTTTATTTCTGTTATTCTAGGACGTGGGTCAAAAAAGATCTTGCTGTGATTTATTTTTCCTATGTTTTCCTCTAAGAGTTTTATAGTGTCTGGTCTTACATTTAAGTCTTTAATCCATTTGGAGTTTATTTTTGTGTATGGTGTTAGGTAGTGTTCTAATTTCATTCTTTTACATGTAGCTGTCCAGTTTCCTAGCACCACTTATTGAAGAGGTTGTCTTTTCTGCATTGTATGTTCTTGCCTCCTTTGTCATAAATTAGGTGACCATATGTGCGTGGGTTTATCTCTGGGCATTCTATCCTGTACCATTGATCTATATTTCTGTTTTTGTGCCAGTACCATACTGTCTTCCTACTGTAGCTTTGTGATATTGTTTGAAGTCAGGGAGACTGATTTCTCCAAACCCATTTTTCTTTCTCAAGATTGCTTTGGCTATCAGGGTCTTCTGTGTCTCCGTACAAATTGTAAAATTTTTTGTTCTAATTCTGTGAAGAATGCCATTGGTAGTTTGATAGAGATTGCATTGAATCTGTACATTGCTTTGGGTAGTATAGTCATTTACACAATATTGATTCTTCCAATTCAAGAACATGGTATATTTCTCCATCTGTTTATGTCATCTCTGATTTCTTGCATCAGTGTTTTATAGTTTTCTGAGTACAAGTCTTTCGCCTCCTTAGGCAGGTTTATTTCTAGGTATTTTATTCTTTTAGTTGTGATGGTAAGTGGGAGTGTTTCCTTAATTTCTCTTCCTGATTTTTCATTGTTGGTGTATAGGAATGCTAGAGATTTCTGTGCATTAATTTTGTATGCTGCAACTTTACCAAATTCATTGACTAGCTCTAGTAATTTTCTGGTGGCATCTTTAGGATTCTCTATGTATAGTATCATGTCATCGGCAAACAGTGACAGTTTTACTTCTTCTTTCCAATTTGTATTCCCTTTATTTGTTTTTCTTCTCTGATTGCCATGGCCCAACTTCCAAAACTATGTTGTATAAGAGTGGCGAGAGTGGACATCCTTGTCTTGTTCCTGATCTTAGTGGAAATGCTTTCAGTTTTTCACCATTGAGTAGGATGCTTGCTGTGTGTTTGTCATATATGGCCTTTATTATGTTGAGGTAGGTTCCCTCTATGCCCATTATCTGGAGAGTTTTTATCATAAATGGGTGTTGAATTTTGTCAAAAGCATTTTCTGCATCTATTGAGATGATCATATGGTTTTTATTCCTTAATTAGTTAATGTGGTGTATCACATTATTTGATTTTCATATATTGAAGAATCCTTGCATCCTGGGATACATCCCACTTGATCATGGTGTATGATCCTTTTAAAGTGTTGTTAGGTTCTGTTTGCTAATATTTTGTTCAAGATTTTTGCATCTATGTTCATCAGTTATATTGGTCTATAATTTTCTTTTTTTGTGTTATCTTTTTCTGGTTTTGGTATCAGGGTGGTGGTGGCTTCGTAGAATGAATTTGGGAATGTTTCTCCCTCTGCAATTTTTTGGAAGAGTTTGAGAAAGATCGGTGTTAGCTCTGCTCTAAATGTCGATAGAATTTGCCTGTGAAGCCATCTGGTCCTGGACTTCTGTTTGTTGGAAGATTTTTAATTACGGTTTCAATTTCATTACTTGTGATAGGTCTGTTTATATTTTCTAATTCTTCCTGGTTCAGTCTTGGAAAATTGTACCATTCCAAGAATTTGTCCATTTGTTCATGGTTGTCCATTTTATTGGCATATAGTTGTTTGTAGTAGTCTCTTATAATACTTTGTATTTCTGCAGTGTCAGTTGTGATTTCTCCTTTTTCATTTCTAATTTTATTGATTTGCGTCCTCTCCCTTTTTTTCTTGATGAGTCTAGCTAAGTCAATTTCGTTTATCTTCTCAAAGAAGCAGCTTTTAGTTTTATTGATCTTTACTACTGTTTTCTTCATTTCTATTTCATTTCTGCTCTGATCTTTATGATTTCTTTCCTTCTACTGACTTTGGCTTTTCTTTGTTCTTTTTCTAGTTGTTTTAACTGTAGGGTTAGATTGTTTATTTAACATTTTTCTTGTTTCTTGAGGTGAGATTGAATTGCTATAAACTTCTCTGTTAGAACTGCGTTTGCTGCATCCCATAGGGTTTGGGTCATCGTGTTTTCATTGTAATTTGTTTCTATGCATTTTTTAATTTCTTCTTTGAATTCCTCAGTGATCTCTTGGTAATTTAGTCATCCCATTGTCTAGCCTCCATGTATTTGTGTTTTTTACAGTTTTTTTTCCTGTAATTGATTCCCAGTCTCATAGTGTTGTGGTCAGAAAAGATGCTTAATACAATTTCAATTTTCTTACATTTTCCGAGGCTTGATTTGTGACCCAAGATGTGATCTATGCTGGAGAATGTTCCGTGTGCACTTGAAAAGAAAGTATATTCTGCTACTTTTGGGTGGACTGTTTTGTAAATATCAATTAAATCTATCTTGTTTATTGTGTCATTTAAAGTTTGTGTTTCCTTATTTATTTTCTGTTTGGGTGATCTGTCCATTGGTGTAAGTGGGGTGTTAAAGTCCCCTACTATTATTGTGTTACTGTCAATTTCTCCTTTCATGGCTGTTAGCATTTGCCTTATATATGGAGGTGCTCCTATATTGGGTGCCTACACATTTATAATTGTTATATCTTCCTCTTGGATTGATCCTTTGATCATTATGTAGTGCCCCTCCTTATCTCTTGTAACGGTCTTTATTTTACAGTCTATGTTATCTGATACTAGTATTGCTACTTCAGCTTTCTTTTGATTTCCATTTGCATTCAGCATCCCTTCACTTTTCCATCCCTTCACTTTCAGTCTGTATGTGTCCTTAGGTCTGAAGTGGGTCTCTTGTAGACAGCATATATATGGGTCATGTTTTTGTGTCCATTCAGCCAGTCTGTGTCTTTTTGTTGAGGCATTTAATCCATTTACATTCAAGGTTATTATTGATATGTATGTTCCTATTACCATTTTCTTAATTGTTTGGGGTTTGTTTTTGTGTGTCTTTTTCTTCTCTTGTGTTTCCCGCCTAGAGAAGTTCTTTAGCATTTGTTGTAAAGCTGGTTTTGTGGCGCTGAATTCTCTTAGCTTTTGCTTGTCTGAAAAGCTTTTGATTTCTTCATCAGATCTGAATGAGATCCTTGCTGGGTAGAGTAATCGTAGTTGTAGTTTCTTCTCTTTCATCACTTTAAGTATATCCTGCCACTCTGTTATGGCCTGCAGAGTTTCTGCTGAAAAAATCAGCTGATAACCTTATGGGGATTCCTTTGTGTGTTATTTTTTGTTTTTCCCTTGCTGGTTTTAATATTTTTTCTTTGAATTTAATTTTTTGTTAGTTTGATTAATATGTATTTTTGTGTGTTTTTCCTAGGGTTTATCCTGTATGGGACTCTCTGTGCTTCCTGGACTTTGATGACTCTTTCTTTCCCCATGTTAGGGAAGTTTTCGACTATAATCTCTTCAAATATTTTCTCAGACCCTTTCTTTTTCTCTTCTTCTTCTGGGACCCCTATAATTCTAATGTTGCGTTTAATGTTGTCCCAGAGGTCTCTGAGATTGCCTTCAATTCTTTTCATTCTTTTTTCTTTATTCTGCTCCTTGGAAGTTATTTCCACCATTTTGTCTTCCGCCTCACTTATTCATTCTTCTGCCTAAGTTATTCTGTAATTGATTCCTTCCAGTGTATTTTTCATTTCAGTTATTATATTGTTCATCTCTGTTTGTTTGTTCTTTAATTCTTCTAGATCTTTATTAAACATTTCTTATATTTTCTCAATCTGTGCCTCTATTCCATTTCCGAGGTTCTGGATCATCTTTACTATCTTTATTCGAATTCTTTTTCAGGTAGATTGCCTATTTCCTCTTCATTTATTTGGTCTTGTAGGTTTTTACCTTGCTCCTTCATCTGTGACATATTTATTTGCTGTCTCTTTTTTTTTAATGAGTAGGATCACGTTCCTGTCTTACTGGTTGTTTGGCCTGAGTCTTCCAACAGTGGAATTTGTAAGCTGTTGGTTAGAGCTGGGTCTTGGTGCTGAGATGAGGACCTCTGTGAGACCTTACTCCGATGAATATTCCCTGGGGTCTGAGGTTCTGAGGTTAGTTCTGTGGTTTGGACTCAGAGCTCCCACCACAGGAGCTTCGGCCTGACCCCCAGCTTGTGAACCAAGATCCCACAAGCTGTGTGTGGTGGCAGAAAACAATAAAAGAGAATAATAACAAAGTAAAAAATAAAATTAGACTAGGAAACTAACAGATATGTTTAGAAAGAATGTAAAAATAAAAATATAGATGAATCATCAACCGGAAGGTACATTAGTACCACAATAGTAAAAAACAGGAGGAGGGAAAAGAAAAAAAAAAAGGGGGGGCTGAAGGCCTTGGCTGTGGAGGGCGAGACCTAAGGAAGGGTGAGGTTTGGGTGGTAGGCAGGGCCTATGCTTAGGACCCACAGGGCTGGAAAAGGCCCTGGGTGCTGTGGAGGGTGGGGCTTATGATCAAGAAAGAGAAGGAGCTCAGGCATGCCTGTCAACCCGTTCTCAGAGGGTGGGGGACCTCACCTGCGAGCCCAGCTGACTTCCTGGGTGTGAGTAGGCCGGGCAAATGCCCTTCTCTCCTCTCTTGCTCCTCCAGTCCCAGAGGGTCCCTTCCGCCTGCCTCTCCTGATCTCCCTGGCCTCCCTCCTATGCCCCCAGGACCATTGCGGCTGAGGGCGGGCCTTGGAGTGCAGGGGACTGGCCTGGGAGCTCAGCAGGCTCCCCTGGCCTGAGTGGGTGGGGCAATTGCCTTCCACTCCTCTCCCTCTTTGCCCGGATGCTTCAGCCTGCCTCTCTCCCTGACCTCCCTCTTATGCCCCCAGGACCCACGTGGCCTGGAGGGGGCTTTGGATGGGGGGTACTGACTTTGGAGCTCAGCAGACTCCCCAGCCCAAGCGATTGCCCTCCGCTCCTCTCCTGCTCTTCCCTGAGGGTCCCTCCCGCCTGCCTCTCCTGATCTCCCTGGCCTCAGGGACACCAGTCCTGGCTGGCCTCCACTTCTCCTCCACCCTCAGGCCCCCTACATCCTACCGGTTCACGTGGGGGTTCCTCCCATCTCCTTGGACATCAGGGTCCCCCACCAGCAGCTGGCAGGTCCCCTAGTTGTGGGGAGATGCTAACTTGACCTAAACATTATATTTTACAACTGCATTCATGTAAAGATGGATATAATGAAGGCTGCATTTTATATTATATATTCATTTTATATTATATATTCATTTTACATATTCATTGTATATTCGTTCTTCTCATCATAAAAAAAGTTATTTAGGGCTTCCCTGGTGACGCAGTGGTTGAGAGTCCGCCTGCCGATGCAGGGGACACGGGTTTGCCCCAGTCCGGGAAGATCCCACATGCCGCAGAGTGGCTGGGCCCATGAGCCATGGCCGCTGAGCCTGCACTTCCAGAGCCTATGCTCCACAACGGGAGAGGCCACAACAGTGAGAGGCCTGAGTACTGCCTAAAAAAAAAAGAAAAAAAAGTTATTTAAAAATATTCTGTGGGCACTGTGGTCCCAGGCACTGTGCCTACTGGTCCTGGGGAGGTGGTTTTCCTGATAGCAGGGCAGCCACCCTGGCAGGGAAAAATATCTTCCCATGTATTTTTGATGCTCTGTTGTTAGGCACATACAGGTTAAGGATTGTTATGACTTTTTAAAGAATAGACCCCTTTATCATTATGTAATGTTTCTCTTTATCTCTGATAATTTTCCTTGTTCTAAAGTCAACTTGTGTGAAATTAGTATTGTTACTCTAGTTTTTTCTCAGTTGGTATTAGCATGATACATTTTTCTCTGTCCCTTCACTTTTACCTATATGTATCTTTTATCTCTATATATACATATATATTTAAAATGAGCTTCTTAAAGATAATGTATATTTGGGTCTTGTTTTTTTTAATCCACTCTGACAGCTTGTTTTTTAATTCACGTATTTAGACAATTCACATTTGAAATCATTGCAAGTATTATTCATTAGTATCTACCATGTTTTTAAATGTTTTCTATTCATTGCATTTTGTTGTTTACTTTTATCTTCCCCTCTTTTTCTGCTTAGTTTTAATTAAGCATTTTATGTTATTCTATTTTCTCTCATCTCTTAACATATCAATTTTACTTCTTTTAATTCTTTTTAGCAGTTGCTTCAGAGTTTGCAGTACACATTTACAGCTACTTTAAGTCTACTTTCAAATAATGCTGTACTGCTTCATAGATAGTACAGGTACCTTAAAATAGAATATTTACAATTCCTTCCTCCTATCCCATATAATATTGGTGTCATACATTATACCTTTATGTTACAATCACTCAGCAATCACCCAATATATTCTTGCTATTAGTACTTTGAACAAAAGGTTATCTATTAGATCAGTTAAGTATCAGAAAAATAAAAGAATTATTTTATGTTCATTTATGCATTTTCCAGTTTCTTCATTTCTTAATGTACATCTGAGCTTCTGACCTATATCATTTGTCTTTCTCTCTAAAGAACTTGTAACGTTTCTAGCAGTGCCAGTTTGCTGGTGACAAATTCCCTTAGTTTTTGTTTGTCTGATAAAGTATTTCTCCTTCACTTTTTTTTTAAAGTGGGCAGAATGTGTAACTTTTTTATAGTGGCAAAAACCTTAAAATTTACCATCTTAACAATTTTTAAGTGTACAGTTGAGTAGTGTTATTTTCACATCATTGTGAAACAGTTCTCCAGAATTTCTTTATCCTGCAAATCTGAAGCTTTATACCCATTAAACAACTGATTGATTCTCACCCCTGCTAACCACCATTCTACTTTCTGTCCCTATGATTTTGACTACTCTAGGTACCTCGTGTAAGTGGAATCGTACAGTATTTGTCTTTTTGTGACTGGCTTATTTTACTTGCCGTAATGTCGTCAACGTTCATGCATGTTGTAACATGTGACAGGATTTTCTCCCTTTTTAAGTCTGGATAATATTTTGTTGTATGCGTATATCATATTTTGTTTATCCATTCATCCATAAATAGACATCTGAATTGCTTCCACCTCTTGGTTATTGTGAATATGGCTGCTATGAACAAAGGGCGTACAAATATATCTTTAAGACCATGCTTTCAATTCTTTTGGATATATATCCAGAAGTAATATTGCTGGGTCATATGGTAGTTTTATTTTTAATTTTTTAAGGAAACTCCATTCTGTTTTTCATAGCGGTTGTATGATTTTACAATCCCACCAACAGTGCAGAAGTGTTCCAATTTCTTCACATCCTTGCCAACACTTGTTATTCTTTTTCATAGTAGCCACACTAGTGGGTGTGTCTGTTTTACTTGTGAAAGATAATTTCACTGGTACAGAATTCTAGGGTGACTTTTTTTTCTTTATTTCAATAGTTTATATATTTCATTTTACTCTCTTCTTTGTTGTTTGGTTTCTGAAGAGAAGTCCTATGTAATTCTTGTATTTGTTGCTCTGTACATAAGGTGTTTTTTTTTCCCCCCCTTTAGCTATTTTCAGGATTTTCTCTTTGTCTTGGGCTTTCTGCCATTTGAGCATGATATTCCTAGGTGTAGATTTTTTCAGTGCTTTTCTTATGGTATTCTCTGAGCTTCCTGGACCTATAGTTTTGTGTCTGTCACTAATTTTGGAAAATCTCATCAATGGTTACTTCAAATATTTCTTCTGCTTCTTTTTCTCTTTCTTCTCTCTCCAGTATTCTCACTACATGTATGTCATACCTTTTGTAATCATCTCACTGTTCTTGGATATTCTGTTCCATTTTGTTCACTCTTTTTGCTTTTCATTCAATTCAGGAAGTCTATTGACATATTCAAGCTCACTGATTCTTTACTTGGTCATATCCAGCTTATTGATGAGCCCATAAGAGGCAATCTTCATTCAGTTACATTTTTTCCCAGCATTTCCTTTTTATTCATTCTTATAGTTTTCATCTTTCTACTTATATTATCCATGTGTTCTTACATGTTGTCTAATTTTTACATTAATGCTTTAACTTATTATCAGAGTTATTTTAAATTTCCAAGCTGGTAATTCTAAAATCTGTGTCATATCTGATTCTGGTCTTGTTGCTTGCTTTATCTCTTCAGATTTTGCTTTTAGGATTTCTTGCAATTTTTTATTGAAAGCTGGTGATGACATGATATATCTGGTAGTAGGAATATTTAAGTATTCCTACCAGTTTCTGGTTCCAATATGTCTATTCTCAGTAAGCTGATCTTGGCTATAATTCTGTCACCTGTCTCTCTAGGTTTTAAGGTAGCAGTTTGTCCTGGAACCTCAATTATTTGATAGATCTAAGAAAAGTCATTGATTTTCAGCTTGTTCAACTTTTTTGTTATTATAAAAGTAGGAATGATAACTTAATGAGCTTTACATGTTAGAACTGAGACTAGAAGTCTTAAGTGTTGCTTTAAGACTGTTTTCATCCTTATGACAGAGAGCTAACATTTTTATACATACATTCAATTCATACTTTTTTATATAAAATTTTTTTAGAATATAAAAGCACAATTCAATCATAATCCCATCCCTTTTTATCTGAATAATATAAAATAAGAATGGAGTGCTTCTGTCTACTCAACCCACTGGCATTTCCACTTCAACCCACTCAAGGTTAAGTATTATTTCTCTTTGCTATATATCTTTTCTTTTATCTAAAGGTATACAGATGCACACACACACTTTTTAAACAAAAGTTCAACCATGACTTATATATTAGTCTTTTATGTCAAGACACTTAGCGTCATACAGAGGGATAATCAGAGGAATTAAATTAATAGCGTTAAGGTATACTTTAATACATAATAACTCTATTGTAATTTTTATTGGCTACTTTGTAATGACTACCATCAATAAGATGAGTTTGTTGAACATCTACTGAATGCAAGGCACCCTAGTAGATATTGTGATAATAAGGGTGGCTTGGGGAAAGGAAAACATACATATCAATATTGTACTAGCAATTAAAGGAAGCATAGTATTAAAAGTCAAATAACTAGCACATGTTTATAATTGTCCCAAGTTCACAGGAGGAAGGGATCACTATCTTATGCAACAAAAATGTTTTCACTTGGTTAGGATCTGAGTTAGGATAATTGGGGAATAAAAAACATGTGATGTTGAGAAGAAATTTTAAACTGAGTAAATAGTAAAACAGTTTTAAAAACTAATCTATACTAAACACATGTGCCTGTTCTGTTCTAGGAACTTTCCATATATTAACACATTTAATACTCAACAATCCTATGAGATAAATACTCATTATCTCCATTATAACTCTGAGGAGACTGAGGCTTAGAGAGAGAAATAATGTGCCCATGCATTTAAGCTTTGAAGCAAAATAGTCTCTAGAACCAGTGCTTTTAAATTCTGCTAAATCCCATAGGTAGGCATGTATAGCATTTAGGGAGGGGAGATGTTTGGAGGTACATATTGCAGGCTTCTGAATGCCAGCCTAAGTAGTTTGAATATTTATCTCCAAGCAATAAAAAGTCAATGAAGACCAGAGGAATAGCTTGTACAAAGAGTGTTTTAAGATAATTAATTTAATAGCAGTGTATAGAATGAACTGAATTTGAAAAGATAAAAAGCAGAGTAATTATTGAAAAGTCTGGTTTAATAGTTAAGTAGTAAAGGGGTGAATGCCTACTTCAGGGTAATAGCAAGAAATAACAAAATCAAAGGACAGGCATTACAGTCATATTACTCTTTTAATTCTGTCAGAGGCACTATTATCACACCAAAAAGAAAAAAATGGCTCTCTTGAGTTCTTAGTCTTAGATCTCAAATACAGAGGTCTTACCTCTTAGTCCAGCCAAATAAAAGAATTATTTGTGTATATCACAGTTAAGGGCAGATGGAGAAAATTCCAACTGCCGTTCAATGCATTTACCAATATTCATCATTTTCTAAAGAGTGTTTTATAATATAAAATTGTAAAATGGTGTACGTTTGAAAAGTTGAAATATAAAGATTTATGATGGGGTCAAAGTACATATGTTAATGTATCATATATTATCTTTAGTGAAAAAACCATTCTCAAAGAGGTAAGCAGGAAAAATCTTTTAACTGAGGCAGCACAAATCACGGAACCTTATTAAAGCATAAGCACCTGAGAAAATGAAAGAATACAAAAATAAAAGCAAGATCTGAAAAACAGATATTTTCAGTCAGAGAGCAGAACATTCAATATAATAATAAGAAAAGGCATCATAATAGAAAAAGGAGAAAGCAGAAACACATCCAGTATACACACAAAAATAATAATTGATTTTAGAAACTAGGTGATGGGTTCCAATTTCCATAACTTAATAAAAAGACACTTTACATGCAAAAGAGCCCTAGAAAAGATTAGAGACTGAATGACCTAAAATAATGCTTTAGAAATGCCCTGTTTTTGTCAAAATCTCACATTATTTAATATAATCATATACACAAAAAAGTAATCTAGCAACAAATTAATTTCTAAATGCCTGAATATAATAGAGAAGGACATGTGCAAATAAACCCAGCAGGTAGTTAATAGCCAGCTTCTCCAAAGGATTGATGTCATCTTTATATGTGAAAAAAAATCAGGGTACTGCCTTTGGGAATATCTCTAACATATTTATACTGGCCATTTAGCTTAGTAGTTACCGGACATCAATAACCTGGCACCAAAATAAAAGTACTGGAAAGAGATTGAAATGGGCTCAAAGGAAACATTTCACTTCAAGATAAATACCATGAAAATATAGCTGATTGCAGTTTCTTGGGCATAAATTGTCATGAGTACACACTTCATTAAAAATGAGATTAATACAAAAACTATTCTTGTACTCCACTAATGTATCATTCTCCCCACTTCCTGTAGCAGTTTAGTTTAGCTGAGTTAAATGATTTTAAAAAATGGTAGTGCAATAGAAATGGGACCAAGAGCTATTGGGGGTGGCTTAATAATCAGGATTAGAGTACCCAGTTTTCCTAGAAAGACATCCAAATCTAAATCTCAGTAGCAATTCCACCTTCTATTCTTGAAAGATAAATGAACTGTGTTCCAAATAACTCATTTTATGAAGATGCTTTAAGCAGGACTATGAACATATAGCATTGTCTTAGGGAACATGGGGTAAAATGCAGATTCTAATTTGGAAAACTTTATTTTCAAAAGATACTTTAAATTAAAAAAGGCAATTTTTTACCATTGTTCTATCTTTTCATGGACTTACGACCTTAGTTTAAAATATGAAACTTTATGATTCTATCAATGAATGGTTATTAAAAAAATAAAATACCTAGTCTTACTTAGACACTCCCTGCTAAAGCCTAGTAGGCTTTCTGTCCCATTGTGCTTAATTAGCTCATCTGGCTAGCAAAACGCTGTCCATGTGATTGCTGCTCATCACGTGTCATAACAAAAGATCCAGGCCCAGGATGAACATGGTTTCCAGTACCCTGAGAAGTGCAAAAAATTGTACCATCTTGTACAATTTGTAATGTAATGTAATGTACAAGTTACATTAGCTCTCTGGACTGTATTTTGACTGTATTTGATGATCTTAAAGTAGCCTTTCAGTGCTTGGCTGCCACATTCTCATGTGCAGACCAACATTTTCAGATTCCAAACTGACGAAAAAGTCAAGTGTGATGAACCGAGTGTTTCATAGTATTCAAGCACTGAAATCTACTGTAATGTAATGTAATCTAATCTAATGTAATGTACAAGTTACATTAGCTCTCTGGACTGTATTTTGACCGTACTTGATGATCTTAAAGTAGCCTTTTAGTGCTTGGCTGCCACATTCTCACATGCAGACCAACATTTTCAGATTCCAAACTGACGAAAAAGTCAAGTGTGATGAACCAAGTGTTTCATAGTATTCAAGCACTGAAATCTTACTAGGTGTAACTAGGACAAAGTAATCCATGATCAACTTACTTTCAACATGTTTGTTTTTGTGTGCCAAAGTGTCCAGCAGCTTGTGGTGCACAAAGTAAAGATGATTTCATAAGACTCTGTCAAAGTCAAATTCAACTAACGTTGATTGAGCAAAACCTGTGTGCAAGGAATTATGCTAGTTCCCACCACATTATTTATTTAACTTAATCCTTAACAAAATTTTCTAAATGTCTTATCATTATCACTATTTTACTATTGCAAGAACAGATGCTTATAGACACTGATAAATGGAAGAATGAAATTTTGAACCCTGACCTTCTGGTCCATATAGTTAAAGAGTCTGTTGTGTGTGAGTGTGTGCATGTGTGTATAGTACAGTACTTACGGATGTATCATTAGTTTAATTTATTCTTATTTTTTATTTTTTTTATTTTTGGCTGCATTGGGTCTTTGTTGCTGCACGCGGGCTTTTCTCTAGTTGTGGCGAGTGGAGGCTACTCTTCTTTGTGGTGTGTGGGCTTCTCATTGTGGTGGCTTCTCTTGTTGCAGAGCACAGGCTCTAGGTGCACGGGCTTCAGTAGTTGTAGCACGCGGGCTCAGTAGTTGTGGCTCGCAGCCCTAGAGCGCAGGCTCAGTAGTTGTGGCGCAAGGGCTTAGTTGCTCCGCAGCATGTGGGATCTTCCCGGATCAGGTCTTGAACCCGTGTCCCCTCCATTGGCAGGTGGATTCTTAACCACTGTGCCACCAGGGAAGCCCTGTATGTATCATTAATGAACACTTGTTATTTACCAGACATTGTGCTAAATGGGTTATATATATGTGTGTGTGTATGTGTGTATTGCAAGGTTGATATTACTTAATCATTAAAACAAAGAGATTTAATAACCTGCCCCAAGTAGCAAAGCTCTTATTTGGTAGAACCAGGATTAAAATCAGACAGGTTTAATTTTAGAGCTCATACTCTTAGTGACTTCAACACACAGCCTGCGGACAGTGTGCTTATTTCTCTCTTCAATTTTCATTTCAATTCCATCACTACTGGACCACAAGTCTAAACCATTATAAAGTTATTTGAATCCTATACAATAAAATGTGGGATAAGACTTGAATATTTCCTAGTGTCATTTTCTGAAGTCACCTAGTTCCTATCATATTAAGATGATAATGTGGAGAAAATATTCCTTGCTTGGTCTATGCTTTTGTTTTTTAAATCAATTAAATGGATTTGCATATAAAATAATGTGTCTATTATGTTTACAGCCGGCCACAGACTGTTGATCTACTCTCTGTAGCAGGGATTATGAAGACCTTATGATCATTTTGCTCTTGACTTGTGATCCCTTTATATTGTTAAGTGTGGAGGGTGGGACAAAGGAGCATACACACATTGCTATCCTACACCATGTCAGATCTTTCAACCAACACCTAGAAGAAATGGCCTGCCGAAATAGCACTCTATTTAAATGCAGATTCTTTTCAGACAATCTCTTGGATGGCCGGCTACATATATATGCGTGGTTTTTTTTCTCACACATATACTCTCCAATTGCAGCTGTAATCTGCCTTTAAATACCACATTTTCCCTTTGAAAAAACAGTTTCACTTTTGAAAACTTAGGCTTAGTTCTTCAAAACAAAATTTATTAATCTCACTAGTGTTTTTAGTAGCAACAATGAAAAGAGACAATTTCTTAAATGGAAAATCACAAGTTACAGTGATTAATGACATTTTTGTTTATTTGTTTGCCTGTAGGCCAAGTATGAAACAGTGTTTCCCTAGACCCCTTGTTGGTAAAATTGCAGCAAAAACAGGTGCAAAAACATTACACATAATATAGTAGAAAAGGGCTTACTTCCAAGAAAGTCTATCCATATTAGTTTCTATATTTTGTACTTCACTAAAGGAGAAATGTGGATCAAATTTGTTCCAACACAGTTGGAAGCTCTGTTTTCTTTTTTGGTCTACATATTATTTAAAAAGTCAGTCAAGATAAATGTAAAAGACTTATGCTAGTTTCTGTTTTATAATTACTGTAAATTCTTATGGGTCTTTACTTTTTAATTCCTCTTTCAGGCTACTTTTATTCTTACTAGGAAGAAATATACAAATAACCAAACAAAGAATATTTATCAAATAGCAACTGTCCTTTCCTTTATGTGCTACAGAAAACAATTTCTGTCCTTGAGAAGCTTCCATTCTGATCAGGAAAACTAAACTTCCAGCACAGGCTGCTCTCTTTCCTAACTAGATAGCAGCTCCAGGTCCATTAACATTCCACTTGCTTCAATTACATTATTTATTTCTCTTTCCACCATCTCATCACTTAGATCCCAGATTTGTAATATTTATGCATCAAATGTTCTCATTAAAGTTATTGACTGAGATGTCCTCATAGGAGATAGAGCACAGTCACCTAGGTGCTCCCAGTCTACAGACACAGATAAAAGGAGGTAAAAGACAAGAAAAACATAGTGACTCATTTTTACTGAGGGAGGAATAAAGTGTAAAACTTCTGATGAAAAGAAAGCACATAATATGCAAGTACTCAAACAGGTATATTGAATAAATAAAAATTATTTTGTAAGCCAAAATAGGCTTATAAAGGAAAAAGGAACAACCATAATTTTTAAAATGTATGTATATTCTATTTGCTATTAGATATCCTGGGACCTTGAATGTTCTCCCACATTTTATAAAAATCATTCAAGTGCTCTAGAAAGTTATGTGAATTTCTCCTGGCATACTCTCAGGATTTGGATATTATTAAAGTATTTATTTCTATCAATTAAATGAATATATCTCCAGTGGAACCAGTACCTAGACTCAGGTTTGCAACCCCCTACTGTATACTGGTATTGTGAGAAAGGAATAAAGTTATATTAGCAGTAACTTTAATATGTGAAATTTTGTTATGATTTTTAAAATCTTTTACCCTTAAGGCACTTGAGCAACATAAAAATTGCAGCACACCCATAATCCATCACCAACTGTTTAAAATATAGTTCAGTCAAACATATACAAACCATCAACGCTCATTTCATTGTCAAAATTACCTCATAATCAAACTTTAGCTGATTGTCTTCCAGTCTCAGGGAACTCAACTCATTAGGGACATGATGGGGGTGGGGCATTTTAAATTCTCTAATGCAATGATTAATTGTCCAACAAAAATACCAGTGGCACCCCTGCTGAAATCACTGCCTGTATCTAGCCCTTTCTCCACAGGAAAAAAAAAAAAACATGGAATAGAAATATCCTACATCAGCCATTGTTTTCAACCCTAGCTCTGAGGGTAACACAGGGCATCATCCCCAGTTATCTGAAGTGAACTAATGACATTTTGTAGAACTTCTCAAAGTAGATTTTTAGGATCTTGTACTTAAAAGGAAAATGCTGTATTGCATATTCAGTGAAAAGATCTTGAGGTAAAGCTAGGTAAAGTATTGAAACTTCCAGTTAAAGAGCCTGTATTGGGTAGGCTATCTAAATCTAGTACTTAGGACAAAAACTAGGAAATTGTAAATCATCCATCATCGAGGAAAGATTGAATGGATGGGCTAAATGAGTGGATAGATATTTTGTTCAATGCAAACTGCTACAGAGAATGTCAAAAGGAATCAGATATTGTCCCATCTTTGTGTAGCTTTATATTAAATTGTGGGAAAACAAGTAATTATTTTACAAACGTTGGTGGAATGAATACCTTTAGACATACAGAAACCAATGCTACTGAAGATTTTTAATGAGAATTCTGAGAATCCTCTAGGTGGTAATGTGACAGGTTAAAGCTTTGTTTTATTATAGCTGGCACAAAGAAAATGGTTGGGTAAAAATTTAGATGAATCATAGTTCTGGCTTGTTGTTTAATTAGTTAGTTACTCAGTGTAAGGCTTTTTTGTAAATTTACAATAACATTTTCTATCCATGAATCAAAAAGATAGAAATAGCATTGACCAAAGCAGTAATGGAAATTTGATCACTACCTTTCTTTTTTTTAAAGATTTTAAATTGTATCGTTATTTATGGTTTATCTTGAGACTTTATTGAGGGATACTTTATTCACTCATTTATTTACTTATTTATTCATTCATTCATTCATACATCGATCCATCCATCCATCACTAAATAAGCTTCTGCTACCCAACTCCTATTGGCAAAACTCTATGCTAGACAATTTGAGAGAGGAAAAAAGATACATAAGTTAAAAGATCTATTCTCTGAGAGTTTACAACTTCCAGGTCCTCTTTGACTAAATAGATTATAAAACCCTCTGCAAAGATGCTGATTTGACAGCAAAGAAATTTGTGATGGTGTATTAAACTGGGTCATTGCTATTGCTTAACATTAACCTAGAAATGCCATTTAAATAGAGCATAATAAATCTTCAATTTACCATGTCCCTTCTTGTCCTAAGTGCTCCTATGAGACCACAAATTAGACCAAGATAGCCTGATCATTTCTCTATTCACCAAAAAGAGTGGAGACACTAAGTTTACATTGCCTCGGAAAAATGTTCATAAATCACTGTTTTTATGCTGATCCTAGGTTTCAAATAGGCATTCCAATCTAAAATAATGACAAAAAGGTAGCACTTCAATATTGGAATGATTGACACTTTTATGGTGTCTTTTTCAGGCACATTCAGTAAAATACTTTTGTGTCATACTTTTCTACTATTATTCTGTCAGTCATCAGTTGGATACAAAACTTAAAATGTGGTGATAGTCATAAGTGTCTCTGCCCTCACCTTTCTCCTTTTCTGTACTTATTCATGCATGTATGTATCTACACATACAACATAAGTACATATTTGGGTAGATAGATGATAGATAGATGATAGATAGATAGATAATGTATCATTCAATTTAGCATATTTACTTGTTTTAAGCCTATTTATTATATTATTGGAAGAAGGAAGGAAGGGAGGGAGGAAGGGAATATTATATCTTTATCCTGTTCAGATATGAATCCCAACATTGTGTAACTTTATTTCAGGTAACTTCACTCCTAAGAAAAGATGTCCATGGTCCCTTTTTAATGTTCTTAAACCCTGATACAAGTTTTCAGGGACAAATGTTCCAAACTGTGAATGACTTAGGTCTTTGCATTTTCTTCCTTCTTCCTGTGTCTGTCTCTGGATAATGTCATAGATCAGCACATGAATCAAAAGATTTTTAAAAAGCATTAGAGATGAAATTAAAACTTCTAAAATTATTTTGTGCATAACTCTGGCAGGAGTTTGGTGAGTGAAAATGTTTAATGATGACTGACTTGTTTCTTTTGGGTTTGCTTAATTTTAACATTGACAGCCCAAAACAAACACACCAAAACTGGCTTCTCTTCAAACAATGATCCATCTTCATTCTCTCTTTTATAAAATCAGATTTCCTGAAAAACTGTCTCCACCCACTGACCCTCTCACTGATTCTCTGACATTCTTTTTACACCTCTAACATTCTATTGAAATTCCTTTCTCAACAGCCAAATTCCTTTCTCAGCAGGCTCTTCTTTGTCAAATCCAAGAGCCTCTGGTAAGTTCTTGCCTTTTTTTACTCTCTGCTGCATTTTCCGTTCTAGACCATCTTCTTTTTTTTTTTTTTTTTGGCTGCACAGGATCTTAACTCCCCAACCAGGGATCGAACCTGTGCCCCCTGCAGTAGAAGTGCAGAGTCTTAACCACTGGACTTCCAGGGAAGTCCCTAGACCATCTTCTTCTAGGAATGCTCTTCCCTTGTGGTCTTGTAAAAAATGCCATGGCTCTCTACTCTTCTAACCTCTCTGAGTGCTTAGCATTCTTCTGCCAAGCTGACTGGTCAGTCAGCAGGCTTTTCTCACACATACAGAACTTCCAAGTAGCTTTCAGTGTCTTAATCTTTAATATGATGAATGGCCATGGGTAATAGGAAATATGAGGAAAACCTCAATCATGAAAAAGAGAGCTTAAAAAATATTAAAAAGAAAAAAACAAGTTGGATAATACTGAGATTTTTTTTCAATGTACAGGAAAAATAAAAGGAACAACAAAAATTACTGTAAAGTTGTTTGTTTAGTGATTTTTGCAAACTAAGTCTTTTATGTCTGTATCCTTTGCCATGTGTGGTCACTGAAGTCTCTGCTTAGTCACATAGTGGTCAGCTACTGATTAGATGAAGGTTTCCTAAAATGCCTGGGACCAGTAAGTACCCCAGTCTTTGTGGAGGTGTCTGTGTTGGGGCACACTATCCACACTCAGCCATGAGGTTTACAGCTCTGCCTTAGCCTTCACTTCCTTCTTATGCAGAACCTCAAGATTATTCAGAGGTGAAATCATATAGCCCTGATTATTTCTTGAACACACACACAGTCCTGGGCATGCACACAGAATATGCACATATGTATGCATTGTCTTCTAGATTCCCAGAAGTATGTTTGAGGTTTTCAAAGTCCCTGCAAACATCTCATTCTCCAGATTTTTTTTTTCCTTTGTGAGTTTTTGCTTAGCCTCTTGTTTGCCCAAACTTAGGAAGTCACAATGTTCAACAGTTACCTCAATGTATTACTTTTTCAGTGATATTTGACTTTTTAAATGTATCACTCTGATAAAAATAACTAAGTAAACAAACATTTAGAAAAGAAATAAAAAAATAAAACACATCATAACTTTTTCATGTTTCGTTAGGAACCACTCTTTGCCTGGTTGATTTCTCTCATCCTACTACAAGTCTCAGTGCAGAGGCCATTTCCTCAAGGAAGTCTGCTTTGAGCTTCCAGATCAACTTCAGACAATGCTTTATGCTACTGTAGATCTGAGAATTTATTTGATGGACCTTATCATAGTGTATGTATCTGAATATTTGTATAATTCTTTGCCTACTGCTGTCTGCCCAGCTAGGCAGTAAGTTCCACTAGGGCCATTACATCTGCTTTGTTCACCACTGTATCCTCACTACCTATCATACTTACTATCACATTGTAGAATGTTAAACACGTATTGAATAATGACAGCTCTACATTCTAGGCATGGAGAACTCATCTAATTCCATAACTTTATTTCCCCTACATACATCCATAATTCCAAATATTCTCCAGAGGTCCATATGCTGTGTTACTAACTGCCTGCTGAACATTTTTCCAATAGAGGTCCACTAGGAACCCAAAGCCAAGTGTCTTCTTCTCAAATATGCTTTCTTCTTTTCCCTATGCCAGTTGATCATGTCACTTCTATTAAGGATAGAAACTTATGAACATTTTTATTCTTACTTTATTTTCACATTACTTATATATTTGGAATAAGTCCTGTCTTCCTATAACTAACTACGCTATTATCAATATGTTCTCAAATATTGTGCTGGAGATGTTCTTCCAGTACATATTCTGTGGTAAACTTTGAAACAATATCTAAATTCCTTAACATGGCAATTTTAATTCTTTATGATTTGTCCTTCCAATATTTTAAAAATCTTCACTCTTGTCTCCAATTCCACCTCACTCCTTTGCACAGCTAAGTGGTCAGCTACTGATTAGATGAAGGTTTCCTGAAATGCCTGGGATCAGTAAATACCCCAGTCTTTGTGGAGGTGTCCGTGTTGGGGCACACTATCCACACGTTAGATTATAGTGTCAGATTTTTTACTGATCCCTGAATATGCTTTTACCTTCTAAACCTAAGCAGCTATTTTTTCATTTTAAATTGAGACATAATTGACATGTAATGTTTAAGTTTAAGGTGTTCAATGTAATGATTTGATAAACATATATATTACAATGCAAATTACCATTGTAGCATTAGCTAAGACCTCAATCAGTTCACATAATTATCATTTCTTTTAAGTTGTGAAAATATTTAAGATCTAGTCTCTTAGCAATTTCCAAGTATATAAGGCAGTATTGCTAACTATAATCACAATGTTATGCACAAGATCCCCAAAATATATTTATCTTCTAACTGCAAGTTTTATAACCTTTGGCCAACAACTCTTCAATTCCCCCATCTCCAAGCTCCTAGTAACAATACTTTACTTTGTGTTTATATGAGTTTAGCTTTTTTAGATTCCACATATAAGTGATATCATATAATATATGTCTTTCTGTGTCTGACTTACCTCACTAGGCATTATGCCCTCAAGGTCCAACCATGTTGTCACAAATGGCAGGATTTTCTTCCTTCTTGTAGCTGAATAATATTCCATTATATATATTTGTGGTTTCATGTCTTATGTTTAACCCATTTTTGAAACTGGTATAAGATAGGGGTCTAATATCATTTATTTTGCACGTGGTTAGCCCAATTTCTTAGCACCATTTATTGAAGACACTATTCTTTCTAGTTTTTGTGTTTTTTTTTTTTGGTACACGGGCCTCTCACTGTTGTGGCCTCTCCCGCTGTGGAGCACAGGCTCGGGACGCACAGGCTCAGCAGCCATGGCTCATGGGCCCAGCCGCTCCGCAGCATGTGGGATCTTCCTGGACTGGGGCACGAACCCGTGTCCCCTGTATGAGCAGGCGGACTCTCAACCACTGCACCACCAGGGAAGCCCCTATTCTTTCTTCATTGAATATTCTTGACTCCCTGGTCAAATATTAGTTGATAGTATATGCAAGAGTTTATTTCTGGGTTCTTCATTCTGTTTCATTGATTTATGTGTCTCTTCTCATACCAATACCATACTATTTTGATTACTATAGCTTTGTAGTATAGTTTGAAATCAGAACGTGTGATGCCTCCAAGAACATGGGATATTTATTCCTCTGTTTGTGTCTTTCATTTGTTTGCACCCTCTTCAATTTCTTTTTATCAAAGTCTTGTAGTTTTCAGTGGACAGATCTTTCACTTCCTTGGTTAAATTTATTCCTAAGAATTTTTTATTCTATTTTAAATAGGAGTTTTGTTATTTATTTTTCAGATATTTTGTTGTTAGTGTGTAGAAACACAAATAATTTCTCTACATTGATTTCATATCGTGGAACTTTACTGAAATCATTGATGAATTCCAACAGTGTTTTGGTTGAGTGTTTAGGATTTTCTAAAATCATATCATCTGCAAAGAAGACAATTTTACTTCCTCTCCAATTTGTTTGCCTTTAACTATTTATCTTGCCTGACTGCTGTAGATAGGACTTTCAGTACTAGGTTGAATTACAGTGGTGAGAGTTAGCACTGTTTTCTTTTTTCTGATCTTAGTGGAAAAGTGTTCAATCTTTCATCACTGAGTATCGTGTTAGCTGTGGGTTTGTAGTATATGGCCTTTATTATGTAGAGGTATGTTTCTTCTATACCCAAGGTGTTGAGGGTTTTTATGACAAAAGGATGTTGTTTATTGTCAAATGCTCTTTCTGTATCTAAGGTGATACGATTTTCATCTTTCATTCCATTAATTTGGTGCACCACATTTATTGATTTGCATATGTTGTGTAAGGTTTATCCCTTGCATCCCAAGGTTAAATCCCACTTGGTCATGATGTATAATCCTTTTAATGTGCTGTTGAACTTAGTGTGCTAATATTTTGCATTTATATGCACCAGGGTTATCAGATTAGGGTTTTCTTTTCCTGTAGTGTCTTTATCTGGCTTTGGTATGAGGGTAATATTGGCCTTGTAAGATGAGTTCAAGAGTTCTCCCTCCTCTTCAATAATTTGGAAGATTTTTGAGAAGGATTGGTGTAATTTTTTTTAAATGTTTGGTAAATTCACCAGTTAAGCCATCTGGTCCTGGGCTTTTCTGTGTTGGGAAGCTTTTGATTACTAACTCAATCCCTTACTTATTATTGGTCTACTCAGAATCTTCATTTCTTCATGCTTCAGTTTTGGTAAGTTCTAGGTTTCTAGAAATACATTCATTTCTTTTACGTTACCCATTTTGTTGCCATATGACTGTTCATAGTAATCTTTTATGATCCTAGTATTTCTGTGCTATCAGTTATAATGCCTCCTCTTTCATTTCTGATTTTATTGGTTTGATTCCTTTCTGTTTTTCTTAGGCTAGCTAAAGGTTTGTCACTTTTGTTTACCTTCTCAAAAAAATAACGCTTAGTTTTTTTGATCTTTTGTTTTTCTGGTCTCTATTTTATTATTTCCACTTTTATCTTTGTCATTTTATTTCTTCTGTTAACTTTGGCATTAGTTTGTTTTTCTTCTAGTTTCATAAAGTGTAAATGTATGTTGTCTATTTGAAATCTTTCTTTATTGCTTCTGCAGCATCCTATAGGTTTTGGTATGTTGTGTTTCCATTTTCATTTGTTTTAATATTTAAATTTTTTTTCCTTTTGATTTCTACATTACTCAGGACTGTGTGGTTTAGTTTTCACATGTTTGTAAATTTTCCATCTTTCCTCTTGTTGTTTATTTCTAATTTCATACCATTGTAGTCAGAATAGATACTTGGTATGATTTGAATGTTTTTAAGTTTTCTAAGACTATTTTGTGGCCTATCATATGATTTATCGTGGAGAATGTTCCATGTGCGCTTGAGGAGAATGTATATTCTGCTGCTGTTGGATGGAATGTTTTATATATGTCTGTTAGGTCAATTTGCTCTAAAGTATGGTTCAAGTCCAAAGTTTCTGTGTTGATTTTTTAACTGGGCAATCTATTAGAAAGTGGGGTAATGAAGTCCCCTACCAATATTGTGCTGTTGTCTACTTCTCCATTCAGATCTGTTTGAACTTGCTTAATATATTTAGGTTGTCTAATGTTGGGTCCATACATATTTACAATTGTTATACCTTCTTAATGAGCTGACTTCTTTATAAGTATACAATGACCTTTTTTGCCTTATTATTATTTTGGGGCTTAAAATCTATTTTATCTGTTATAAGTATTGTTACCACTGTTCTCTTTTTGTTTCCACCTGTGTGGAATATCTTTATTCCATCTCTTCCCTTTGAACCTATTTGTATCCTTAAAGCTGAAGTGAGTCCCTTGTAGGCAATGTATAATTGAGTCATTTTTTTTTAAGCATCCATCTGTGTCTTTTGACTGGAGAATTCAATCCATTTACATTTCGAGTAATTATTAATAGGAAAGGACTTACTAATGGGATCTCATTAATTGCTTCCTGGCTACTTTGTTGTTCCACATTTCCTTTCTTTCTCTCTTGCTGCCTACCTTAGCAGATTGGTGATATTTTGATGGTGGTATGTTTGATTCTCTTCCCTTTATATTTTGTGAATCTTCTATAGGTTTTTGTTTTGTAATTACCATGAGGCTTACATAAAACATCTTACTGATTTGAGTCTATTTTATACTGAGAGCAACTTAACTTCATTCACATATAAAAACCCGACTCTTCATGCCCCCCGCTTTTATGTTTTTGTTGTTACAATTTACTTCTGTTTATATTGGGTATTTTTGAACAAGTACTAATAGGTATAGTTATTTTTAGTAGTCTTTACCTTTAATCTTTATACTATAGGGAAGAGGTTAATGCGCCATCATATTGCAAAATTAGTTTTCTGAATATGACTATATATTTACCTTTACCAGTGTGTTGTAAATTTTTGTTTTCATGTTACTAATTAGTGTCTTCATTTTAGCTTGAAAAACTTTCAGCATTTTTTGTAAAGCAAGTCTAGTGGTGATGGACTCCCATGGCTTCTGTTTGTCTTGGAAAGTCTTAAAAGATCTCAATTTCTGAAGGATAATTTTGCCAGATAGAGTATTATTGGCTGACAGTATTTTTCTTTCATCATTTTGAATATATCATCCCTCTGTCTCCTGGCCCATAAAGTTTCTGCTGACAAATCTGCTAATAGCCTAATGGGGATTCCTTTGTAGTTTATAATCTTTTTTATCTTGCTGCTTTTAAGATTCTCTCTTTTTCTTTTAGTTTTTATTATCTTATTATACTGTGCCTTGGAAAAGGTCATTTTGGATTGAAAAAATGAGGTGATCTGTTAATTTCATGAACTTGGATGTCCAAGTCTCTCCCCACTTTGGTACTCAGCTATCATTTCTTTCAATACACTTTTAGCTTCCTTCTCCAACTTTTCTTCTTCTGGAATTCCAGTGATTCAGATTGGTCCTTTTGATGGTATCCCATAGATCACACAGGCTTTCTTTACTCTGTTTTATTCTTTTTTATTTGTTCTTCTGTGTTTGCATTATTTCAAAGTTCTTATCCTCTAACTCACTGATTCTTTCTTCTACATGATCTATTCTGCTGTTGATGCTGTGTATTGCATTCTTCATTTCACTCATTGACTTCTTCAGCTCCAAAATTTCTGTTTGGCTATTTTTTGATGATATCTATCTTTGTTAAATTTCTCATTTTATTCATGTTGTTTTCCTGATTTTGTTGAATTGTCTTTCAGTGTTTTCTTATAGCTCACTGAATTTTCCCAAAAAGTTTTTTTGAATTCTTTATGGGTAAGTCACAAATCTCTGTGTCACTGGCTTTGGTTACTGGAGGAATATTGTGATTTTCTTGTGATGGCATGGGTCCTTGATTCTTCATGTTCCTTGGAGCTTTGTGTTTCTGTTTCCACATTTGAAATAGCAGCCACCTCCCCCAGTCTTTACTAGCTGCCTTCAGGTGAGAGATACTTTTTTTGGTTCTGCTATATATTCTGGGACTTCCTCTGGCCTTGTATGAATATGTTGGTTCTATACTTCTTTTTCTCTGTTGTGGCAAAATTCTTAAGCTTGTATGTTTTCTCTAGTTCTTAGAACTCACCAGGCCTGCTGCTGGAAGCCTATTTTTTTTCCTGTTGGTGGCGATAAAGCTCAAGATTGTGGTTTCTCCTTTACCTACCTGAAACCCCTGGCCTGTTTTCTGCACAGGCTCCCTGTCTACCTGAGCTTGCTTTCATGAGCACCCTTGGGTTCATGCACAGGGAGCTACCTAAAGATTGGAGGGAGATGTGGGATTAGCAACAGGGAATTGGTGGTGTTGCAGGCCAATTTGGGAGATCTTTAGGTAAGGTTTTCCTAGCAGACTGTGAGTATGCTTATTGCTAGAGCCCAAAATACAACAGGGACAGCATCCCTTTCATGCCCTCTGGTATTCTCATTGGCTTCTTTTCTGATGTCTTTCTTCCCCCAAGTCATGGATTTCCTGCTTTAATACTGTGGGCACAGAAGGATAGAAATTGATTTCTTTAGCAGCATCCCACACAGATGGGGAGTTCCAGCATTCATTCACTTTCTCTCTTTACGCCATGGGAGAGATCATGGGCCTCCTCTAGCTCTAAGTTGTACCCTCTTGAGGAGAGGGCAGATGGCTGTCAAAGCTTCTTTACCCACTCCAATGTCTCCAAACTTGTTTTGTTTTGTTTTTTCTCCACTGAGTACTGAAACTTCTCCTCTGGAAATCTTGACTTCTACAAAGTCTCTGTCATCCATGGGTAGCTTCCCAAGGAAGTGTTTTCCAGGTGCTCACACGCCAGAGGCAAGAGAGTCTGAATCAGTTAACAGGCTCCTGCTAGTTCCACAGTCTGGTCCAAGATCTGTCTGCCTATTTCCCGATGCACAGTTGGGTTAGACCAGTGGTCCCCAACATTTTTGGCACCAGGGACTGGTTTTGTGGAAGACAATTCTTCCACGGACCAGGTGGCGGGGGGGCAGTGGTGGATGGTTCGGGTGGTAATGCGAGTGATGGGGAGCAATGGGGAGCAGCAGATGAAGCTTCACTCACTCACCCACCACTCACCTCCTGCTCTGTGGCCTGGTTCCTAACAGGCTGCAGACCGGTACCAGTCCACAGCCCGGGGGTTGGAGACCCCTGGGTTAGACTCCTCATGTGTTTTTAGCATGTTGGATCCCACCACTCCCATAAAGGCACTTTTGTTTGTGGATGCAAGCCAAATTTTAGGTGTTGGGGATGGGGTGAAGCAAAAAGGAGGGACTTATGCCACCATAATGCTAGCATCACTTCTCTTTACATTTCTAATTTTTAAATTGTCCCTACTCTTCAAAGCTTATATCATGTGCACATGATTTATAAATTCCTACATCCTCAAGGTCAGTGTCATCTCTCCTCTGTTTTCTAAAACTAATTTTATGTAACTAACAGCATAAATAATATTATTCTGCTTAATAACCATGTACATATCATACATATATTATGTTCTACCTGCAAACAAACACTAATGAATTTCTTCTTTTTATATATCCTACAAGTACCACCATACTTAAAACATAGTAGTCAGTCAATATAGGCTTATGGACTTAAAATTACCTGGGAAAAGCTGATATTTTCCTCAAATCTTGAGAACTCATATTGTTCACTCTCTATATAATGATAAATAGGTGAAAAGCAAAGTATCTAGTTATTTGTCATTGCCCACAAATAGAACATGAAAGAGCACTATTTTCTCAAAACTGATACCATCAAAACTGCTATGTTGTAGTCATATAGTGTTAACTAAACAGGTTCACCAGATGGTATTTATTTCATTAATTTGTACACAAACTCATGATTGTTAAATGATTGTTAAATTTTACAGGTTTTATTGTAAACTTATTTTAGTTTTTAGTTACTTTTATTATTAAATTTATAATGATAAAGAAATGCACTTACATGATTAAACATTAAAATGGAATAAAATGTTATTTATTTAACTCAATAGCTTCCAGTCTTTTTATTTTCTCAGAAACTTTGTATGTATTTGTAAACCTTCACAGGTATATAAACAAACACACACACACATCTTTGTTTTCACATAATGCTAAAGATGTAATAAACACCAACCACAGATTCTACACAGGGAATAATAGGAAGTGTTTTGTTTCTTTGAGAGGTAATGTAAAGTGAGAATTCTGGTCCATTGGTAACAAGAATGAACAGAAAATAGGGTATGTGGTAGAATAAATGTTGCTTTGATAAATTTGTGTATCTAAAGTAATTTGAATGTAATTTTTTTAACATCTTTATTGTAGTATAATTGCTTTACAATGGTGTGTTAGTTTCTGCTTTATAACAAAGTGAATACATATATATATGTTCCCATATCTCTTGCCTCTTGTGCCTCCCTCCCTCCCACCCTCCCTATCCCACCCCTCTAGGTGGTCACAAAGCACCGAGCTGATCTCCCTGTGCTATGCGGCTGCTTCCCACTAGCTATCTATTTTATGTTTCGTAGTGTATATATGTCCATGCCACTCTCTCACTTTGTCACAGCTTGCCCTTCCCCCTCCCCATATCCTCAAGTCCATTCTGTAGTAGGTCTGTGCCTTTATTCCCGTCTTGCCCCTAGGTTCTTCATGACCTTTTTTTTTTCCCTTAGATTCCATATATATGTGTTAGCATACTGTTGAATGTAATTTTGACATTATTTTCTAAATGATGAGGTGAGAAGGGAGTAGCATAAAATAATTTTCAATAAAATTGCTTGCTTTCCAGGAAGTAAATAATTTTGCCAGTAGTCTGCCATCATTTATGGAGCTTCTGTCTTCACACTGAATCCCAGAACAACTTGGGAGCATTTCTTCAGAAGAGTGCACCAGAATAGCTCATATGGAATAAAGTAATTAATGGGTAGAAATGGTAGAAAAACATATAACTTACAGATTCAGATGAACACTTTTGATGATTTTTCTTAGGCTATAAGGGCAATTGCACAAAGAAAAAGAAATTGGTAATTAAACAGAATGAAAGGAAAGTGAAAGAGAAGTTTTGGAAATTAATTTCTAAAAATTTTTCAAAATATGTGTTTTTAATATATGTTCATTCAATGAAATGTCAACTCTTGGAGGGTTCGTCTTTTTCAGTCTGAACAAATGTGTTTTCAGCCTGAACAGAGTATGTATTTTCAGCCAATATTAAACGATTGTTGACTGATGGAAGGTGCCATATCACTTTGTCTAACACTTGAACCATGAGAGGGTCATTTTTATTAAGGCAATAAAGCTCTCCCACTCCATTCAGGTTTTCCATTTGGTCTCTTTAGAGTACTCCTCTCTGTAACTTTTCTTAAAGAAGGAAAGTTTTCACTATACATTTCACAATTTATTCTGTCTCTAGTCCTTTCTGAGAGTATCTTCTCCAAATCAGGTCCAAACAGAGAAATTCAGTGCCCTTTGATGGACTGAACAGTATCCATGGAACTTTGACAGTATCCATTCTCCTTATCTTCTTTCATTAAAAGAAACACTTTCCAGATTTTAACTTAGTCCGTGCTCCTTTGCAGCTATGTTTACTTTATGACTAAGTTTTAATCGATTGAAATAGAGAAGTTGCATAAGCAGTTTCTTTATCATCTTATTTAAGACAGAACCTCCTGCCTAAATTTTACCTTTTCACTTTTCCCTTCCCATTGTCTAAAATTCAGAAGAGGTGCTAGTAAGCTGCCTCATCCAAGCATAGATGAAACACCAGCTCTTAAAACCAGAGAGGAACACCACATGTTGAGGATGGAGAACCACCCTGGCAAACCACGTTCCTAGATGACCTCTTGGACCAGGTCCCTCCCTTCCTGGACTATTTCTGGAGAGAGAAAAAAACTAATTCATTTAAGCAACAGTATTTTGGGTTCTGTTGATAGAATAGTTTAACCTACACACTAAATAATATCAAAATGGCAATGGAAATACTATACTACCATTAATAAATATATATATATATATATATATATATATATATATATATAAAATATATATAGGACTTTGTCTCAGTAGATGGTAAGAAAACCTATATTTCAAACTGCAAAGCTATGAGCCTTGTTATGTCTTGGCCAAATATTTTAAACTGTCATCTGCAATAACTTGGAAAGCAGATCGCATGCTTTAAAGAGAATGTAATTCTGGGGCTTGGAGACGAAAACAGAACATTGTAGTGTGTTGGATGTTCCTTAATGCTTTTAGCAAGGTATTATAATAAACAGATGAGCCCAGTCAAAAACTGACAAATTTGCATGCAGAGATGGAAAAGACTAGAATTCTGTAAAGGAGATTTTATCTGCCTTTGGCCTCAGTTAGACAGTCTAGTAATTTTTAGCAGGCAGGGTTGGAAAAATCAACAGCTTGTTTAACTCAAACAGTAGAAAGTAATGCTCCAGACACTTCTCAAATAACTCTCATTATGGCTTTTCAACTAGGAAAATGGAAGTTAACCTAGTGGTAAAGATCAGGTTAAGGGGAATATCTTAGTCTGTTAGCCTATTTTTTCAGATTATAACCATTAAAATGAGGGGAGTGGGGATGATCCTGGAATAGAAGCCAGTATTTAATACAGTTTTAGGGAACTATGTCCAAAAATTAACTTTGGTATGGTAAATGGTACATGAGTTATTGAAACAACATTAACTTGAAGTCAAGTAAGTTTTTAAGGAAATTATATTGTCAAAGAATCATCTAGCCAAGTCTTCAAAACCCATATGGGTTGTTTGAGTCCTAAAATTATTCCTGAACTTTCAAACCTGCACCAGCAGGGAGTGGGCTGCAAAAGCTGGAAAGTTGTGTAATGCCCACTCCAATACAGTCACAGAAGATAATGAACAAGGAAGACTGATCTGAAGGGCCAAGACAGGTCAGAGAGAACAATGGACCAAGTTCTCTTTTTCCAAAAAAACAGAACCAGTGTCTAATAAGGAAACTTGTTCCACTGCCAAGACAGAGAATTTGTGCAATTTCTGTTCAGCAGAAGTTCATCATTGATATGAACTAGTAACTCCCATGTCTCTTATTTTTACCTTTTCCAAATGGAAAGCTGATTTTGCATTCATAATGTACTACTTTCCCTTATGGAGATTGATCTAATGTGGGGAAAGAAAAGTGAGCATGGGCACCTTTAAGATCAGAGACCAGAGAGTGGAAATTGCAAACCATCCTCCAGGATGCATTTCCCCAATTATTCTTTTAGTAATTACCCCTCCTCATTTATTTTTAACTGAGCGTGTATCTACTCAACCTCACACTATATTTCCCAGTCTCCCTTGAAGATAGATGCAGTCATGTGACTACATGTTTGACAATGAAAGTTGAATAGTGTCAACCTACCAGCCTAGGTTCCTGAATGAACTTTTAGAGCAGAATCTGCGTACCTTCCCTGAAGTATTATGAGAAAGAATAGTATACTTTCATTTTATTTAAGCCACTATTAGAGAATCTTTGTTATAGCAGCTTAGTTTATACTTTAACTTACATAAGAATAGCATAATATTACTAGACTACATTTGCCTACTGCTTGTGTTTTGCCAAACCATAGCCAACTCTATGTTAAAATGTATTTGATTTCATATTCTTGGTAATTCCATCACTACTCTGTTATAGCTACTTCCCCAAGCCTACTGTGGTAGTTAATTTTATGTGTCAACGTGGCTGGGCCACAGTGCTCAGATATTTGATCAAACATTATTGTGGATGTTTCTATCATGGTGTTTTATTGGCTGAGACTAACATTTAAATTTGTGGATTTTTAGTAAAGCAGATCATCCTCCATAATGTCAGTAGGCCGCATCCAATAAATTGAAGGCATTAATAAAACAAAGACTGACCTCTTTTAAGCAATAAGGAATTCTTCCAGCAGGATGCCTTTGGACTCAAACTGCAACTGTTCCCAGAGTCTCCAGCCTGCCCATTTACCCCATCCATCTTTGGACTCACCAAGCCTCTACAGTCTTGTGAGCCAATTTCTTAAAAATAAATTTCCCTCTCTCTCTCCACACACACCATCATCATCATCATCAGACTTTAATACCATTATAAAATCACCATTTTGCTATTGACAGCATGTATCTCAATTTCAGATTATTTCTTCATGGTACAAATATTTATTGAAGATTTATTAAATACCAGATTGTAGTTTTGGAATACAAAAGAGCCTTTCTCTCATGGGGCTTACATTCTAGTATAGAGACAGATAATAAATAAATAAATGAATAAATTTAAAAAATGATAAAAGTACTGTGAAGAAAAATGAAGCAGAAGAAAGAGCTTGAGAATGACTGAAAGGAAGTATTTTTTAGAGAGTGTCTCGGCAGGGTGGGGAGCTCTTGATGATTTAAGAGATGAGCAGTGTTATTTTATAGTGAAGGAGTCATCCATGAGGATATTTCATGAGGTCTAGGCTAAGGAAATAGTAAAGGTAAAGTTCTCATGGTTAGAGAATGCTTGATGTGTTTGAGAAATTTTGCTGGAGTGCAATGGATAGAGTGGTCTGGGACTTAAGCTGGAAGGGGCTTTCTATTTTTGAGATTCTAAATTGGGCAAAAGTCAGACCTTAATATAGTGGTAAAAAATGTCTTAGACTTTCTGAGACTACCTTTTCTGAATATGTATTTTGAAATTTCCAGATATGTTTGAGAGTCATCCCAACATTTATAGGAAATAAGGCCTCTTCCATGTGTTGATAACTAGTAAGGAAAAAATTCCTATAAGTTTCTTCAAGTTAAGGATGAGATAAATGTTGTATACCATATTTAGATAGTTACATGTTACAATTTTTTTTTATGTTCCTTATAAATTTCTAGAAGTTAGGTGTACTAACCTAGTCTCAGCTGCAGTTAGGGACTGGGAGAAGTGATGTGAGCTCCAGGGGACCCAAGTACTAGCCAGTAGCAGAGATTCCACTTGCCTCTGAGCCCAGGACATTGAGGAGGTGAAACCAGTCATCAGAGGAACAGAATGAAGAGCTTGAGGGCAGGTTTTTCTATCAACGTGGAGATTCTCAGCTTACCTACAGCAAGGGTCTGGATTGTATTTGATTAAAATAGGTAGCATGTTTTCTTACCATGTATAACCTTGTATTCAACCTTATGATTCTGGCTTTTAGCTCTCAATTGACCGTTTAGTCCTAGCTTTGATAAGCAGGATTTATTAACAGAGATGAAAGTTGTAAAATAGAGCTTCAAGCGGTAAGGGGTTTCCACTTTTATTAACTATTTAATGACAACTTCAGGAAGGGTGAGGCCTCATTGCAAATGCTGTTCTTAAAATAAATATAGCAATAGGCTAACTCTTATCATAAAACAAAATCTGAATCCTCCAGGTTGGTAAGCAAAAGAGAATCTCAATGTTAACAGAGGATAGATTCAAAAGGCCAATCACCTTTCCTTCCTTTTAGGAAGCTGTGAAATGACAGCACTCCTGTGTCAGATGTCACATTCAAAATACGGTAATTCAAGGAGGTCTTACTTTAAAAGAGACTATTTAACAAAGATGTAGATTTAGGGTGCATGATGAAGTGGCCCTAAGTATAGTAGTATTTTCTATCACCATTCCAGGCCCAAAGGGGCAAATGGAAGGATAGGTTATTAGAACTCAGAGGAATAGAGTCACATAGATTAAGAAACATTGAAAAGAACAGTAAGCTTCAGTGTAAGGGTAAGGATACAACCTTGTAAAGAAGGAGCTAAGGAAATAAATATTCTGACTTCACTCTCCTCACTCCTTCCAATGCTATAGTGAAGGGATGTTCCAATGGACAAGCCCAACAGTAAACAGCAGTGTGGGAACCATGAGGTAATCTGGGATAGTTAGCAGGACAGAAAGGGGTTGAAAATTAAACTGAAGGGAGAAATGGGAACTTTAAGGCACAATTCCCCTTCTCTGCCTTGACAATGAATCTGTCCCAGGGTGATTTCAACAAGTGAAATTTCTATAAATGAAAGAAAGATAACTCTTCCTTTCTTCTTGTCATTGATAGAGGTAGTATGCAAGAGGCAGGCTCATGACTGCCCCTCCTGCAATATTCTGATGGATGGTAAGCTTTCTATGAATGGATTAGTTACTATTTCCTGGGGAAGGAGGATGAGGCAAAGACGGACATGGATATTGGAAATATATTTTTTTCAAATAATTTTCCAGTTCAAAGGAATGCTTCTTATCAATGGGCCTAAAGAAAGAACTTGGGAAGAGGAGCATCTGTACTTACAAAGCCCACAGAGCTCACATCCAAAGTTAATAATTTCCTCAACACAAAAAATGTCTAGGCACGTTTACCACACTCATAAGACCTAGATTCATTTGTCACTTTTAAAGAATACTACAGTTAATATTGGAAATATATTTGCTTCCTTCCTGGGATGAGGATTCAGAACCTGACCTCAGGCCATTCTTTATGGATTTGCAAAGTAAGGCCCTAAATGAAAAGATGAGTTTTTTCAGTTCTTTCTAAAGGTCACTGTGCTGCAGATCATGGTAATCTTTAATATGTGAGTCCCATGGCACCAGAAACACCCATGTAATACAAACTGAGATTTTTTTTAAATTTTGTCATCTAGTGTTAATAAAGTTCACTTTTCAAATATACATATGTTTGAAAATCAAAGGCAGTATGTGTATGTTTTTGCATAATTCAATAAAATTATTCCTGAAATTTTAAATTTTTATTCTCATAAACAAAAATTAAATTAAATTTTTTTTCAAAACACACTCAAGTAAATTCTGCATCATTGAAAAATCTTAGGGCAGAAAAATGGTTTATGTGCTTCTCTTACATTGAAAATCCCAGATGGCAGCCCAGTACTATATCATATATTTTTAAAATAATTCACTTAGATACAGAGTATATTATACAGTATATTATGTAATTGTATTTTAGTACCTTTAAATACACTGACATGGCTTAACTTATACCACAGACTGCACAGGTGATGGTACAATTGCTGCACAATAAAAAAATTAACAGCAAGAAGAGTGTTGATTTGACAACATTATCAAAAATGCTATGAATAAAACCTAATGTCAAATAGCATACAAAAATAGCTACCAAAATGTGACATATATTTTAATACATAAAAGAATTTACCAATCAGAAGAATTTAGAAAATAAATACTCAAGTTAAAAAATAGAGAAAAATCAAAAAGAGATTTAGAGTCAAAATCACACATCACATTTGTCTACATCTCCTAATTTCCATCTAATCGTCATGATTTTTCTCTTTCTTTTACTACAAGAATAGCCTAACTCTTCTAGTAGCTTCTACTCTTGCCTCTTTTTGAGGGAGTAGATTGATTTCTACTATCCACATATCATCCAAAATAATCTTTGTAGCACCTTTACTTGATCACACTCCTTCCCCCAGCTTAAAATTTTAATTACTTACCATTATCTTTAGAAATAATTAATAATTGCAACCCATGTTGAAAATATCCTTCATGGGATTGTTCCTACAGACTACTCTGTTTTTTCCCTCTGCCACTCTTCTTTCCCCTAGCTACCTTTGCATATTAGTCTCATGTATGTTCATTGAACACCCCAAGCTTGTTCCCAGCTTAGACTTATTCACTCTCTTTGAAAAGCTCTTCCCTAGCGATGACATATGAGTGACTCACTAACTTAATTCTGGCCTCCTTTAAATATGCCAGTTTTTTCTCATCTCAAGGCCTTTGACATATGCTCTTAAATCTTCCTTAAATTCTCTATCTCCTTCATTTCAAATAGTTGGCTGCTTATTATTCCTCTATCCCCAATTATGCATAAACTTTATAGAGTCATCCTCCATAAAATTTATGTTTAAAAGATACTCTCTATTTCTAGTTTTAAAATAAAGGCTATCCTCTCTTCCATGTGATCAATGAGAAAATAAAATAAATTTTATCTTCTAAAGTAGATGGGAATATCTATACTATTGGCAGAATTCCATGATGCACTCTCAAGACTTTTCCCTGGTGTACACACCCTGTATAATCCCCTCCCCTGAATGTGTGTGGGACATGAGAATATGGTAAAATAGTGCTTCCATGGTTAAGTTACTAATCAGTTGCCTTTGAGTTAATCAAAAAGGAGATTATCCTGGATGGGTCTGACTCAAACTGATGAGTCCTTTTAAAAAGGTGTGGCGTTAGAGAGACATTCTGCTGGACTTCAAAATGAAGGAAACTACCATATTGTGGCAAAAGCAACCTTAACCTGTTACCATAATCAAATAAAGGCAATGCAAACAAAAAATCAGAACAATATCTCTCATGAACATTGGCTTAAACAAACTTAGTAACATATTAAATCAAATATATAAATATATAAAAATATAATACCTCATAAACAAATGGGATTTAATGCAGGAATGCAAGGTTGGTTCAACATTTGAAAAGAAGTCAGTTATTTCACCATTTTAATGGACTGAAAAAAACGATCTTGATTCAGAAAAAGCATTTGACAAAATTCAGCATTCATTCATGCTGCATACTTAAGAATTTCTATGCATATTTAGGAATAGAATAAAATGTTCTTATTCTGATAAAGGACATCAGGAATAAAATTACCACTAATATGATATTTACTGGTAAAAGAATGAATGTTTTCTCTCTAAGATACAGAATAAGGATAAGGTGGCTGCTCTCACTTCTATCAACATTGTACCACAGGGTCTAGCCAAAAAATTGTAACTACGAAATTAACTTTGGAATAGATGTAAAACTATTCAGGTTATCTAGGTTACTTTGAGTGAGTTTGATAGTTTGTATTTTAAATAATTTTTCCATTACATCTAAGACAAGAAAAAGAAAATAAAAAGCATACAGATTGGAATAGAACAAATAAAACTTTATACTTGCATCTGCCATGATTGTCTAAATAGACAATTCCAAAAATAATGTAATACTGGCATCAATAACTGTGTTTAGCAAGGACACAGGAAACAAGGTCAATATTAAAAATCAGTTTCATTTCAACTTGCAATATAGCAGCAAGAAACAAATAGAAACTGAAATTAAATATATATGTATATATTCATATATATAATTTACATTTGAATTAGAAATCACAAAGTGCATAGGGATAAATTTACAAAATATGTGTAAGATCTATACATTGGAAACTATACAATATTGCTGGAGAAAATTTTAAAAGATCTAAATAAATGGAGAAAATGCACTATGCTCATGGACCAGAAGACTCAATATCATTAAGTTGTTAATTCTTCTCAAATTAATCTACAGATTCAAAATAAGCCTAATCAAAATCCCTATTGTTGTTTTTATTTTTGTTGCTGTTGCTGTTATTGAAAATAAAAAAATACAAGCAAAAGCTTGACAGAATGCATAGATTATATTTAAATATAGGACTTAATTTACAAATAAAAACTCTGTGAGAAATTATGTGTAAAAAGTAGTCAACTTGAAAGAAATTATATGATAAATAATAGTTGAATAGAAATCTATTTTATAGTTAGAAATAAAAATACATCATTTACAGGCAATAAATAAAAGAAGCATAAATATATTGCAAACTATAAAAGTAAAAAGTTAGAAAAAACTTGTAAACAGGGAAAAATTGAGTTATAGATGAGAGAAATTAAATAAAAAATACCATTTTTATTTCTCTAAAGAGAATGATGAATACTAGTAATATGAAAACTACTTTAAAAATAGAACATTATACATATGTCATCAGCTAGAGTTATACATGTATCCTCTGAAACAAAATACGTAGTGTGCAAATTATCACAAAAAAAGTAAGCAAAACAAAGAAATATTAATATTGTAAAGGAAGAAAAATAACATATTGACAAGAAATATAACTTAAATAATACTACAGAATTCAAACCAAACATTTCTGTCAAATCAAAGGAAATAGTTTAATCAAGTATTGGTTATGTAAGTTAAGTTGCAACATATAGTGAAGTGTAGTTAGAATATATGCAGCCATTGAAAATAACGAGGCAGTTCTATATATACTGATGAGGAATCTTTAAGTAAAAATTACAAAATGAGGAAAGGTGAGTAAGTCAGTTATTATTATTTTTTAATCACACACACACAAATACACAGAATATCCCTAATAAAGTATAGAGAAAATAATTGAATGTTGATTTCCTCTGAAGATAAAATTTTGGAGAAAGTTGGAAGAGAGATTTTTCACAGTATGTACTTTTGTATATTTTAAATTTTGTGCAGGCTCATATTTTATTTCTTCAAATATAAGTATTTTTAAGAAGTACTTCTTTCATTTCTATCTCTGCATCCCATTCACTTCTTTCAGGGAACCTATAAAAATCTGTAATTATAAAAAATGGATTCGTTCTCATGTTTGTTGTTTATCAGGTTCACAAAATTGTAAGCTTTATGTGGGTTGGGGCCAAGTATATTTCCTCTTAAATAGAACTTGGTATTCAAATAGGCACTAAATATGTACACTTTTAAAAAATTAACAAACATAACCAAGTGAATAAAAGAATAGATGATCTAATCAACCAAGGAATAGAAACAAGTAAATTGAAAAAAAAATTAATAATAATAATCACATATAAGTTAAAACCAAAGCTAAATATTTTACCTCTTTGTGAAACACTTTATAATATCCAACACTTGTGGCTGTATGCAAACAGATACTTTCTAACATTGCTGTGTTAGAATGAGTAACGGCCATCATAGAAATTTTTATAAAATAGAAAACTCGAACTTAACATAAAATCCAAATAATAAAAGATTGGCTGAAATATCAGGTATAACCCTTATGGTGAAATAAAATGAAATAAAAATGCTATGGAAGATTGGTTCAAGATGACAGAGTAGAAGTACGTGCATTCACTCCTTCTTGCGAAAGCATCGGAATCACAACTAGCTGCTGAACAATTATCGACAGGAAGACACTGGAACTCACCAAAAACCATACCCCACATCCAAATACAAAGGAGAAGCTTCAATGAGATGGTAGGAGGGGTGCAATCACAATAAAATCAAATCCCCTAATTGCTGGGTGGGTGACTCACAAACTGGAGAACAATTATATTGCAGGAGTCCACCCACTGGAGTGAAGATTCTGAGCCCCATATCAGGCTTCCCAACCTGGTGGTCTGGCAACAGGAGGAGGAATTCCCAGAGAATCAGACTTTGAAGTCTAGCGGGATGAGATTGCAGGACTTCAACAGGACTGGGGGAAACAGAGACTCCACTCTTGAAGGGCACACACAAAGTAGTCTGAGCATCAGGACCCAGGGGAAGGAGCAGTGACCCCATAGGAGACTGAACCAGATCTACCTGCTAGTAGTGTTGGAGGGTTGCATGCAGAGGCATGGGGTGGCTGTAGCTCACCATGGGCACAAGGACACTGGCAGCGGAAGTTCTGGGAAGCACTCCTTGGCGTGAGCTCTCCCAGAATCCTCCATTAGCCCCAACAAAGAGCCGGGGAGCCTCCAGTGCTGGGTAGCCTCAGGCTAAACAACCAACAGGGAGGGAACCCAGCCCCAACCATCAGCAGACAAGCGGATTACAGTTTTACTGAGCTCTGCCCACCAGAGCAACACTCAGCTCTACCTTCCACTTGTCCCTCCCATCAGGAAGATTGCACAAGCTTCTTAGATAGCCTCATCCAGCAGAGGGCAGACAGCAGAAGCAAGAACTACAATTCTCCAGCCTGTGGAAGGAAAATCACATTCACAGAAAGATAGACAAAATGAAAAGGCAGAGAACTTTGTACCAGATGAAGGAACAAGATAAAACCCCAGAAAAACAACTAAATGAAGTGGAGATAGGCAACCTTCCAGAGAAAGAATTCAGAATAATGATAGTGAAGATGATCCAGGACCTTGGAAAAAGAATGGAGGCAAAGATTGAGAAGATGCAAGAAATGTTTAACAAACACTTAGAAGAACTAAAGAACAAGCAAACAGAGATGAGCAATACAATAACTGAAATGAAAAATCCACAGAAAGGAATCAATAGCAGAATAACTGAAGCAGAAGAACAGATAAGTGACCTAGAAGACAGAATGGTAGAATTCACTGCCAGGGACCAGAAGAGAGAAAAAAGAATGAAAAGAAATGAAGACAGCCTAAGAGACCTCTGGGACAACATTAAATGCAACAACGTATGAATTATAGGGGTCCCAGAAGGAGAAGAGAGAAAGACCCGAGAAAATATTTGAAGAGATTATAGTCGAAAACTTCCCTAACATGGGAAAGGAAATAGCCACCCAAGTCCAGTAAGCACAGAGAATCCCAGGCAGGATAAACAGAAGGAGAAACACACTGAGACACATAGTACTCAAACTGACAAAAATTAAAGACAAAGAAAAATTATTGAAAGCAACAAGGGAAAAATGAGAAATAACGTGAAGGGAACTCCCATAAGGTTAACAGCTGATTTCTTAGCAGAAATTCTACAAGCCACAAGGGAGTGGCATGATATATTTAAAGTGATGAAAGGGAAGAACCCACAATCAAGATTACTCTACCCAGCAAGGATCTCATGCAGATTCAAGGGAGAAATCAAAAGCTTTTCAGACAAGCAAAAGCTAAGAGAATTCAGTGCCACCACCAGGTTTACAACAAATGCTAAAAAAACTACCCTAGGCGGGAAATACAACAGAAGAAGAAGACCCACAAAAACAAACCCAAAACAATTTAAAAAACGGTAATAGGAACATACATATCGATAATAACCTTGAATGTAAATGGCTTAAATGCCCCAACCAAAAGACAAAGACTGGTTGAATGGTTACAAAAACATGACCCATATATATGCTGTCTACAAGAGACCCACTTCAGATCTAGGGACACATACAGACTGAAAGTGAAGGGATGGAAAAAGATATTCCATGCAAATGGAAATCAAAAGAAAGCTGGAGTAGCAATACTCATATCAGATAAAATAGACTTTAAAATAAAGACTCTTACAGGAGATAAGGAGGGACACTACATAACGATCAAAGGATCAATCAAAGAAGAAGATATAACAATTATAAACGTGTATGCACCCAACATAGGAGCACCTCACTACATAAGGCAAATGCTAACAGCCATGGAAGGAGAAATCAACAGTAACACAATAATAGTAAGGGACTTTAACACGCCACTTACACAAATAGATCATCCAAACAGAAAATAAATAAGGAAACACAAGCTTTAAATGACACAATAGATAAGATAGATTTAATTGATATTTATAAAACATTCCACCCAAAAGTGGCAGAATACACTTTCATCTCAAGTGCACATGGAACGTTCTCCAGGATATATCATATCTTGGGTCACAAATCAAGCCTCAGAAAATGTAAGAAAATTGAAATCATATTAAGCATCTTTTCTGACCACAACGCTATGAAACTGGAAATCAATTACAGGAAAAAAACTGTAAAAAACACAAGTACATGGGGGCAAAATGTAACCAAGAGATCACTGAAGGTATCAAAGAGGAAATCAAAAATACCTAGAGACAAATTATAATGAAAACACGATGATCCAAAATCTATGGGATGCAGCAAAAGCAGTTCTAAGAGAGAAGTTTATAGCAATACAAGCCTACCTCAAGAAACAAGAAAAACCTCAAACAATCAAACCTCATACCTAAAGGAACTAGAGAAAGAAGAACAAACAAAACCCAAAGTTAGTAGAAGGAAAGAAATCATAAAGATCAGAGCAAAAATAAATGAAATAGAAACAAAGGAAACAATAGCAAAGATCAATAAAACTAAAAGCTGGTTCTTTGAGAAGATAAACAAAACTGATAAACTTTTAACCAGATTCATCAAGAAAAAGAGGGAGAGGACTCAAATCAATAAAATTAGAAATGAAAAAGGAGAAGTTACAATGGACACTGCAGAAATACAAAGCATCCTAAGAGACTACTACAAGCAACTCTATGCCAATAAAATGGACAAACATGAAGAAATGGAGAAATTCTTAGAAAGGTATAACCTTCCAAGACTGAAACACAAAGAAATAGAAAATATGAGCACAACAATCACAAGTAATGAAAGTAAAACTGTGACTAAAAACCTTCCAACAAATAAAAGTCCAGGACCCGATGGCATCACAGGTGAATTCTATCAAACATTTAGAAAAGAGCTAACACCCATCCTTCTCAAGCTCTTCCAAAAACTTGTAGATGAGGGAACACTGCCAAACTCACTCGAGGCCACAATCACCCTGATACCAGAACAGACAAAGATATTACAAAAAAAAAGAAAATTAAAGACCAGTATCACTGATGAATATAGATGAAAAAATCCTTCACAAAATACTAGCAAACGGAATCCAACAACACATTAAATGGATCATATAGCATAATCAAGTGGGATTTTTCTGAGGGATACAAGGATTCTTCAATATACACAAATCAATCAATGTGATACCATATTAACAAACTGAAGAATAAAAACCATATGATCATCTCAATAGATGCAGAAAAAGCTTTTGATAAAATTCAACACCCATTTACGATAAAAACTCTCCAGAAAGTGGGCATAGAGGGAGCCTACCTCAACATATTAAAGGCCATATATAACAAACCCACAGCATACGTCATTCTCAATGGTGAAAAACTGAAAGCATTTCCTCTAAGATCAGGAACAAGACAAGGATGTCCACTCTTGCCACTATTTTTTGTTTGTTTGTTTTGTTTTTTTAATTAATTAATTTATTTATTTTTGGCTGTGTTAGGTCTTCATTTCTGTGCAAGGGCTTTCTCTAGTTGTGGCGAGTGGGGGCCACTCTTCATCACAGTGCGTGGGCCTCTCACTGTCGCAGCCCCTCTTGTTGCGGGGCACAAGCTCCAGACATGCAGGCTCAGTAGTTGTGGCTTACGGGCCTAGTTACTCTGTGGCATGTGGGATCTTCCCAGACCAGGGCTCGAACCCATGTCCCCTGCACTGGCAGGCAGATCCTCAACCACTGCACCGTGAGGGAAGCCCTCACCACTATTATTCAACATAGTTTTGGAAGTTTTAGCCACAGCAATCAGAGAAGAAAAAGAAATAAAAGGAATACAAATTGGAAAAGAAGAAGTAAAACAGTCACTGTTTTACTGTTTTAGATGACATGATACTATACATAGAAAATCCTAAAGATGCCACCAGAAAACTACTAGAGCTAATCAATGAATTTGGTAAAGTTGCAGGATACAAAATTAATGCACTGAAATATCTGTATTTCTGTACACTAACAACAAAAGATCAGAAAGAGAAATTAAGAAAACAATCCCATTCACCACTGCAACAAAAACAATAAAATACCTAGGCATAAACCTACCTAAGGAGGCAAAAAACCTGTATGCAGAAAAGTGTAAGACACTGGTGAAAGAAATCAAAGATGATACAAACAGATAGATATGCCATGTTCTTGGATTGGAAGAATCAATATTGTGAAAATGACTATACTACCCAAAGCAATCTACAGATTCAATGCAATCCCTATCAAATTACCAGTGGCATTTTTTTATGGAACTGGAACAAAAAATCTTAAAATTTGTATGGAGACACACAAGATCCTGAATAGCCAAAGCATTATTGAGGGAAAAAAATGGAACTGGAGGAATCAGACTCCCTGACTTCAGACTATACTACAAAGCTACAGTAGTCAAAACAGTATGGTACTGGCACAAAACAGAAACATAGATCAATGGAACAGGATAGAAAGCCCAGAGATAAACCTACGCACCTATGGTTAACTAATCTATGATAAAAGAGGCAAGGATATACAATGGAGAAAAGACAGTCTCTTCAATAAGTGGTGCTGGGAAAACGGGACAGCTACATGTAAAAGAACGAAATTAGGACACTCCGTAATGCCATACACTAAAATAAACTCAAAATGGATTAGAGACTTAAATGTTAGACCGGACACTATAAAACTCTTAGAGGAAAACATAGGAAGAACACTCTGACATAAATCACAGCCAGATCTTTTCTGATCCACCTCCTAGAGTAATGGAAATAAAAACAAAAATAAACAAATGGGACCTAATGAAACTTAAAACCTTTTGCAAAGCAAAGGAAACTACAAACAAGACGAAAAGACAATCCTCAGAATGGTAGAAAATATTTGCAAATGAATCAATGGGCAAAGTATTAATCTCCAAAGTATATAAACAGCTCAATATTAAAAAAACAAACAAACCAATCCAAAAATGGGCAGAAGACCTAAGTAGACATTTCTCCAAAGAAGACATACAGATGGCCACGAAGCACATGAAAAGCTGCTCATCATCACTAATTATTAGAGAAATGAAAATCAAAACTACAATGAGGTATCACCTCACACCAGTCAGAATGGGTATCATCAGAAAATCTACAAACAACAAATGCTGGAGAGAGTGTGGAGAAAAGGGAACTCTCTTGCACTGTTGGTGGGAATGTAAATTGATACAGCCACTATGGAGAGTAGTATGGAGGTTCCTTAAAAAACTAAAAATAGAATTACCATATGACTCAGCCATCCCACTACTGGGCATATAGGTGGAGAAAACCATAATTCAAAAAGACACATGTATCCCAATGTTCATTGCAGCACTATTTACGATAGCCAGGTGGTAGAAGCAGCCTAAATGCCCATCAACAGACGAATGGATAAAGAAGATGTGGTACATATATACAGTGGAATATTACTCAGCCATAAAAAGAAATTGGGTCATTTGTAGAGATGTGGATGGATTGACTGTCATACAGAGTGAAGTAAATCAGAAAGAGTAAAACAAATATCGTATATTAACGCATATATGTGTAACATAGAAAATGGTACAGATGAACCTGTTTGCAGGGCAGAAATAGAGACACAGATGTAGAGAACAAACGTATGGACACTAAGGGGGGAAAGTGGCTGGGTGATGGTGTTGGTGGCATGAATTGGGAGATTGGGATTGACATAGATACACTAATATGTATAAAATAGATAACTAATAAGATCCTGCTGTATAAAAAAATTAATTTAAAAATTAAAAACAATGCTATGAAAACTCTTTCACATATTAAAAACCAAACTGTTTATATTTATTAACACATTTTCCAAAGGAAAAATCATACACCTGCAGACACATGTACCTTGCAAAAATATAAGTATATAAGGCAAGAAGTTCAGAGTGGTTATATCTTAATGCCAGAGCTATTTGTATATTTAGATATAATCCAGACTTTCTATAGTGAACATATATACTTTTAAGGATAAAATTTATAACAGAAGGTAAAAAACTTGATCCTAAACTGGCAAAACTGAAAAACAAAAAAAGTAATGAAACACCCAGTTTCTATTATGAGAACCGGTCTTTTAAAATAATGTTTTAAAGCATTTCTTTTATATTTGGGGTGACAAAGCAGAACATTTCAGACTTGAGATGTGTTGGCATCTTGGTGTAATTGAAAGAACAGGAGTTTGACTCCTTATCATCCTCAGTTCAAATATGGCTCCACTTCTCACTAGAGACCAGCATGGCCTATATGCCCCAGGGTGTCTTTATGCAGATAAGCGTTGGTGCTACATAGCTCTTTGCAAGAATAAGTTCCTTTAGAAAAAAAGAAGAAAGAATAAGTTTCTTTTAACTTCTCCAAGTCTCAGTTTCCATATCTGAAGTGGTAAAGCGGTGCCAACCTCAAAAGAATTTAACAAAATAATGCTTATAAAAATGCCTAGGACACATTTATCTTAATGAATGTATATATACTGTACATGTGTAAATTGGAATTAACATAAACTTTCTATATGTAAATATAGACACAGATTGTATGCCCATAAAATGGAGACATAATCACATACTGACAAATGGAAGTGCGTGGTGGAAACTACATTTTTATGAAGAGATTAGATATGCTTGCAAGTGATGTAAAAGGCCAGTATATTTTCTGTCTTACACAAGGCAATTTTAAGAAAAAACAGATGGGATTTACAGAATTTGATTTATTAATAACATGTATTTTATTTTTGGTCCAAAACTAGGTTTTTTCTTTTAGGATGGGCAGAAATATGCAAGAAAGAAGGACAGAAAGCCAAGATTTAAGGAAAGGCTCTGAAATAAAATATGCACACACAGACTTGAAACAATCTGGTTCTAGGGTAACAAAGTAACAGGTTTTTCTCCACACATTTCCCCACTCCCAGCTAGGCACTGAATCCCCGTATGCAAACAAAAGGGACATATTGCAGAGGTGATTCATACAGCTGGGGACACAAAAGGCTGTTCCAGCCAAAGCCAACAATTAACAATGGCCTATTTGTTAAACGTTGTCCTCTCTAACTTGCTTCTTTCTTTCTGAGGAAAAGTGGCATGTTTGAATACGTGACATATTCTTTAAAGTTTCCACTTTTAAGCATTACTAAATGTACCTCAAAATAACAACCAACTTTCCCTTTTTTAAAATAGAAACCCAGGTTTTCATAAATATCTGTCTGTGCTTTCATCTGCATATGTGCTGCTATCTTTCCATAAACTCAATCACAGTTAATTTGGTCTGTATTGGTAAATGTAGAAAGGCTCTCAGATGGTTTAGAAGAAATAGAACAAAATTAGTTTGGATTTTTTTCCAAGTGGATTGTCACAATCTGTGCATGCTATTTCTCTCATTATTACACTTATGCAGCATTCAGATTCCTTTTTCTCCTTTATCCACCTCCTATTTAGCATAAACAGAGGAAGAATCAAGTGGATATAATCACCTCTAGATCCTTGATAAGCTTTATCCAATAGCTAAGAGATATTAATGCTTGAATGGCTGTTATTGGTTTTCATTTGGCATGTGATATCAAAGCAATGTGTCTTCTGTTGTGCTTAGGAAACTCTCAATTAGAGTTCCAAGCACCAGTAGGCAAGGGAGAAATTTTCTGGCTTTGCTATGTTTTAACATTCCTGAATCTGGTCTCTGTCATGATCATCCTTCAAAGGAACCTCCATTTTAGCACAACTACCAACAGACTCCAAAGATAGGTATTAAGGTAGCTTGTTTAGAGAAGTGTGTTTAGTCTCATTTCTAAGGAAATGTATTTGGCACAATACATATTTATTGTATTAAAACACGATTATTTGCTATTAAAAATACAAAGCAATTAAGATAAATGTGAATGTCAGAGTCACAATAGAAATTATTTCTTTCAAGTAACTCCAAGACAGTCTCCAAATTTTGAGGCTCCTTGAACTTTCTTCTCCAAAAAGAGGATGATACCTAGGATTTAACCATCTTTTTCCTAACCTGTGACAGTGTTATCAGAAGTATTTGGAGCAATTAGGTTTAAAAGATGCTTCTAATTCTTCTAGTTTCTATTGATTTCTCCCTATTACGTGCCTCCTAAGCACTTTATTCACATTTTTTGTGATGAACACTTTCCAAAATAAATGTCAATTGTCCGTTCACATTCTGTTTTCTCTTACTAGCACTTCTTATGAAACAGAGGTCTTTTCTTCCCCTCTGTACCCAAGTTTAAAATGCAATGTGGAAATATTCTTCCATACTGAATTTAATTCTATTAGGGGCCTCCGTTTCTGTTAGGGTGTGGATAAACAACACCACCATTTCAGATTCATTATAACCTAGTCACTTCCAGATTAATACAATTTCATTGGGGGAAATACTCTACTTTTCGGGATTTCTCTAAACACTCCCTTCTCTTTTATTTTTCATCAGGTGGTATCTGAGTTTAGAAGAGGCTTGCATATGGCTGGGCATTGGAAATGATATGTTTAAAACAACAACAACAAAGCAGGGCAAATAGGCTATAATATTCCATGAGATCATTAGGGATCCAGATCCCTTAAGGTTTTGTTTTGTTTTGTTTCTCTAGTCTTTACAGGGTTAAAGCTAACTCGCTAGTAGTGTTCCATCCATGTTCCAGTCCATAAGAAAGGAGAACGGGAGGAAGTGGAATGCATGCAGTTTCCTACCTAAAGATATGACTTGAAAGTTGTCTACATTATTCTGCTTATATCCAATTATCTGAACTTAGTTTCCTGGATTGTACTAGCAGAAGAGAGCCATATATGTTGATAACCACAAGGTAAGGAAGAAAAAAATAATTTTCATAAAAATGGGTGAAAATAACATCTAACAATAGTTGAGCTAGAATTCATTCATCTTAAAGAATTAAGTAAAGCATTTTAGAGTATGTCATAAAATTAACTGAATGTGGGGCTTCCCTGGTGGTGCAGTGGTTGAGAGTCCGCCTGTCCCCCTGCCGATGCAGGGGACACGGGTTTGTGCCCCGGTCCAGGAGGATCCCACATGCCGCGGGGCGGCTGGGCCCGTGAGCCATGGCCGCTGAGCCTGCGCATCCGGAGCCTGTGCTCCGCAACGGGAGAGGCCACAGCAGTGAGAGGCCCGCGTACTGCAAAAAAAATAATAATAATTGGATGTGTTACCTTTGATTGATTTATTCAGCTAACATTTATCAAATCTCATCCATGTTAGTAATGGGAAGTTAGCTAATATGAAGGAAAACAATTCTAGTATCTTCTTTAATGAGAATTACTAAATTTGCTATAATTTTATTACTTGACAAAAGTGGAAATACAAAAGTGAAACCTGTTTGGGGTTTTTTTTGAGATAGTTTATAAGTTCAGAGTCCCATAATATAATGAAATAGAGATGTTACTTAGTATACGATACTTTCAAATTGACTGAATAATTCCATGAACAATAGCAAACCACTATTGAGAGGAAAGTTTCTATGACTTGAATCAGTTATCTTTTGGCTGTAAATAACATAGAACATAGCTTAACAGGTCTGGTGCAGGTTTGGTGCAGGGACTTAACAAATATTATGGAAGAATCTGGCTCCATCTATCCTTCCATTCTGTCATTCTCTTTTTGTTGGATTTTTGTTTGTCTTTGTACTCTTCCCTCATAGTCTCAGAATGGTTTCCATAGCTCAAGTATAAAACGGTCATATTCGATGTCAGGAATCTGGGTAGTAGCAAAAGGGATCTTTTGTCAAGTTTTCTCTTTTTATCAGTAAAGGGAAAACTTACGCAGAAGCTCCCTAGAAGACCTAACTTTTTGCTTCCTTGACCAGAACTGCAAAAAGTTTAAGAAACGGAGATATTTCTACAATTAAATTAAATCATTAATGGCAAACTAACAGCCCTACAGTGGAGTACATTGGCACCCTAATAAAATCAAGGTTTATATAATAAGTAAATAGAGGGAGAATATCTTTTGGGTAAACAAATAATGAGTTCTGCTGCAGCTATGTAACCATCAAAATCATGGTCTTTGTATACCTTCTTTCATAATTTAAAGGTTATTCCAAATCTCCACTGCCCCCTCAGCCAATTCACTTCACAAATAATTCCATCTCTCTTCTTAATAAATTACATTCCTGTTCTATGGCTTCTTTACTCTCAGAATTAAAAACATGATCTTGTCTCTCCTATCCCAGTGATCGATTCTGGCTACCTGGCAACTTTTCTCCTTTCCTCCAAGGCTAAATATTTCTAAAGTGTAATTATCACTCATTGCCTCTGCTTATTTACTTCCCTTTTACTTTCTAACCTAAATTAGTCTGACCTTGGCCTCCACAATTACAACTATTGCTAAATTCAACAGTGGTCAATGGTCTTAATATTTCAACTGTAATAGACAATTTTCTGTCATTATAAAACCTGAGTTCTGTGTGGCATTCAACTCTATTTATCACTACCTCTTGTTGAAGTTATAGCTTCCTTTGACTTCTGAGAAACTACTCCTCACTACATTTTCTCACATCTTTCTGGCAAGATCTTGTTCATTTTAATGGTTTGTGTCTTCTATTTGTACACCTACTCTGTTGATGCAGGATACCAACATGCTAAAATTTCTTTGCATTAAGGAACATATAGAAATTCAAAGAAATGCCATATGCCATGTCACTGTTATGAATAGGATAAGATCAATTTTATTAAACCATTAAGTTACCCCCTTCAATGGTTGTAAATTTCAAGTGAATGTGAGAATCACTAGGAAATAAATTACCAGAAATAAGGAAGACCAAACTGATAAAAAGGTATGCTATTTCCTTACATGGAGAAAAGCTGAAAAAAATTGTAATTCAGAAAGTTGTTAAATATAAAGTCAAACATAAAAATAAAGTGACTTTTCAGGGACCAGCAAAAAAGAGAAAACACAAAATTAGACCAACAACCTCAAAGTGTTTTAATTGTAGTTCATGGGTATTTCACTAGTTCCTCAAGGCTAAAATCTAATACTGTTGTATGGACAGATGTGACTTTCTAGATGCCTAGAAAGTGGAAAGCTTAAAGAAAGTCACCTGGATGAAGCTCAGATCCTTAAAGTACTGCCCTAGCCATTAAATTATATCTATAATTTATTTTATATATATTATATATAAATATACATTATAATTATATATATATATATATATATATATACTGTCCTAGAGAAGTGTTAAAAATATGTTACATATCTAGAGTAAAAGAACAGAATGACTACCATTAAGAAATATTTAGGCTTATAGCATGCTCAAGTATGTAGTCTAAATATATGCTATACACATGATAATAGAGACACGATCTAGGAAATAAACATAACAATGTTTGAGGATATTGAAAATTTTAGATCCCTGAGAGAGCAAACATTTTCCATCACAGTTTATATTGAAATTCCACAGAACCTCTGCCAAGCTCACAAGAAAAAAATTTACAAACCTCAAAAGAAATAAACCCCCGTAAAATCAATATGCTGAATATGATAGAAGAAATTTATTCCTTCAGCTCTCCATTAATTTGATAAATATTTATCAGATGTCCACTATAATTCAGAAAGTCTTGAAGTCACTGGATATATAGAAGTGAATAGACAATGAAGGGATGAAGATATAAAAGAAGGAAAATAAACCATAGTAAAAAAAGAAACGGGATAGATAAAAAATAGACAAAGCCATAAAAGAGCAAAGTGAACAACTTACTCCCTGAAATTAAGGACTTAATGGACATGTGTCCACTTTAGGGGTAAACATACTAAAATTAGAACAATACAGAGAAGATTAGCCTGTCTCCTCTTCATGGATGTCATGCAAATTTGTGAATATTTCTGTATAATTTTTTAACATCAATCCCTAAATCTGAGAAAGATGGAATTAAAAAGAAACTTACAGACATTTCTCACTCATGAATATTGATGAAATAATCCTCAATAAGATATCATCAAACATAATTCAACAGCTAAATAAAAAATTTTAATATGAAAAATTTAGGAATGCAAGGTTGGTTCAGTGTTAGATACTCTATTAATATAATTGACCGTGTTAACTTATCTAAGGAGAAAACTCATAATGAAGTCTCTGAAGATAATGAAAAGGCCTCAGACATAATTTCAAAGCCCATAGCTCCTAAAAATTAATATTAGAGGAATACATGGATACAGTGAAATACCACTTATACCCATGAGAATCACTATAATGAAAGAGAGGGAAAATGCCAAATTTTAGTGATGTGGAGTAACCAGAACTTGCCTATACTGTTAGTACAACATCTTTGGAAAACAGTATGGCAGTACCTATTAAAGGTGAATATTTGCATAATCTATGACCCACCAATTTCACTCTCACATATATTATTGACCAAGATGGCCTTAGTATTCCCCTCATCTTGACTAAAATTTACACAGCCTTCTTCCTTACTTTTGGTCCCTGACCTATTTCTAGAGCATTTACTTTAGAAAACTTGTTATTATAAATTCTTTCTCTGCCTCTTTGAAATGAAACTTTTAAAAATGTCTTTTGCCAGTTTTACAACCCAAGACTATTTTTTTCAAGGGCCTGGGAGCCATCCCTTTGAAATGTAACCAAAAAGGAAGAAAGCACCCCTACCCCCCAGTCTCTACAGGAGGGTAGAAGTCTAACTTCAATCGGTGCCCAGCTCCAAGTTATAAAACTACCTTCTATCATGAAAAGAGGTAATTGGATATGGTCAATTAGCAAATACAGGTGACCTATAATCCCTCTACCCCATATTCTAATAATTCTTCCAAATGTTTTTTCAGTGGAGTTAAATTTAGACTGCATTGAATCTCTACGCTACTGCAATCCTTGAACAAAGTCTTTCTTACCTGTTTAATGTCATCCAGGGCAATTTTTGTTTTGACATTCTCAACAGAAGTGCACACATATATACTGCAAAAATCAAAGCACTAGAATGTTCATAGCAACACTATTCAAAGTAGTCTTAAACTGGAAACTAGCCAACTGTCTATCAACAGTTGAATGAATACATAAATTATGGTATATTCACAAAATAATTCTATTCAACAATGAAAAAGAATGTGCTACAACTACAGGCAAAAATGCAGATCAATTTTTACAAATACAATGTTAAGTAAAAGAAGCCAGTCACAAAAGATTACATTCTGTTTGATTCAATTCGTTTAAGTTACAAAAACAGATGATGCTTAGCCATGCTTTTAGAAATCAGGGTAATGTTTATCCTTGGTAGGGGCAGTGACAGGAATGGTTACTCAAGAGGTTTCTGGCTATATTCTGGTCAGCATCAAGGCATCAAGAAGTGCTGGTCTTATTCTGTCTCTTGATCAAGTGCTGGTTACCTGAGTTTATTCAGACTGTGAAAATTCAGCACACTGTATAGTTTTGAAACATGCACTTCTCTTTATGGATTTTACACTTAGTGTTTTTAAAAGTCTCCCAAGGATCTTGTTAAACGTGCAGATTTCAGCACTCCATTTTTTGAGATTCTGATTTAGAAAATCTAGGATGAGGTTAGGGTAGGTGCGTTTTAACAAGCAGGTGGTCTTGGCACACGGAAAATCACTGCTTTTGAGAGCTATAAGGTAGTGAAACTCTAATTACCGAGTCTGTCAAAGAACCAACAGGGAAAAAAAAGCAGTAACATTTAAATGTGACAGAGGGGGGAATATGATTGAATAGAACTCTACCAACTCTAGAATTTTGGACACATTTTATAAACAAAAAGGTATAGTTTAGTAAACAAAGTGAAAAGTTCTTTCTACTTCTAATACAAAAAAGCTTACCATTTTTGCAAGATTATCTTCGTCATTCATGACTTAGAGTGGTGGCGTTGCTATGGCAACACAGCAACAAGCATGGTAACCCACTTTAAGTCCCCAAATGGAGGTTGAGTTGGATGTAGCATAGATCTGACCTCAATATCTGTCACTCCTTCACCTCCAGGACTGACTCAGCTATTCTGGTATTTCCTCTCTCCTTGTACCCATTTTCCCTGAGGCTGTAGTGACTGTGAGTTTGAATTTGGCCAAGTAAGCTGTGAGTTGAGCAAAACAAACCTCTTCTGACAGTAGCTACACTAAGCTACCAGCTGCTCAGGGCTTGCTATCCTAGTAATTCAAACCTGAAGGTAGAGTTTTCTAAACAATAGGAGCAAGGCAAATATAGCCTGTCCCTTCTAGATCTCAGTGGGTGCCTTATCTGAGCCACACTGAGCTACAGGGCCAGAGATGACTAAAGAAGATCCTGCTTTATTTACATGAACTCTCCCATGATAAATACACTATCAGAATAGTTTTATAACTATTCTAAAAAATCACTAATAAATAAATTATACATGTCTGCTGACTATAAAACACAAAAACACATAATTTATTGCTGCAGGTAAGAGGAAAACATCTGTACTTACTTGACTGTAAATGCATAAAGCTATTCTTATTCCAACTCCTTTCTTGGCTTCTTTCTCCCTACGTTCTCCCTTACACAATATCCTGTTTTTTTCCCTATAATAGATGTTGAATTCACTGATTCACTAGTTCACAGTATTCTGGTTTGTCTTTTGACCCATTTTAAAACTAATGGATTTGTGTTTGCCACTTTTAAATCCTCAGGTATCTTCCCTGAATCATTTTTTCCCTTTTGCTATCATTTTGGTTTTGAAAGAAGTAAATCAATACTGTGCCTTAAAAAGCCCTGGCACTACTGTCGGTAAATATATTGCATTCAGTTACTTTTGCTCACTAAATGTTGCTTGATATAATACCAGAGCATCCTCTGCGGCACCAGGAAAAAAAAAAATTGCTATTTTGAGCTGTGAACCAAGGATTGATTTTTTTTAAGATATAATATATATTTTATGTATTGCATCCAACCTTGTTATTTGTCAGATTTCATAGAAAGCTCCATTCTCTCATTTGTGTGCAATCTAGGCAGCCTTCTGCAGAGGTAAGGAGTTGTCTTTGTCTCTCCAGCTTATACTTTGGTAAATTCCACCTTCAGTTATTAAACAAAATATAGTCTGAATGCTTCATGGACATGGTCCAAAACTCAGCCCTGACAGTCCGAAAGCCTATGTGGAATCTTTAACACATTTCAACCTCTGAGTCTATGTTTTCTCACCTAACAAATGAAAATTTAATAATAAACCATTTTGTTATATTGGCAATCGAATGAGAGGAGGTATACGAAAGTGCAAACTGTAAAGCAATGTGCAAATGCCAGTCAATCCCTCATTAGAAAAAGTTAAGCAAACTTGTGTCATAAAAAAGAGGAATGGTTGTCCTCTCGCTATTCACATTGTCTGCTGTCCCACACAAAGGTGGAATTTATTTTAATTTATCTTAAAGGGATCAATTAGATTAGCCGCATTCTTTTCACCTATATCCCCAAAGATGGTAGCTTCAGGAGAAAGCACGCCATCTGGTAGATCTTGCCACTAGAAACCCCAGGGGGCTAAACCCCTTGTTTCTCAAGTCAACTTTTATTCCTAGTCACCACAAAGATTCTCTGAAACCTTCTCCACTTCCTTAAAGCTTCACCTAATCCTCTCTTCCCTCAGTTTCAGCAGTTTCTTCTCCTCTTGTGCCCTGTTTTAAAAAATACAATGACTTGCATGGGAAATCTCACAATCTACCATCACTACGCTTACCAACAAGCCTCCATTCACAGTCTCCCCTGTGGCCAGAAAGAGCCCTGCAACTCCAACCTCTCACCTTCTCCGACATCATTCTTGAGAACCATTAAACATGTTAAGGTCACCCCATCTTAAAAAAAACAAAGTTTTCCCGGGATAGCACATCCATCTCACACTAGAAATGCATCTTTCTTTTCCCCTTCACAGCCCAATCTTTTCACAGATTCAGCACTTTGTATCTCCACTTCTTAACATCCTACTCATTCTTCAACCCACTGCAATCTGGCCTCTTCCCACTACACTACCAACAGCTCTCTTTAAAACAAATGGAAACTTTTCAATCCTTTTCTTCCTTGATTTCACAGTGGCTTTTGTTTTTGTCATTTTACCTTCCTTCTTTTTTTTAAAGGAAATAATTTATAGAGATGAAATTCACATAACATAAAACTGACCATTTTAAAGTGAACAATTTGGTGGCATTTGGTTCATTCACAGTATTGTGCATCCACAACATCTATGTAGCTGTGAACATTTCCATCACTTCAAACCAAAATCCCCTACCCATTAAATAGTTTCTCCCCATTTCCACTTCCCTCCCAAGCCCTAGCAACATCTAGGTTGCATTTTGTTCCTAAGGGTTTATGTATTCTGTATATTTCATACATCAAATGGAATCATGTAATGTGTGGCCTTTTGTCTCTGGCTTCTTTCACTTGGCATGTTTTGGAGGTTCATCCACCTCACAGCTTCATTCTTTATTATGGTTGAATAATATTCCACGGTACGTATATACCACAATTTGTTTATCCATTCATCTCTCTTTATTCTTGAAACACACTCTTCCTAAGGTTTCTCGAACACTGCACTAAATTTTCCCTTTACTCTTTGTAAGCCCAGCACTTAGCATAATATTTTGGAGGTTCATCTACATTGTAGCATATATCAGTACTTGATTTCTTTTTATCAATGAAAAGCATATTCCATTGTATGTGTAAACCACACTATGTATGTATCCTCCGCAAGTTTCAAGACCTATATCTCTATCCCAGGAATTTCTTCTGAGCTCCAGATCCATATATCCAACTGCTATTAGATACTGCCACTTGGCATTCATACATATACTTGTCATAAATATACTTCAGACACAACATGAAAGGACTGATGTCACCATGTTTTCCGAAAGATCATGCCTCCTTCTATTCTACATTTCCCCTCTTATTAAATGGCACTGCCATGAACCCTGCTACCTAATGTAAAAACCTATTCTTGTCCTTGCTTTATTCTCTTCCCCCTTCTGCCACATTCAATCATCAAATTTTTTTTTAGTTTATCACTTTAATATTTCTCTTTAATATCTCTTGAATTCAATCACTTCACTCCAACCCCATCAGCATTAACCTTGTCCAAGCCACCATCCTGTCCCCTGTGGATTAAAACAAGCTGACACCCATGCCTCCAGGCACAGTCTGTTTTCCACATTGCAGCTAGAGTAATCTTTCTAATATACAAGTCTCGTTGTGTCAATCCTATAATAAAGAAATCTCTTCAATTGCTCCACTTTGCCCTCAAGATAATATATAAATTCCTTAAAAATGCATATTACAGCCTTCAAGAACTGATTCTGTTTACTTCTCATCTCTGGCCACCCTTCCTAGAATTCTACATCCTTTGGATAACATTAAGTTTAGTGCTTGATTAGGCCACATCCCCACCCTTTTTTTTTAAAGGTCTTTGCACAGGCTGCTAATCTCCTCACACAAATATCCCACCATTCTTATCTTGCCAATTCTTAATCATTTCTGAATGATCTAGTCCTTTCTTTCTGCCTTCAATATAGACTTTATTCTGTTTCTGTTTGTGTTGTCCTACAATCTGAACTCTTTAGTCTACTGTACTAGCTGCTCTGCCTTTGTCTCAGCCTTTTTGGGAGAGACCATGTCTTTTTGCATCTTTTTTAAGAATATTAAAGCATGTTTTTCTAAAACCTGTTTTATTTCTAGACGAAAATACTTTTTCAGATTATATCCTTTAGTCTTCCTTTGGTGGGTGTGAAGGTATATATATACATATATATATATATATTTTTTTTTTTTGCGGTACGCGGGCCTCTCACTGCCGTGGCCTCTCCTGTTGCGGAGCATAGGCTCCGGATGCGCAGGCTCAGCGGCCATGGCTTACGGGCCCAGCCGCTCCGCGGCATGTGGGATCCTCCCGGACCGGGACACGAACCCGTGTCCCTGCATGGGCAGGCGGACTCTCAACTACTGCACCACCAGGGAAGCCCGTGAAGGTATATTTTTAAAGACTGGTTGAGTTGCAATGAAGCAACTCTGCTCTGTTCCCAGGATCCCTCACCGCTGGGTACCTCAAGGTCACTTTTTGTAAAAAGGTAATACATCCAGCATGAAAACGTATTTTGAGGTACCCTTGCAAAAGCTTGAGCTTTGGAAATTTAAATTAGAGGACTGTGATTAAAAAGGAAAATTGTGGAACATTCAATCTGTTAACTAATCAAAACTCAAAACAATAGCAATTGAATACCAATAGTAAATACAGTTAGTCCCCTGCATCTGAGGGTCCTGAAGCCAAGCTTCCTTAGATACTGAGGGACTATTGCATATTTTATTACCAAAAGGATATGGTAATAAAGTCTACTTTATTTATATTAAAGTCTAATATGTTTTGTACAATGATAATATTAAGAATTTATATCTACTCATGATTTTGAATGTTTTAAATACGTCATTGTAAAAGATAGCCAGAAAATGCAAATAAGACAAAAAAGGTTTTCTGAAATACTTTAGAAAAATCTCCCAAGGAAAGAGAGTAAAATACTGGGTATGAAAAAAATAGAAGCCTTCAGCAAACTTTAGTGCTGGGGTAAAAAACAGTGATAAAATCATCAATGAACACTGATTTCACTCTTCAGTACAAGTGCAATAATAAAACAAGCAGCGTGACTGACAAAAAAAAGAACTAGACTTTTCCTTAAGTGATCCAGTTTTCTGAATCACCCCCATGTGACTTTTAAAAAGTATGGAGTTCTTGGCATGTGAAACAAAGTAACAACGCAGCTTTATGTTTTTAAAGTCCACAAAAGACAAATTAATGTATTCTATAATTTAACATTTAAAACTCACCTTGTATTATGTAAGTCTCATCTAAAATGAATCTTAATTGGGTTGCACCAGAATGTGATGGGAAGAATCTTGTATCAATGGTCAAGCATTATGGACTAAAACTTATGACTATGTAACCTTTGACAGGTCATCTAGCTTCTGATTTCTCTGTGCCACATTTTCCTTGCCTATGAAGTAATGTGTAGGTTGGGCTAAATGGTCTCCAAGATCACGTTCAGATCAAATTCTAGTATGGAATAAAATTGAAAAGCAAATGTACTTTTCACTAAAATAATTACTTGCTACTGATTATAATTGCTTCTTTTTGGTAAAAGGACATGCTCATATATTCATTTTTGTGTGCATAGACTGTTTTCTATACACAGTATGCCTATAAAGCCATGTGATGTTCTTTGAATAAACATAAAAGCACTTACTCTTTCAAATGATTCCAGTTCCATCTTAGGTGGCCAAGTCCGGAAGTTGCAGATTTCTACTGTTGCTGAGATTTGTCAGTTTGAAACTCTTGAAATTATCTTCTAAACTGAGAATATATATATTTTTTAATTCACTTAATATATCATGCATTTATGCACTTACCAAGGATATCCTCCCTAGAGGGAATTTCCTGGCAATCCAGTGGTTAGGACTCCACGCTTCCACTGCCGGCGGGGCATGGGTTTGATCCCTGGTTAGGGAACTAAGATCTTGCATGAATGGCAAGTAAAAAAAAAAAAAAAAATCCTCCCTAGAGCTAAATCTTAATCTTTTGACTGTGTTTTTGATTTTTCTTGCTTAGCAGCAATGAAAAATATTTCATAGCCAAAATTAAACATGAAGATAGACAGAGAGATAAAGCTGGATAATAGGGTGTTTGGTTTCTAAAATGTGTCACTTAATTATGATACACAGAAATGAATTTTACTGTGTGGCTTGTAAAATAGCAATTTTTAAAAAAATCTCAAAAGAGTGATTCTAAATGTGGTTTGAAAAATAGCAGCATATTTAGGATGAACGTATGAATTCCCAGAAAGAATACTTTGAATTTTAACATTTTTCTGATTATGTAAGTTCTACTATGGTTTGTTTTAAAAAAAATCCATTCCATGATTTTATAAACAGACATATTTATATTAAAAATGAAAACAAAATTTGTGTTCAAAAGAGTACATATATTATATATATATATATACACATATACACACATTTATACATGTAATTTGCTAACTTTGGAATTCTAATTTATTCCATCACCTTTTGCCTTAAATCAACTTTATCTCCAATTTCCAGAATAAATAAATAAATGATTAAAGGGAAATTTTAATATTTCCATACCAGAGTTATCTTTAAGTTTCATGTTAAAGTAGGTGCTTAAGGAAAACTTATTCCTGTGGCCTGAATACTGGAGGGCTCTTCACCTTCTTGTCAGTACTGGGGGCAAGCTCTTCACCAGACTGAATTAAACTGCTCTTGAAAGCAAAGCTGCATTTGGAAAGATAGGCAAATATTACCATTTATCGTGCTATAATTTTTAATCCCAGAGATCTTTTGTCATAGGACAAAAATTGAGGAAACATCTCTATTAAGTCATAATCTGTGTTACTTGTGACAACTACTGTTTTCTGTGCAGATCTCTTTCCCCCAGTCACATGAAAGATGACATCAAATCCTACCACTTCTACAAGATATGCACATTGTCTTGTTACAATAAAGACAGCACAGATTATCATTAAAATCTATAGATTTCCTACATAAAAAAAATTTTTTTTAATTTCTGAGAGATGTAAGAGAACAAATATTTAGAAAAATAAAAAATGAAGCTGAGTTACTTTCTTCCATTCTCTCTTTCATGTGATTCTTTACATTCTTTTGTCCTTTATTCATTAATCTAGATTTATTTTACATTCTACATTCTACCATATTGTCATTTTTCACGCTAAACACATTATTTTAAATAGAATTTTTGTTTATTATTTTTTTAAACATGATTTGTTAACACATTCCACTTGAAATCTGGTCAAGGGGAAAAAAATTGGTAGATTAAGTTTGGGTTTGCTTTTATATATCTGTCAATCTTGAGTCAACATCCTTTATGATCAATCCTAGGCTTGCAATCACTTTCTGATGAAAATTTTTTAAATATTTGTAGATAAGTTGGTACTATGTGTTATATTTTTACTAAATCCAAATTTTCACTTTCTACTAAAGGTAGCAGAGTCCTGTAATGATCATTCTTAGGATACAAATTCCATTACAAAGTTCCTAAAAGTTCATAATGTCCATTGGTCTAAAGGATCCAGGATGAGCCAAGTGTAATGTAGTTCAACAGAACAAACGAAAAGTGCTTCTCCAAGGTAAGCTCCATCCTTTACTAGAAAAGCTTTTCCTGTGTGTACTTAAAACATGTTTATAAGCAGGTGATGTGTGTGCTTCTTCTTCTAATTATACAAGCAACTAATGAAAAATACTGCTCTTTACCCATGAAAAAATGTTAATGGAAGAAACCTTCTGTGTCTTATAAATTCAACAGTATTACTTGACCAACTCCCCCCACCCAAAAATATGAAAAGGAGAGCCGAGATCCCAGAATCTATCTTTCCACACTTGCTTTAGCCCCCTATGATTCATATTCCTTGAACACTAAACTGTAAGCCTTTGTACAGGCTCCACCCTGACTTCTCCCATTATCTAGATAATTCTTTTGCAATTTTAAGGTCTGTCTTTACATTATTCATCTGGAAAGTCTTTCCTGACCAACTGAGACCATGTGCAGTGATAATCTTTGTGCTCCCACAGCACCTTCTACTAATCATCACTGTAGCGTTCAACAAGTGCATTACAATTTCTCGTTTCCAGGTGTGAGCAAGGACCATATGTTAGTCACTGCTGTATCTGCAATTCATTCTATAGTTTTTGGTACATACTTGGTACTTAATAATTGCTCTGTTGAATGAATTCTCACTAAAAAATGTTTTACCAACCAATTTTACCCTGAGAGTGGTATCTAATCATCCATAGCTTTCCAACCTCATGTTGATCCTTGATTATAGTTTCTCTGACAACAGGTCAGGAATCAATAACACTGAAAATAAGTTCTTAGAATCTCAAAGTTGTTCATGACTCTGCACTCTTCAGTGACTGCTCCTTCATGTTGACTCAACTCATGTTGTTTCAAAATACAAGCCTCTTAGCCCTGATGTAGAACTTTAGTTCTTGGGTACTGCCCTTGGCACTCCTCAGCCTGGATTTGCCAACTGCTGTTCAGACTTGCCCACTTTGAAGTACTCTCAGAAACAAAGCAGCATAATTCAGCTCTTGGTACAAAACTTGGCTTTGGCCAGGTTTGCCTTAGCCTTTGTGGACAGGAATCTCACAACATAAATATTTGGTATGGTTTTGTGTCCATGACACTCATGAATTGCTCTTCTAACTTTATTTATTTGCTTTCTATTTCTGTAATATCATAATATTCTTCTTACCATAATACTTCCCTAATAATATAAGGATTAAATAATTTAATATGTTTAAGCTAGATATTTTAATCTTATTCAATCATTAATGTTTTAATAAGCAACATTTAATTACTATGAATGTGTTGTAAACATATAATATGCATAATTTCTCAACCCATTATTTTTATTTTCTTGTAAAATGAAATGATCATCTACAAATTGTCCATATTCCTGTGGTAATCTATGCCATTTTTTCCCCATATTTACCTTAAAATGAAAGTCATCATGCTTAGGTATCTGTGAACCAGTGATAGCAGGCTCCTCCCACCATTCCTCTCCAAATTAATCCCTTGGGGAAAGTAAGAGAACAGCCCCAAATGTTTACCACTTAGCTCATAGCATTACACACTAATAAATATTAAATCCACTATTTCACTTTGCTGTATCCCATTATTTCACCAGTGGTATCAAATGTGAAAACATTTGGGCTCACATGTAACCTAAGAGAATTAGGAGGATGTTAAGCACACACACATGAAATTCGTTTGATGAAAATACATTAAATACATGTACTCTATTTTTTATATATATATATAAAGAGAGAGAGAGAGGAGTTTATTTTCTCTTTTTAATTTTTTTAAAAACCAAACACTACAACTTACTAAAAATGAAGCTTCAGGCATTATTCTGACTTACATAATTCTAAGAAAAATCATTCTCAACTAGTATTCTAACATATTTTCCCATAAAAAGAGTCATGCTTGAGAGCAACAAGGAATATAGAAAGGAGACAAGGAAAAGAGAAGAGAAAGAGTTGCTCAATAGAAGATAAAAAGAAGAAAGGTAAACTATCAAGGATTACCTGAATTTAATTGAATTACAGTGGTCCCTTCTTATCCTCAGGGGATATGTTCCAAGATGCCCTGTAGACACAGGAAACTATGGATAGTACCAAATCCATTATGCTATGGTTTTTCTTATAGATACATACCTATGATAAAGTTTAATTTATAAATTAGACACAGAGATTAACAACAATAGCTACAATAGTAAAAGATTAACAACAATAGTAATAAAAATAAAACAATTATAACAATACACTTTAATAAAAGTTATGTGAATGTGGTCACTTTCTCCCTCTCTCTCTCGAAACGTCTTATTGTACAAATTTAATGCTTTTTCTATCTTAACTAACCATTTATCATGCACTATGAACATAATTTTTGCAATTTGAGGTATGTCAGCAAAACTAGCATGAATTTCTTTTTCCTTCTTCACATTTTCATGAATTGAAATTCATTCTTATGGTAGATCTTAGCAACCTTAGCATATAAATATTTTTTCTTATTAAGTTAAAAACTTTCACTTTTTCACTTAAAGTAAGCACTTTACAGCTTTTCGCATATCTGAATTGCCAGCATCACTACTCTTGTGCTTTGGAGTCATTATTAAGTAAAATAAGGGTTACTTAAACACAAGTACTACAATACTGAAACTGCCGCTCTGATAACCCAGATGGCTACTAAGTGACTAACTGGCAGGATATGCTGGACAAAGGGATGATTCACCTCCAGGGAGATGGAGCAGGATGGCACAAGATTTCATCATGCAGCTCAGAATAGCATGCAATTTAAAACTTATGAGTTGTTTATTTCTGGAACTTTCCATTTAATATTTGAATCACAGTTGACGTGGATAACTGAAATTGTGAAAAGGGAAGCCACTGATAAGGGAGGACTACTGTAGAATCTTTTTGTGAAGTTGCTTGAGTCTGCATTATTCAAAAAATATTAAAGGCAGAGTATCTGTAACCAAAATATGTTTTAAAAGTTCTTTCTACCCTAAAGTCACCATGAGTTCCCTGGGGAGGGGAACATAGACATGGTGGTCATGGAGCTGCTGAAGTTCAAGAAGCCACCAGTATCTTGGTTTAAAGCCTCCTGTGAGACACTGAAGGACTTGCTGGCTGTGGTGCTGGCCTTCAGCTGTGTCACTCTGCTGCTGATCCTGTTCCTGTTGACCCTGAACAAGGTCAACAGCTGTGCTGCCCTCTTGGCTGTCTGGGGAACATGGTGGCTGGGGCAATGGAGAGACTGTCTTCTGAGGAGGAGATTGATGGGGTGTCCCAGTTTATCACCAAGGAACACTGGGAGGCAGCAGGACCTTCAGAAGACAACTAAATAACCCTTATATATACATACAATAATATTTCCTATTTCTCTAGTAAAAGAAATCAGTACAATGCTACTTAAATGTCAGATGTTCTCTGGGCATCTTTCATGGACTGGTGTGTCTGATCTAAAGGAAACTGATTTATAGAGATTAAGAAGGCTTCTGGAAAGGCATTTAAGTATGACTTCTACTGGGATTTGGACATATATGGGCATGCTTTGCAAACAGTCTGGCAGAAGCCTATTTGCAAAGGAAGCTGAACATCAAGCTAGCTTCCCAGGAAAGAATGTATCCTTAAGAAAAACAGGAATTGCCCTGCTGAATTTGAATAGGTAGATAAGAAACCTTTAGCTATTGGAAAGAATAGGAACTCTGAGAAAAATGGAGTTGCTGCTACTTGAAAATGTCATCAGCCTCTAGATTATGTCTTGGATCTAGGTAGAGGTACAAACATAATTTTGGTATCCTGAAGGGTCAGATCTGTTTCCAATAGCAAATTGTTATGCCTGGTGGGGACTGTAGAGCAACAGCAGAGAAAGACAGTTCCTCCTGGTCCTGGCAGGAATATGATGGCCATTGTCAGACACCACAGTATGAATATCCTAGAAGCAGACTTCCTGAGCATGTGGGAGATTCTCTCTGTAAATTCCAAGAAATGCTTACAGAAGCAGAAGTGATCTACACAAAAAGAGGTAACTTGAGCCAAGATAATCTATAGTATGATATTTCCTAAAATGAGAAGCAGATTTTCTCCTCATCTACAACATCCTCAGGCCCATTAGTTCCCTAATAAGACACTGATTTTAAAATATTATTCAACTTACTTTATTAGAAGAAAATATAGGAAACGAGTTTCTTGACATTAGTCTGGGCAATCGTTTTTAAAATATGATCTCAGAAACACAGGCAATGAAAGTAAAAAATGACAAGATTGCATTAAACTAAACAGCTTCTGTATTGGAAAGGAAACAATCAGCAGAGTGATGGGACAATCTATGAAATGAGAGAAAACACTTGCAAATCATATAACCCATAAGGGGTTAATTTCCAAAACATGTAAGGAACTCAACTCAATAGCAAGAAAAGAAATAATCTGATTTTAAAATGGGCAAAGTACTTGAATAGACATTTCTCAAAATAAGACATACAAATGCCATTTTTATTCATTTGTATACATAAAAATGTGTTCAATTTCACTAATCATCAGGGAAATGCAAACCAAACCACAATGAGATGTCACGTCCACCTGTTAGAATGGCTACTATCAAAAAGAGAAAAGATAACAAGAATTGGCCAGTTTGTGAAGAAATGGGAAATGCTGCTATTTGTGACAACATGGATGAATCTGGAGAACATTATGCTAAGTTAAATAAGCCAGACACAGAAAGACAAATACTATATGATCTCACTACATGTGGAATCTAAAGAGTCAAACTTTTAGAAACAGAGAGTAGAATGGTGGTACCAGGGGCTGAGGGTTGAGTGGGGCAATGAAGTGTTAGTCAAAGGGCATAAACTTTCAGTTATAAGATGAATAAATTCTGGAGACATAATGTACAGCATGGAGGCTAGAGTTAATAATAATGTGTGTTTGAAATTTGCTGAGAGTAGATCTTAAGTATTCTTCACACACACACACACTCAAAATAGTAACAATGTGAGGTAAGAGATATGTAATTAGCTTGATTATGGTAATCATTTCATAATGCATATGTATCTCAAATCATTACATTGAACACCTTAAATATATACAATTTTTATTTGTCAATCATACCCCAATAAAGCTGAAAAATTAATAATTAAAATATTATTAATATCCTCAAAAGGATGCTAATTTGTCTTACAATTTCATTCTGACTCCCCTTGAAATCCTCAAAACAGAATCCAATAGATGTGAATACCCTGTTTCCTAATTTAAACTATTCTATAGCTACAGAGTCTCCTTTAGCAGACATAAATAGGATGCAGGGAACTTAGCAATTGCCAGTGGTTTGAAGGGCATAAAAACTTAAAGGCATAGTCATAGACCTCTCACGGGTGGCCAACTGTAAATATAAGTAGTTATTAATATTTGTTACTATTAAATTTACTGTGTACATGTATTGCTTCAAGCATTATGTGTGTTAATTCACTCTATCGTTGCCACTATTATTTGAGATATGTTATAACCCACATGGTATAGATGAGAAAACTGAGGCACAAATGACATTAACCCATCCCTAGAAAATGCAGGATGTGGAATTAGTATCCAGATGGTCTAGTTCCAAGGGTCACACCCTTAACCTGTACTTCCTGGCTAAATTTCAAACCTTTCCATAAAGATTATGTCAACTTCCCTACTCTTTCCCTGGAAAGACTCTTCGACTTACATTATTAACCAGCATCTTCTTTAGAAAAGGTAATTGGAGGATATTGAAAGACTCCAAGATTCTTGACAAGGCAGAGAAGAGTATTGTTCCTGATGGGAATGGTCTCTCCATATTTCATATGACACCTTGAAAAAATAGTTTTAATGAAGGACTATGCAAGGAGGTAAGTTTGTTTTTTTTAATCCCTTCCTAGTCATTTAACTTTAGGTTTTTAGGGAAAGAAACTACATTTAGTCTTTCCTTCACAGAAAAAATAATTTTCTTGTATTATTGATACAGAAGTAATTCCTATATTATCAATAGTTTGCGAAGTACTCTGAGCCAAAAGTTTCATGGTTGGGAAGATCTCCCCTCCCTCAAGTCTCTAAACTTTGAGAAACGAGGCAGGAATTGCGTCGTTTTCTTGTTAGACTCCATAAAGGTTACTTTAGTAAGCAACTTATAAGTTACAGACACATATTACTGTTGAGGGAAAAGTAATTTGTTGTAATCATTTTTAATTATAGTTATTTTTAATTATCTTTGCTGTATGTGTAAACATTAAAAATACAAACAGTGCTGCAATAGCACAGATGGTTGGTGCTTGTTACCCAGGCTGTCAAGCATCATTTGGACACCACTGCCTCCTTTTCTCTAATTGTGAGGAAAAGCAGTAAAGTTGCTTCTTGGAAACGATTTTCATGTTTGAGAAAACTGGCTGTTACTAAAGATGGGAGAACCAATTTATGGAAAATTTTGTCGTCCTTTCTCTCTCCCTCAGCAATGCCCTTGAACTCCTCTCCATTTGAGGCCCTCTTCACTCTTGATTTTCTGGTTTACCCAGTAGTCAAAATAGACATGCACAAGTTTGGTTTTGCTCTAACTCATCAACTAATCAGCAGCCTAGCATGATTAAAAAAAAAAAATCCCCTTTTGAAACTTGAATATGTACATTAAAATAACAATATGAAGTGTGCAGATGGCACGAATGTTCCAAATATCTGGTTTTATACACATCCACACACAAAAACCAAAGTAAAACTAAATGATATTCCAAGATTTTAACACTAGTAGCTCTCTGGTGTCAACATATGGTTAAAGAAATTAGATCCAATTTTATTCAGCTATTAACATGAGAACAGTTATATCTGCCACCTGGTGGCCAGCTCTAAAGTGGGTCAAACACCAGTTTGAATGCCCCTTAAATAGAAGATGAATTTACTCTGTGAGCTTAGAGCCAAAAGTCAAAGGCTACATCATAATCCAAATGTTAAATCTCTCAGATCAATGCAAAGAAAAAAACTTCTCTTGGCTTAGCATGACATTGGTCAATACATTATATTTCCATTTGTTTTTCTAACTATTATTCAATACTTAATGTTGTCTAGGCAGGCACACTGGACTGCAGCCATGGCAAAAAAAAAAAAAAATTCTTGATAATCAGCTTTGCATAGAAAAGTATATTCTCTCCAAACATGGTATTATAACCAGAAGAACAATTAAGGTTCCTAAACAAGGAATTCTACCCATGGGTAGAATGGGTAGAAAATGGGCATAAAATATTAAAAGGAGTGTGGTCCAGTAGCAGGGCAGTCTGTACCAGTTTTGGTGTTAATGAATGAGATAATAGCTGTCTACACTGACCCACCAGCTTTACTACCAATTGTTCTGATGATCTGCAAAGACAGAAAGGACCTGAAAAATAAGGTAAAGAAAAATAAGCATAACATTTATTTCCTAACTTTTGTATTTCTATACATCTTAAGCCATTTATGTACTCATCTATAGAAAGATACCAAAACACAGTACACAAATATTTAGGTAATCTCTTCTCACATCGAGATACATGAGATAAGTTAATGAGACAGAAAACATTTACTCAAAAGTTGAGGAAGAAAAACTATAAATTTGAAAAAAAGTTACATTCTTTTAGCCTCAAAACAGTTGTTAACGATGGGTATTGAGACAATTAAAAACAAAAATTTATCACTGAGGGTGCCAGATGTATACTCCCAGAGTACATGTCTGTTTTCTATCACAGAAACAAGTTACTGAGACTACTCTACCATTTCATGCCAATTTTATATTTAATGATGAAATTGCCCTTATTAAAGCCATAGTACTTTGCTGAGAACAGGGATGAGTTATAGAGCACTCTCCTGTTAACTTTGGGAATGTGACAAATAGTACAGTCAAGATTAAACCCCAGTTACTTTGAATACATCCCATAATGAATAAGTTAGAAGTGAACAATATCATATCCATTACCTAAGTTAGTATCTATCACATGAGTCATAATCTTGAAGTCTGTACTATAAAAGCTTATTTTAATTGTATGGACAAGTAATTCAATTACATATCCAGTGTCTAGCCTTGTAACAATAGTGGGCCCAGCAACATATCCTTTAGAAAACAAAGGGCCTGACAAGCAGTCTATGGGCTTCTCAACTACAGTCCTTTACAAAACAACCTACACATAATGCATAATTTTAAAAAAATAATAATATTTAAGAGCATCAAGTTAGGAAAAAAAGAAGAAGTAGAAGACAAAACTGAGTGGGAAGCAGGAATCCAGAGAACTGAAGCCAGTTTTGCATTAAAGACAAATGGAAGCCAGTGACAGCCAGCTTCCAAACAAAGACTAGAGACGTCCCTTCACATGGGTATGGTCCCAGACCACCGGTACTGCAAATAGCATGGTGGGAAATAAGAGGGTGAATTTTCCCCACAGAAAGCTACAAGGAAACTTTCTTGTCCTGAATTTGGAGCCAACTGGAGGAAAAGAAAAATCTCTGCTAAAAAGGCACCACCACACACCAACCCTCATAAGAGATTCTAATACCAACTCACATTTTCTTTTCTGATTCCAAAAGTCCCTTAAGCTCCATATTTATTAGTCTTCTTTTAGGATTGTTACTGCTTCCAGTACCTAGTAGAAGTAATGCAGATCTTCATAGGAGAAACTCACCTTTCACTCAGACCCCAAAACTTCTCAAAACATAAAGTTGCAGAGATCATAGCTCACATTCAAAAATAAGAAAATATACAAGACAACACAGCATCTTGAGTGAGATCCTGCTGAAATACAAACACCATACTCATATACACAAAAACTTCCAAATGATCAGATACACAACAATAAATATGTTTACTACATACAAAAATTACTAAATATAATAAATTCTGATAACATTCTTTTTCTCTCTTGTTTACTCACTTATCCTGTTGCTCTCCTGAGCTCTCGGAATCACTAGATCAGCACTTGTGCTTCTGGCTCTCCTTATCCTTGAAGTCCATTGAGATACTATTTTCTGATCTACTTTCCTCAGCTAGTCCCTCTTAACACATAACCTCAATCATTTCCCTGATCCAGGAAAACCTGAATTCCAGGTAAGAAATGATTCCTCCATTTTCCTTATGACAGCAAGCCTCTCGTTACAAAATCACCCCACACCATCTCTGCCCTCCCTTTCAGGCAAGAAGGTCAGATGGCTTTATCATTAAATAGTAGCCCTGACTTCTTCAGATCTACTCACTGAAGACACTGCCTTCACATCTTTGCTTAGACCTTACTAAATTCTAATCCAGGATCCACCATTTATTAGCTTGTCTGGTTAGTCTCATGACTTTACCTATTATCTATTTGCTGACTACTCTCAAATTTGTATCTCCTGCCTAGAATTCTCTCCTAAAAGCTATAGTCACATATTAAAAAATCTACTTAATATTTCCAGATGGATGTCCAATAAACATTTTAAATTGTACATGTCCAAACTTTAACAGATATTCCTTCTAAAACTGCTCCTCCTCAAATCTCCTCAGTACACTTGATGGTACTTCCATCCTTCAGTGGCTCAGCCAAAAACCTTCCACTGAAAAGTCATGCCTGACTTTTCTTTCTCTCATACTTCACACCCAATTTTCAGGAATTCAATGGACTATAGCTTCAAATTATATGCAGAATATGATGAGTTTTTTTCTCTCAGTATCCACTGTGTAGACTGATTATGAAGTTGTTTGCCTCATCTTACTTTTAGTAGTTCATTTATCCAGTAGGAAGTTCTGCTTTGAATCCCAGCTTGAGGGGAATTTGAACTTAAAGATTTTATCTAATTTTACCAATCTTCTCCTGCAATAAGAATAGCTACCGCACATATATTGAGTTTCTGGCTGGAATTCCGATCAGTTAGAAACACTGCAGCCCCTCACCTGATTATGATGTAAATTATGCCTTACCTGTCATGAGCAGCTCCCTTGGGTTCCAATGACTGTGGCACTTTAGGCACTAGATAATGGACCGCTGGCTTAAACGTCAAATGTCAGCCCTACAGTCAAGTCAAGACACTGTCTCCATACTGCTTGGTCTCTGATTTCTACTCAACCTCACCTCACTTTCAACCATTTGCATATTCGGCTAAGGCACTTTCACAATTCAAACCTAAATCTTAAACATTGAGGCCCAGAGGTAGGAAGGTATTCCTGGACTCGGGCAGTGGCTCAACAATTGCCATAGAGATATGGCCTTTCTCTCTTTATCCTCCAATATACAGATGTAGGCCTTCATCTTTATTCCTGTGGTCTTGAGGCTGTCAAGGGACTGCTTCTCCTCCAGACATCATGGCTACATTTCAGGCATGAAGAAAAAAGAGGAACACAAGGAGCAGTACCTTTATCAGCAAAGTGAAAACTCTCCCAGAAATTCTCATCTTACGTCTAATTAGGATTGTGCCATATATCTTATCCCAACTGGAAAAAGGTTTGGGAAGGAAGTATTTTTAGCTGTTACATTGGCTTTCTGAACATAATAGAGATTCTCTAAAGGAAAAAGGAGCAATGTATAATGTGTAGACAGTTTCTGCTATATCTAGCAAAGAACACTGGGCCTGTTTCATAATCTAAAAGAAAAGGTCATGCAAGTTGAGTGAATACGAAGCAATAGGTTAAAAATAAGTTCCCCTTTTCCTACAAGTCTCTCTTACTTTTAAAATTACAAAGATAATTGTTCATTGGATCATTCTTCCTTAGGGTCAACTCAACGTTGAACTATTTTGTTCACTTTTTATATAAGCACTTGGTCGGCTTCCAGTATGAACGCCTGGAAAATTAGGGAGTTCTGTTCCAATATTTTTTCCAATTCTTTTACTACTTTTCTGTCTTAGTTGGCTCTGTTTCATGGTTCAAAAGTTAAATTGTAGAAAAGGCCTAAATTTATTGGTCTAAAAATAGTTTTAAACTTATGAATGTGGCTGGTTATAATATAAGGAATACTAGTTAGATATGCTACTCCTAAGAAAACAGTTCGCTTCTGTGAAGGATTCCTTCTACTTGTTGACTGCCAGAAAACCTGCAACCACACTTGAGGTCTGCTCTGATGAAGTTTATAGGACTTCAGCAATACATTTCTTTTGGTCAGAAGTTCTTTCTTGACTCTATTTTTCTCAGGTACATACAGTTTATGCTCTCTTACCATATTATGTATACATCTTCATAAGCTGTCTCCTTCTAAAATGGTGGAATGAAAATAAGCCATAATATTCCTGTATAAGTAAAGTGTTACATAGGCCAAATGTTTTCTTCACATAGTGCACTGTGTTATGAATCCTGAAAGCACACGAGAGAATTAGAACCCATGTTACTATTTGCAAAAATCTTAAGTATATATACATATCCTTCCTCATGAGGAACAGTGAAGTTTAACTTGCAAATATGTAACCATTAGTGAATTTTAAGTGTAAATTAAGAGTAAACATCTGCTAGAAGGTGACAAATGGGAAATAAGTAAAAAGAGGATTTGGAAAAGGTGAATATGCAGTTACTCTTGGAGGAAGAAATGAGATATGGTTGAAAGAAGAGGGAGCCCTGTAGAAAGAAAGAATGAAAGAGTTGAAAATCACAGACATGGAGCAGCCATGTCATATGGAGAGCCAGAAGATTACATGACTATGTTAAAGGTCCATAAAGATGTATCAGGCTGATAAGAGCAGAATTTAAAAGGAGAAAGTAGCGAGCCCTTATGTTTGACTCAGCAAGAAAGCAGGAACCATATCATTCTGGAACAGGAAAGAGATGTGATGAAACAGTGTTTCAGGAAGATTAATTTTATAAGCACTATGAAGAATGGATTGTCGTGAAACTGAATTGAAGGAGAACAGCTAGATGTTTGTTGAGATAATCCATGTGTAAGTTATGAGGGCCAGGACAAAAATGGTAACTGCTGAAATGGAAACAAGTAAAAAAAGTGAAGAGTCATTATATGAAGCATCAGTAGTCTCCAAATTTAAAGGGAATCCAGCTGAGAACTGGAGGTTAAACTCTCTTTTTGGCAGCATTAACCATGCTTATAATAGCGCATATGTCATTATCTATTTCTACAGATAGAGGGGTTTACAAATAATCCACATATAAGTGATATTATATAGTATTTGTCTTTCTCTGTCTGACTTATTTCACTTAGAATAATGCCCTCCAAGTCCATCCATGAGAATGCAAATGACAAAATTTTGTTCCTTTCTTTTTGGCTGAGTGGCATTCCATTGTATATAGGTATACCACATCTTCTTTATCCACTCATCTGTTGATGGACACTTAGGTTGCTTCCATATCTTGGCAATTGTAAATAAGGCTGTTATGAATATAGGGTGCTTCTTGTATCTTTTAGAATTAGTGTTTTTGTTTTTTTCAGATATATACCCAGGAGTGGAATTGCTAGGTCATATGGTAGTTATATTTTTAGTTTTTTGGGAAACCTCCACACTGTTTTCCAAAATGGCTGCACCAATTTACATTCCCACCAACAGTGTATGAGTGTTCCCTTTTCTCTATATCCTCACCAACATTTGTTATTTGTGTTCTTTTTGATGATAATCATTCTGACAGGTGTGAGATGATATCTCATTTCAGTTTTGATTTTCATTTTTTGAATGATTATACTACCCAAGGCAATCTACAGATTCAATGCAATCTGTATCAAAATACCAATGGCATTTTCACAGAACTAGAATAAATAATTTAAAACTTTGTATGAAAACCCCAAAGACCCCAAATAGCCAAAACAATCTTGAGAAAGAACAGAGCTGGAAGAATCATGCTCCCTGACTTCAGAGAATACTACAAAACTACAGTAATCAAAAAGCCATGGTACTGGCACAGAAACAGACACAATAGATCAACAGAACAAGATAGAGAGTCCAGAAATAAACCCATACACTTATGGCCAATTAATCTATGACAAAGGAGGCAAGAATATACAATGGAGAAAAGATAGTCTCTTCAATAAGCTGTCCTGGGAAAACTGGACAGCTACATGTAAAATAATGAAATTAGAACATTCTCTAACACCATACACAAAAATAAACTCAAAATAGATTAAAGACCCAAATGTAAGATGGAATAGTATAAAACTCCTAGAGGAAAACATAGGCAGAACACTCTTTGACTTAAATCTCAGTAATATTTTTTTTTTATCTGTCTCCTAAAGTAAAGGAAATAAAAGCAAAAATAAGCAAATGGGACCTAATTAAACTTAAAATCTTTTGCACAACAAAGGAAATCATTGACAAAATAAAAAAGACAATCTACTGAATGAGAGAGAATATTTGCAAATGATATGACTCATAAGGGATTAATATTCAATACATATAAACAGCTCATACAACTCAATATCAAAAAAAAAAACCAATGCAACTGAAAAATGGACAGAAGAACTGAATAGACCTTTTTTCAAAGAGGAACTGCAAGTGACCAACAGGCCCAAGTATTAGTTTTGTATTTTTTATTTATTTTTTATTTAAAAATTTTTTTGGCTGTGCTGCATGGCTTGCAGGATCTTAGTTCCCCAACCAGGGATCAAAACTGTCACCCCTGCAATGGAAGCACAGAGTTGTAACCACTGGACCGCCCGGGAATTCCCAGTATTAGGTTTTTATAACACTTTAGGTTAAAGCTGTTTAATTTTTTATTTTAACATTCGTGCAATTTTATAAAAAAAAATCCTTCTTGTTTATCTTCCTTGTAGCCTGAAATCTTGCTTATTTCATAGGGGAGAAATTAGGCTGCAGACTTTGAATTAGTATCACAATTTAAAATATGTATGTATGTATTTATATATGTATTCATGCATATGTAAATACATACACAAATACATTTGATGGGTTGAGGAAGTTATCTTTCACTCCTAGTTTGCTGAATTTTAATTATATTTTGAATTTTTCAAATGTTTTTCTTATTTATTGATGGATGATCATTTTTTTCTCCTTTATTCTGATAATGTGGTAAATTACATTTATTTTTCCAGTATGAAACCAACTTTGCATTCCTGGTAAGAACTCTTATTGTCATGTTGTATTAGCTTTTTACTTATATTGTTGGCTTTGATTTGCCAATACAGTTGATTCTCATTATTTGTGGTATTTTTGTTCTATAAAGTCACCACAAACATTGAGTTAGTAAATATGGAACCATTGCATTTAGGGAAGGACAAAGTTAGGTTTCTGCAAGCCTCTGGTCCCAATATTTCCTCAACTAATCAGTACTTAACCTTGTTTTCTATGTTTTTCTATTCAAAGACACCTTATTCAATATATAGTTGATTAATTTACATAGAATTCATGGCTAAAGTACTATAACTTATGCTTGAACAAAGCTTATCTAACATTTGATTTTTCTCCTGAGGGCATATCACAGCTTCCTTTCACTTAAGAACATAGCAATTCAGCACTACACTTGTGGGCTATTTTAAACAGCAAAATCACCAACAAAAAGCACACGAATGTGAAAAACATAGCATTAAATGGATTGTGAAAAGGACAATTTTTTAAGTATGAAAGCTAAAACAAGAAGGCAGAATGCCACCTTATTTGACATCATCTGGGAACATGCTCTTCTGGTGACTCAATTTTTGGCTGCTCTGTGCATATGCATGTCTGCAAATAACCTAGAAAGCACTTCACATATTGATCTGAAGTTACAAATAAGTTTTAGCCAGTAGGCAAATTCACAAATATGGAACCTGTAAATAATGAGAGTAGACTGTATTTTGGTAAGGATATTTTTACCTATGCTTATGAGTGATATTGGTATAAACTATTTTTTTCTTGTAATACTTTAGACAGAGTTTAGTATGAGGTTATGCTGGTTACCTAAATAATCTGATTTTTATTCCCTTTTCTTCTTTATTCTGAAAATACTTATTTCTTCCTCATTGATAGAAGTCATTATTGAAATGATTGGACCTGGAGTTCTATTTGTTAAAGAGTTTCTTAACATGGTTTCAATTTTTTAAGTAGACACAGCACTAATTATATTTTTAAATTTTTATTTCTTCTGTGTTTAGCTAATTGTGTTTTTAACTTACCTATTTTTTCTAACTTATCAAAAGTGTTGGCATATACTTTTTCATAGTATTCATTTATTTTTCCTGTGAAATCTATAGGATCTATAGTAATGTCTTTCTCAATTCTTTTATTATTAATTTGTTCTTTTAGTCTCTTCTTGATCAGTTGTACTAGCTGCTTATCAGTTTTATTACTCTTTTCAAAGAACCAATTTTTGAATGTGTTGACTACTGTTTCTTCAATTTCTAATTTATTTTCATCATTTTTTCTCTTTAATGACTTTAATTTTTACTTATTTTGTAATTTCTTTCTTTCTTTTTTTTTTGTGGGGGGGGGTGGTGCTACACTGCACAGCATGTGGAATCTTAATTTCCCAACCAGGGATCCAACCCATGCCCCCTGCAATGGAAGCATGGACCCCTAACCACTGGACCACCAGGGAATTCGTTTTTGTAACTTCTTAAGATTAAAAACTGGAATCATTGACTTTGCTAGTAGAAACATTTGTACTTTTTTTTTTTTTTTTTTGCGGTACACGGGCCTCTCACTGTTGTGGCCTCTCCCGTTGCAGAGCACAGGCTCCGGATGTGCAGGCTCAGCGACCACGTCTCATGGGCCTAGCTGCTCCATGGCATGTGGGATCTTCCCGGACCGGGGCACAAACCCATGTCCCCTGCCTCGGCAGGCGGACTCTCAACGACTGTGCCACCAGGGAAGCCCTGAAACATTTGTACTTTTAACTTTGCCTCTCACTGCTGTTTTAGTTGCATCCCACACATTTTAATACCTTATGACTATTTTCATTCAGTTTAAAATATTTTCTAATTTTTCTTCTGATTTCTTTTGTAACCTATTCCTTACTTGAAATGTTTGAAAAATATCTATGTATTAGTTTGCTATTGATTTCTAAATTAATACAATTGTGTTTAGAAAAAGTTCTCTGCATTATTTCAGTTCTTTGAAATTTATTTAGACTTGTTTTATAGCATTTCTGAGCTCGTTGAGTACATGTCCACTCATGTACTCAACATTTTAATATATTTTTGAGATCTTCTATACATTCTTTAAATTCATGTCTAAATAGACTATTGATGTACCCTTTTGGTTAGTTTTTGCATGATATATTTTTCCCATTCTTTACGTCTAAACTTTCAATGTCTTTATATTGATGGTTTACCTTTTTTAAACAGCAGATATTGTGGTCCGTTTTTTTTTAAGTCTTACAAATATTGTCTCTATTTAGATAACTGAGTTTATTTGAATTAGGTTTATTTCTACTTAACCTATTGACTGATATATGTAGTTTTAAATCTCTTGAATAATTTTCTTTAGCATTTCTTTTAGTTTGGGCCTGAGGGCAACTAATTATATCTGTACCAATTTTATTTGCATGAGAACATTTTTCACCTTTCTTTTTTGAAGATAAAAACCCCAAAGTGGATTTTTGTTGGCAGTTATTTTACCAGAATGTTAAAGTTGTACTTTCACTAAAATTATCTTTTTCTTGAAAAATCTGGTCTCCATCATATTGCTGCTTCTCTAAAAATATTATGCATCTCTTTCTCTGTTTTTCATCGATCTTTTTATCTCTGGGGTTAGTAGTCAGTTTGCTATTCTGTGCCTATGGGTATGTTTCTTTGCATTCATCATACTTGATATCTTTTATCAGTTTGAAAACTTTTTAGTCAATTTCTGTTGAAATATTGTTTCTTGCCCCCATTGCTATGTCTTTCCCAATAGAACTGAAATCCCATGGTATATTCAATAATGTTATCATGTCCTATTTGTCATTTATCTTCTTTTTAGTATTTTCCAATTTTTTTCACCTATGATTTTCCAGGATATATTAATTGATTCATCTTTCAATTCAATAACCATAATTTTGCTGTGTCAAATCTGTTGCTAAATCTGTTTACTAAATTTTTAAGTTTATTTTATTTTTACAAACAAAAAAGATACAATTTTGCATTACCTTTGTCTGATTAGCAGAAATTTGGTCCTGTCTAAAACCTTTCAACATGGACCAAACATGCTCATGGACATTTTGAGCAGGGCTAAATTTCAAGGACTTTTTTTTCTTTTTCGCGGTACGCGGGCCTCTCACTGTTGTGGCCTCTCCTGTTGCGGAGCACAGGCTCCAGACGCGCAGGCTCAGCAGCCATGGCTCACGGGCTTAGCCGCTCTGCTGTGAGATCTTCCTGGACTGGGGCACGAACCCATGTCCCCTGCATCGGCAGGTGGACTCTCAACCACTGCGCCACCAGGGAAGCCGTCAAGGACCTTTTTGTGGATGAAGTGTCTTCTGGACATTTTGGACAAGACCAAAAATGTCCTGCAAGGCCTGTGTCTTCTTTGTATAGATTTAAGATTCTGATGAGATTCTCTTTATTTTAATTTATTGTATTAAACATATTAATTAGAGTGATTTTAAAAACCAATATCTGATTTATCTGTTTCTTTTTTTTTTAAATTGAAGTGTAGTTGCTGTACAGTGTTGTGTTAGTTTCACACGTACAGCAAAGTGATTCAGTTGTAGGTACATATGTATTTATTTCTTTTCAGATTCTTTTCCCTTATAGCTTATTACAAAACATTGAGTATAATTCCCTGTGCTATATAATAGGTCCTTATTGTTTATCTATTTTATATATAGTAATGTATATTTGTTAATCCCAAACTCCTAATTTATCTCTCCCCAACCCCTTTCCCCTTTGGTAACCATAAGTTTGTCTTCTATGTCTGTGGGTCTATTTCTATTTTGTACATAAATTCATTTGTATCATCTTTTTTAGACTCCACATATATGTGATATATGATATTTGTCTTTCTTTTTCTGACTTACTTCACTTAGTATATAATCTCTAGGTCCATCCATGTTGCTGCAAATGGTATTATTTCATTCTTTTTTGAATTGTTTAGTTTTTCTTTTGCCTTTATTTTATCCTGTTTCTTGCCAAGCGTAGTCATCTTTTTTGAATGGTAATCATTTTATATAAAAATGATAAGGCTACATATGTTGTGGTATTCCCCAACAAATAATTTGTTTCTTTTGGACATTATGTAACAAATTAACAGAGCATACTGAAACAATTGAGGCTGGTGTGTCTTAAATTTGTTCTTATTTTTAGGCATGTTCTTTCTACTTTCTCAACTAGAAGGGTTTACTAGGGCTACAACACCTTGGAAAATCCCAGTCTCCAATTTTTGTCTCCAAGCACTGTGAGACTATTGAGTTTTTCCATTTAGCTTGCCACTTTCCATGCTCAGCATTCTTGCTCATGCATTTTGACTTACCTGTTTATCTGAGAAGCCAGCAAGTGCCATATGAAACAATTGCATATAGAATGCAGGCAACATTTCAATGTGTTTTCTTTCTGGGATCTTGGTGTCTCAAATCCTATGTACCTTGATGATCCTAAATTTCAGTTTTTTTCCCCCCAGATCAGTGAGACTACTACAAATTCTAGGTCACTAATTTCTCCTAGACCTCTGTGTTTCATATTGTGAATCAGCAAATATCCAGAAAGGATAAAACAGGACAAAAGTATGCCTGATTTTAATGATTTTCATTCTCATTAGAATGCTGGCCACTCAAACTCTAAATGCCCTAAATTTTCTCTATTGCTTTTCTTTAAAATCCAAGTTCTCTATATATCCTGGATATTAATTCCTTGTCAAATAAATGATTTTCAGATTTTTCTCCCATTCAGTGGGTTGCCTTTTCACCCAGTCAGTATTTTCTTTTGATGCATAAAAATTTTTAATTTCCATGAAGGCCAATATACATATTTTTCCTTTTTTGACTATGCTTTTGGTATCATACACAAAAAATCATTGCCAAGTTCAATGTCATGAAGATTTTGCCCTATGTTTTCTTCAAACTGCTTTACAGTTTTAGGTCTTACATTTAGACCTTTGATCCATTTTACATTTATTTGTATATTTAATGTTAGGTAAGCATCTAATTTCATCCTTTGTATGTGGATAGCCAGTTTTCCCAGTATCATTTATTGAAAAGACTGTACTTTCCTCATTGAATGGTCTGGGCAAAAATAACTTGACCATATATATGAAGGTTTATTTCTGGAATCTCTTTTTTATTTCATTAGTCTTTGTCTGTCATTATGTCATTACCACACTGTTTTAATTATTGTGGCTTTGTGCTAAGTTTTGAAATCAGGAAATGTGAGTCCTGAAATACATTATATGTCTCTTTTGAAGATTGTTTTAGATATTTTAGGTCCCTTGAAATTTACCTCCTTATTCCTAAATATTTCATTGTTTTTGATGTTATTATGAATGGGATTGTTTTCTTTATTTCTTTTTCAGACAACTCATTTTTATTATGTAGAAATGCAATTGACTTTGTATGTTGAGTTTGTATCCTGCAAATTTATTGAATTCATCTATTAGTTCTAACAGCTTTTTGGTGGAGTCTTTAGGATTTTCTATATATAAGATTAAGACACCTTCAAGCAAAAACAATTTTACTTCTTCCTTTCTGATTTTAATACCTTTTATTTATTTTACTTGCCTGACTGCTCTGGTTAGGACTTCTAGTACTATTTTGCATAGGAGTAGTGACATTAGTGTGCACCCTTGTGTTTTCCTTGATTTTAGAGGAAAGCTTTTAAATTTTCATCATTCTGTATGACATTAGCTGTAGACTTGTCATAAATGGCCTTTATTATGTTGAGGTATATTTCTTCTATACTGAATTTATTGATGTTTTATTATGAAAAATGTTGAATTTGTCAGATAATTTTTCTGCATCCATTGAGAAAATCAGATGATTTTTATCTTTTATTCTGTTGATGTGGTGTATCACATGTACTGCTTTCTATATGTTGAACTATCCCTGCATTCCAGGGATGAAACCTACTTTGTCATGATGTATGATCTTTTTAAGGTACTGTTGAGTTTGGTTTGCTACTATTTTCTTGAGAATCGTTGCATCTATATTCATTAGGGATATTGGCCTATAGTTTCCTTTTATTGTAGTGTCCTTTTCTAGCTTTGGTATGAAGATTATGCTAGCCTCATAAAATGAGTTTGGAAGTGTTCCCTACTCTTCAAAGTTTTGGAAGGGTTTGAGAAGAATTAGTATTAATTCTTCTTTAAATGTTTTATAGGATTCACCAGTGAAACCATCTGGTTTTTGGATTTTCTGTTTTGGGAGGTTTTTGATTACTGATTCAATCTCTTACTCATTAGTCTATTCAGATTTTCTATTTCTTCATGATTCAGTCTTAGTAGATTATATGTTTCTAGAAATTTATTTATTCTAGGTTATCTAATGTGTTGCTGTATATTCGTTCATAGTAGTCTTGTATGATCCTTTTTATTCCTGTGGCATCAGTTGTAACATTGCTGTAGCCTGAAGATGGGTACAGTTGCAGGCTGGGCTTTGTGATCCTGTGCACCACTGGCACTGCTCCACTGTTGGGCAAAGTCACTGGCTGGTCTCTTTGGTGAGGAAGGTCCTTTGTTTCCTGCAGTTGGTGGTGTTAAGAGGCTGTGCTCCTTAGCTGGGAAGGGCCACTATCCAGGTTCCCTCATGGAATGGGACCTCAGGCTATGCTAAATATTTGGTGGGGTCACTGGCTGGGATCCCTGCCAGTGGATCCCACCGGTGGGAAGCTGCATTCAGCAATCAGGTAAGGTCATGGTCTGGGCTCTGTTGTGGGATGGGACAGTAGGCTGGGCTCTGTGGCAAGTGGGGCTGTAGGCTGGGCTCTGGCTGGGAGGTACTAGAGGCTGGGTTCCCAGGGTCATTCTTAGGGCTCCTTGATTTGGCAGGACCAGAGGTTATACCTAAAAGATGGATAGGAGTGCCCCTTGGCTTTCTGCCCATGTGCAACTATAGTATGGGCTCAGTGGCTGCCTGGATTCTCAGATCAGGCTTCCTGGTTGGACAGCACTGGAGGCTATACTGGGCATTTCGGTGGGGCTGCAAATTTGCTTCCATGCCTGAGCAGGGCCATAGAACAGTCTCCAAGGCTGGTAAACTCTTTGGCTGAGGACTCCAAGTCAGGCAGAACAGCCCACTGAGTTCCCTGGCCAGATAAGACCACCAGCAGATGGGCAGAACTGCTGGCTGGCATTTTCACCGGGGTGCAGATGTGAAGAAGCATGCAATCTGTCAAGATCTGAGCACTGGTTGCTATAAGGCCTGCCCCATTTCTTTGTTTCTATTTGATCCTCAGTGGTCAAGCCCAGCAGATTTCCCCAATGATCTTCATGAGCAGAGACCCAAGAGGGCCTCCTGGAAAACCTCCTGCAATATTGGGGAAGCTGAATATCCTCCTTGGGTTTCTTTTATTCCCCATTGGAGAAACCACAGGCCCCAGGGGGTCCTCTTGGTGTCAGGCACTGTGTCAGACTGGTGGGGCAATTCACTCAAAATGTGGCATCTCCTCTTACCCTTCTATGAGTATCTGTAGTCCAGGGAGGTACTTCAGCCTCACCCCAGATTCTGGGATTTTCACAATGATGTCTTGTCTATGGATAGTTGCTAGTTAGTCTTCTTTTGAGAGGGACTAAAGTCAGGAGTAACCTATGTCACCATCTTGATGACATCACTCTGAAATTGGCATGAAATTTAACACATTATCTTAGATTTTATGAAAGATGCCAAATCACTCTATACTTTTTATTGCTACTTCTCAATTGTGTCAGAATTCAGGCAGAAAAAAAATATATGTTATCCATTCTTTATTAGTTGCATCCCCAAACTTCAACCAAAGGAAATCAATTTATCTGCACCTCAACATCCTCAAGCATAAACTAAAATTTATTACCAAGTGTCAGATACTATATCATGTTTTCTACATATTTTGACTAATGTAATCTTTTATAGCTTCACTATGAGGAAACTAAAGTATGAAGAATTTAACTCACCTGAAGTCTCATGGATAGTAAGTAGAAAAACCAGCATTTGGATCCAGGCTGCCTGGTTCTAGATCCTGAATTCTTAACCAAGATAGCACTATTTCACATGCTTACCATAAAGATTAAATAAATTAATTCATGCAAAACACTTAACACAGTACCCAGTGCATGAGATGTTTAATAAATGATGTGATATTTATTTTTGTTATCAGTACTTTTGCAAGCTAAGTTTATCAGAAGATCGCCATGTATAAAGAAAAGAGAAAATACTTTGGAACAAGAGAAATCTAAATCCAAATTGCAACTTCGCAATTAATTACAGAATAATGTTCAACAAATTACTTAAGCTTTCTGTATCTCAGTTTTCTTTGCTATAAAATGAGTATTAATAAATTTCATAAGATTTTTATAAATCATTCATTTAGCAAAGTTTACAAACTTCTATTATGTGTACAATTCCAGACACTGAGAATATAGCATGAATTAATTCTAGAATATAGAATGAAACAGACAAAAATCTGTTTCTCAACATTCAAGTGATGATAATGTATGACACACTATAAGCACTCAGATTTGCGTTTTAAAAATTAAAATTTTAAATCTTCCCTTTCAATTTAATGAATCTTAAAACTCCTATTCAGTTGAAATTTGGGAGAAAAATGTCAATCTACATAAATGATGTAATCTTTTTTGATCTGATTTTTAATTCTCTAACTTTTAGCTTTCAGAAAAGGAAATAGTACTGTCTATAATCATTACCAGATAATTTTACTTACTGATTTCTTTATTATCCACCTTATTTTCCCAAGTATTTATAGTTCCTGTTCTGTATTTAGTCATATTTGTAAACCTACTGAATAACCACTTAAATTGCTTTCTCAATTAACTATCCAACAGAAATCTCCGTTGAGCTATGATTTGATCTAAGAACTTCTGTGATGGCTGCAATGGTCTTGAATATGTATTTTACCAAGTACTTTACTTGAAGTTTGCTCTAGCTATCTGGTAAGCTCTCATAGGTGCTTGGATAATTCTTATTCAAGCTGATAAATATGATTTGAGAAGTGTCCCTTTAAATTGAAAATACGCCTGCCTCATTAGCACTGTAACTGACAAACTTCTTAGTTAAGCTGTAAATTCCAGCAATGATATAGTTTATGGGTGCTCAAATGTTGTAAACCTTTTCCTTCCACTGTGTTTCAGATTTTGCTCTTAAGACTCCAGTGGTAATACACGTTTTTAAAAATCATGAAGTTATTTAGTCTTAAAAATGATCTTAGGAGGCCCTCTAATATCACCCACACTTTGTTCCTTTAAATTGAGAAGATCCTTGCAGGATCACTTGGGGAAAAATGGGATCTAAGACAAGATTTTAGTCCAGTGTCATTTCCTCTATACAATCTCTATGCTCTGTTCTCTGGGGAGGTCTACCTCTTCCTCTCTTCTCATTTTTCTCATTTGTATTCTCACTTTTTTGCTCTTTCTTTGTTTTTCTATGTAATTTTAGTTCTATTTTCTGGCTTTAAAGTTCTTTTCCCTTCTCCTTTGGGGTTTCTCTCATCATCAATCACATTTATTCACAGTTCTATGTTTGTTGTGTGACAAATAAGTTGCAAGATTTTCAAGAAGCAAATTGGTTCCATGTATGTGAATTACCAAAGTAGCATGAAACAGCTTTATAGAAAGGTAAAAACCAAAGCAAAAAGACTGGATACTTATAAAAATAGGTAGAAAACAGGTAGATCATGAATGAATTAAGGTGTAGGAAACCATCTCATAGACAAAGAAATAAAAATTAGAGAGACTTAGCTGTTAGCTATCAAAGTGTCAGGTGCTTTGCAAATATTCTTTAAGTATTTTTGTAGCATCCTCCAGTTGTTCTTATTGAGGAAAATTAATCTCAGATAATTCTGTAATATATTACCTAACATTATGCAACTACTTGTCAGAGCTGGGAATCAAATTTTGGTCAGTCTTTCTCCAAAAATCCATGTTCTTTTTAGCTCATCATCCTTTCCATGGTGGCCCCTAATTATTTCCATAGAGGGAACTATGGTGAGGTTGGTTATTTGGCTAATTATAATGCCTAAAACATTTTCAATGAAAGTGAAGAGAGTAAAGTCAAGTCAGTCAAATCAAGTTGATCATTATTTTCTTTTGATTTTGGTATATTAGCTTGCTACCTAATTGGCTAGTGGTTGGAACTGATTGACAGGTGTGATAAAACTCATTAAATCAACTCTTGTGAAAAAGGAAATGATTGCTATCTAAACATGGTATTAAGCTCAAGGATTCTCATATATGTTACAATTTACTCAATCTCCAGGGATGGAAGTCAACTTTGCATATGAAAGAGTCTACAGAAAAGCATAGCATGTGTCCCATGACAGCAATTTCCAATTACTAAGCTCTGGCATACTCTATGTGAGTACTTATTCTAAGATGTACAACAAATAATGCATTGATAATGAGAATCCTGATGATTGCATATGATTTTTCAAAAGTAACAAATTAGAGAAGATTAAAGATTTTGCCTGTAACCAAGTCACTTGCTTTCATTTGCAATAGTGAATGTTGAGCGACAATTATGTGTTCCTTGTGTTTCTGCAAATGTTATGAGCAAAGACACTGACTGCCCTTTCCTCTTGACTATGTTTCAAGTGTATATGTGACAGCTGTCATATCAGCGTACATTTAAAAAAAGCCATAAAAATTGATGAATTTTTGTGTAGCCGTGTGTGTATATGGTGGGATTGGAAGGAAGTCCTCTATCATGACCTCCTTCTGGAAAACCAAACAATTCCAAAAAGTACTGCTCCCATTTAGACCAACTGAAAGCAGCACTCGACAAAAGGCATCCAGAATTAGTCACCGGAAAGCACATAACCTTCCATTAGGATAACACAAGACCACATGTTTCTTTAGTGACCAGGCAAAAACTGTTACAGCTTGGCTGAGGAGTTCTGATTCATCCACTGTATTCACCAGACATTGCACCTTTGGATTTCTATTGTTTAAGTTCTTTACAAAATTCTCTTCATGGAAAAAATTTCAATTCCCTGGAAAACTGTAAAAGGCACCTGGAACAGTTCTTTGCTCAAAAAGATAAAAAGTTTTGGAAAGAAAGAATTATGAAGTAGCCTGAAAAATGACAGAAACTGGTGGAACAAAAGGGTGAATACGTTGTTCAATAAAGTTTTTGGTGAAAATGAAAAATGTGTCCTTTATTTTTACATAAAAACCGAAGGCACTTTTTGGCCAACCCAATATAAAAGCTTCAGGTGCCCTAAAAACAGGCTCCTCTCTTTAACCTTATTTATGAGTGCATTTATTACCTGGCTCTATTCATGCTGCCCTGTAGGAATTAGGGTTCAGGGAATCAGTATGAAAATGTGGTAGTCTGGCTATTGCTATTATTATGAGTAGGAAGTCGTCCTCTGACTGTGACCCAGGATATTTGTGTCTTTTACTAACATCCATGAAACTGGGCAGGCTAACGTGCCAGCTTGCAAGTAGGGTAAACTCTTGCCATCTCAGAGTTTTAGACAGTGAACAGAAAACTTGCTCCTAAATATACTTCTGGAAAATAATAGCAGGCAGTTTTTGCCAGAGGAAGCAGATTGGAGAAAGGATAAGCTTAAAATCTTTTCATATGGTTGCTTAGGTTTAGATCTCTGTGATCCTGGACTTGTTATTTCAACTTACCTGGCCTAAAGGTTATCATAGAAGTGATTGATTATTTAACATGCTGCTATTTGTATTTCAAATTTCTTTTTGTTTACTATTTTAGAACCAAATTTGGAGGGGGAGGTCTAAATTTCTTTTTTAAAAAGTGTTCTTTAATATGTTTCATTTTATCAAATTTTTAATAGTACTAATCTACCGAAGACTGTATAGCTCATGTCCAGTAGAAAAGGCAATAAAAATTCAGATATGTTGTCAATATCAGTTGTGAATCAATATTATAGTTAAAAAAAAAACAAAGAAATTAAACTCCTTGTTTGAAAATATTATCTTTATTTTATATTTCTTAATTTAGTTCAATTTCCATGTATTTGTATTCACTATTATTTTCTCAGCTGTTTTTAAAAACTCATTGATTTATTTATAAGAAATGTGTCATTACATGTTCAATTTTCAATAGAAATATCCTGGGAAATCAGATATATGATAGAATATATTTGGCCTTTAAAACACTTGCCATAAAAATTTAAATTTGCATTATTTATTTATTTTAATTTTATTTATTTTTGGCTGTGTTGGGTCTTTGTTGCTGTGTGCGGGCTTTCTCTAGCTGTGGCAAGCGGGAGCTACTCTTTGTTGTAGTGCATGGGCTTCTCATTGCGGTGGCTTCTCTTGTTGTGGAGCACGGGCTCTAGGCGCGCAGGCTCAGTAGTTGTGGCTCGCGGACTCTAGAGCGCAGGCTCAGCAATTGTGGCGCACGGGCTTAGTTGCTCCATGGCATGTGGGATCTTCCAGGACCAGGGTTTGAACCCATATCCCCTGCATTGGCAGGTGGATTCTTAATCACTAGGCCACCAGGAAAGCCCTAAAATTTGTGTTATTTAAAATTAACATTAACATGAAACAGAATCTAATAGTCTGATCAACTTGAATGTCAAATTGTATAGCAACAAACGTGTTTTCTCTGTTTAGATCATTAACATGTGATGTTGATTTGTGGTAGGCAGTCTTTATGTACTCTGCAAATAAATTTAAGTTGTCTAGAGAAAATTTGACCCTTTCTCAGAGAAAAAGCTTGTTACATTAGAATATTTCAGATTTAAGTAGTCAATACCAAGAACAGCAGGTTGTTTCAACCCCAAATTCTCTTTCTTTGTGCCGACAGTTGAAATCTTGATGTACTTACTTGGAACATTTAATCATCTCCTTAACCCTACTCTCTGCAGTATTTTTCTGTAGAATGTTCTATGTTGCAAACTTTATAACATTAAACATTAGTGAGTGTGTGAGGAACCTTAGAAAGTGTGAATATCACTTTCATAGATTTCTTCACAGTCTTTCTTTTGTGCCTGCTACTAAACCCACTTAATCAGCACCCTGATAAATGGTGCATCCACTTAATTGGAATAATTGCCAAGGAGAAGAATCAATGTAGTTCATTTCAATGACTCCAAACAATGGATAAATTGCACACAGAGTCCATTTAAATAGCCCCCTGATGTTGTCGATAGGCCTAAAACAGGTGTGAATCGGTATTTGCCAGCACGAACTTCCCACTGTGTAACCTTTTTTTTGGCATCATGCTGCTTTCCTGTTCTACTACAGCTGCTAAATTAGGTTATCTTACTTTGGATGAAAAAGTTAAAGTCCTTGAAGCTCTGATTCCTCAGTAACATCATCACATGAGCAATACACCAAAAATAAAAGCAAGAAGTCAGTATTCTGAGAAAGAGTAATTGAGTAATTAGATCCTGAAAGAGAAGCATGACATATAGTCAACATCTTTTTTTTTAAAGCTCAAAACACTACATATCAGAATAATTCTCAAGCTTCTAATAAGAACAGAACACCAGGGCACTTACATCTCAATATATACATCTCCTGCAAATTTTTTTAGAAGCTTAGAAGAGTTTTTCAGAAGAGGAGCTACATGGCAAAACATCTCTTTCTAATTTCTAGTTTGTAGGTTGTATATATGTGTATGACCTTCTGATAGTGAAGAGGAGTTATTAACACATTTATTTCTTTCAGAATCTGTGCTAATTAAGCATATTCTACTATATTTCTTCCAGTATTTTTTTTGAAAACTAAATCCATATGTAAAATGTCTCTGTCTTCCTACTTGTTTGTTTATCTTGTGAAAATGTTTGCTGAAATCTGTTCATGAAAGAAGTTGAGACTGGAGAGCCAAGATTAGGAGGGAGGAGAATTGGGATTCATTTCTCCTGGGGTTGCTGATGTACTTTCTCACTGTAAACTTTGGCATCCTTCAAAGTGATGGACTTCGTGAAACTCTAGAAAGGAAAGGTAGGTGGCATGCTAAACATCATTTCACCCAAAGTTCTTATTTTAGGGATGAGAAATTTAAATCCTAGATAGATTTCAGTTTGTTTCAAGTTCTCTCAACTGGTTAGCGGTAGAGTCAGGCTTCTTGGGTCTTTTTCCAAGAACCTTTGTGTTCTACTCTACCTCCATATGACAGTAGCTATTTGCTCAAACATTGAGTAGATAATGGACATTGAAGAGTGGAAACTCTATGTATGTATTGACCTACTGTAGGGTTTTACAAGCTTCTGCATTCTAAGCATTTATTCATACAGTCATTTTCTCACACATTTATGCATTCCCTCAGCAAAATGTATGAGTACTTGCTGTCTTTCAGGCACAGTGATGGGCCTCAAAGATTCTGAAGCCAAATCCAGCCTCTGTACCCCAACACCAAATTAAATCTCGGAGACAGAGTTTTGGGTGAAGTAGAAAAGAATAGCTTTATTGCTTTGCCAGGCAAAGGGAGCCACAGAGGGCTAATGCCCTCACAACTGTGTGTCTCAACCTGGAAAGAGTAGTGAGAAGTTTTATAGTAATGGTTCAAAGAGGGCATGATCTGCTTATGGACATTCTTCTGATTGGTTGGTGGTGAGGTACGTGGGAGTCGGCATCATCAACCTTCTGGTTCCAACCAGTCTGGGGTCTATGTGCTTGTGGACAGCATATGCATTCATTTCTCCCAGCTGGTGGGAGTTTTAATATCTGTAAGAACAGCTCAAAAGTATTGTTATGTATATCTCTTGATGGTCAGGACCTTGCCCCAAGGCCTCACTATTGTTTCTTTTGACTGTTCCTCCCTTGTCTCTGCATCTCCTCCCTTCCATAATTAGCAACAGTTTGAACCTGCTTGTTGGAACTCAAGGAAGGTCATGGAGGCTGAATGAAGCCTATTTCCTGTAATCAAGAAGTGGGGACACAGAAAGGCTTTTGTGCCCAGGAGCCCCACAGGGTCCTGCTCGGTATCAAGTCTACAAATTACAATGTCCAGGCCTTCAGGGATTTTACACCCAGGGGATTGCTCCTAGTATGTGGGGGATGATAAATTTAATTACTACTCTGTTACTTAATAGGCTTTGCATAATATCTCATTTAATCTTCACCACAGTCTTAGGAAAAATATATTACTGACATCATTATGTAGAGGGGGAAAATGTGATTCAAACCTGTGAAGCCAATAAGTGGCAAAGGCAAGTTCCAGATCTGTCTGACCTCATAGTCCAAATTTTTTTCTCTAGCCCATGCCAACTCCCACTGGAGTTGATAGAAAGGGGCCTGAAATTTAATCAGTATCTATCTACCTCATAGCTTTGTTAATTATAGGAAAATTTGGTTGTGGAAAATGCATGTATTCCTCCTATGAAAAGCTAACCTGTTCATTCAGGAGTGGGATGACCTCCCCTAACAGTACAGCCATGGTTGAGCTCAGGACACAGAGCTGAAAGAAAAGGACCTGAGACATTTCCTTCCACTGTAATCAATAAACTAAACTCACGTATGCTCTCCTCTCAAAACTTCCAGTTTTTAAGAAGATAAAAAGACACCCTTGAGTATAGAGGTTTAATGTCACATTTGTTTAGCATTTCCTTTGTATGTCATGGCCAGTTCTTGAAGGGGTGGAAACTGAAATAAACCACGCAACATCACTAGTATTGCCAAAGAAAAATGTATACAGGTGAACAACAAAGGCAATGCTGCAAAAGAAATGGACTAATCAAAGGGCAACATGCAGACCTGAGCAGAAAAAGAGGACCCCATTACATGTACGAGACCCAGTTACATATATATGACCATCAGTCAACCGGGGCAGCAAATCTCAAAGTCTCAAAGTCACTGCATCTTACCTAGAATGTGGAGCAGGATGGAGGTCTATGGGGTAAGACCTGAGAATCAGGGCCCATGTAGCACTTCTGATCAACCATTTGAATGTAAATATGCAAACAATATTGTAGGTTTTAATCTTACAATCTACTGAACTGAACAAATATTTAATGAGTATTAGATTACACTTGCCATGCCCAGCTCTAAATTTATATCCATGGAACACATTTCAAGAAATTACACTTTAATTTATCTGTTTCAAACATTGACAAAAAGGGACACTGTATTGCCCTACAACTTTTTTTTTTTTTTTTTTGCGATACACGGGCCTCTCACTGTTGTGGCCTCTCCCGTTGCGGAGCACAGGCTCCGGACGTGCAGGCTCAGCGGCCATGGCTCACGGGCCCAGCCGCTCCGTGGCATGTGGGATCTTCCCGGACCGGGGCACGAACCCGTGTCCCCTGCATCGGCAGGCGGACTCTCAACCACTGTGCCACAGGGAAGCCCTGCCCTACAACATTTTAATTGTAATTATTTATTTGTATACTTTTGTGTCACAAAAATGTATCTATAGCCTTTAAAAACTGAAACATCAAAATGTATTAAGATTAAAGGGAATTTTTTTTGAAAAATATGTAATGTAATAGCATCATTTTTGAACAGATGGCAAATCTTAACTTTTATTTTTGCAACTGCACATATTGTTAACACTTGACCTGGTATGTTCCCTTTGGATAATGATTGTAATATGACAAAGAGAAGAAAAAACAACTAAAACTGTTATCCTGTTAGCAACTAAGATTAATTTGCTACAGCAAAGCGTTGCTAAATAACCTGGCAAAACATGAAGTATTTTGTATATCTATTCTAGGAACATAAACTAGTCATTACAAAGGATAGTGACAAGCAGGTATGTTGCAAATTTCAGATTAATTAAAATGCTGTTTAACAAGCCCTATTAGAATGCAAACGTTTTTCATGATTGCTGTCACAAGCTGGGTTTCATTTTTATTTGCTGGGTTTCCTATCCATTTAAGCCTTTCTATTCCCCCATACCCAGCCTCCATTCCTTTGCATTGAAGTGAACCCAAGCACAGCAACATTAGCCTAATGCATGAGAACAATGAAGTGAGGAAAAAGAGACTAAAGAGGTAAGTCTAATTACTCTAGTTTCATAGAATAAGCTTTTAAGGCTAAGTTCACACTAGGGCAATTACCCACCTAATTGCTCTAGTTTGAAGCTGGTTTGAAAAGATGTTTTCAGCAATGTGAGGAGAAAACATGCAAATTCAGTGGATTGGGTTGATCCCTATTGCCCTTTTTAGTAAAGAAAAACCCCTTGAAGTATTGAGATGACGTTCCTTGAGCATACTTCAATGTACCAGAAAGCCTTTCTGCATAGACAGCAAGGCAGTGTGGAATCACATCTAAATCCATGCACTAATGTTACTCTATAGCAACTGACCAGTGAATAGAAAAAAGAATGCCTCTAAAAATACATAGCCTCCATTTCTCGAGATGAATCTGGCAACATAAAAGGTGATGGATTTTTATTTTTTTGAAAACCCTTTTTAATTTTGTTTAAGAGTATTCTCAAAAGTTATGCCCTAATATAGTGGGTTAGTTTTATAACCTAAGCCCGTTAAACTGCAAAATCTATGTATCTGAGTTAGAACTGATTGATAAAAATATCCAGTGGGATGCAGTTCTCAAATAATATCTGATGCAAAGTGTGTTTGGAAGGAAGGGAGGAAGGGAGGGAGGAAAGGAAAGGAAGGAGGAAGAGTGAGAGAGGGAAGGAAGGAGGGAGGGAGGGATAAATATTGGAGGTGAGGTTGAAGCTAAAACTACATATAAATTGGTGGGGGAGGTGAGTCCTGACCAATGTAAAGTCCATGCCTTTGACAGAGCACATGCTGCTATGGGTTGGTATCTCTTTCAGGAACTACTTGGATATAAAGACAAAGATATATAAAGAGAATTATTCAAAGCAAGGGTAGATTTAGGGCTGAAGAAATTGAGCCATGTAAGCCAACCTCCTCATTGTAATATGAAGAAATCTAAATTTTAGAGAACTGCCAGTGTCACATGAAGAATTAATAATACAGCCTGTTCTCAAATCCAGGTCTCCTGACTGCCAGTCTGTCTAGTAACAGTTTACAGATGGGAAAAACAAATGGAAATCTGTCCAGGTTAGTATACTGAGTTAGAAAAAAGCAGAAATGCCTTTTAACTGCAGTCTACCTTTAGGGAAACCAGAAGGTGAGTAAAAACTCTATATAAAATATGGTACTTAGGCCAATAAGTCAATAGGTAAGAAATGCTGAAGGAGAGCTACAGAAAGGATATTATGGAGAATAAAAATAATTGAAAAAAAAATCAGGTCTTTAACAGAGGAATGGGGGTTTATGTTCTGATTTAATGCTGGTTTTTTTTTTGTTTTGTTTTGTTTTTTCCAACATTCTCAAGATCACCTAAGTATGCTAGGTGCTTTTAAAGAAGCAAAGGCAGTATGCTTAAAACATATACTTGATTCCACTGTATCATGTAGCTTGTCACTTTTCTTCTGATGTATGCCTCTGTGATAAGGGGGAACAAAAGAAAGTGAAATTAAGGTAGCAGACAGACACAATAAGGAAAGGGATGTTTGGCTGTTTATAAGGCCGTATCTTTATAAAGAGTAACTAGAAAGATGCTTTCTTCAAACTTAAGAGTAAAGAGAAAAATTTTCTATGTCTCAAAATAGTTAAGAAATCATAAGAAATACAACAAATTGAACCTCTATCTTGAAAACTTTTGTTCTAATTGTATTATTTTAAAATTTGTTATTATGCTTAGCTCTTTCAAAGATTCAAGGAAAAGGAAAATAACTAATGCATTCTTTTGGATTCCCTTGATGATTATTAAGGAAAAGCTGTCCTTTTTAAACCAAGGATGGCAAATACCTGGTACAAATGTTCCTATTTCCTATTGTTTCATCCAACATAGATATTACTATCACTATATTAGAGATAGTCGATTGATTTTTGTTGTTGTTAGCTCGTCAACCCTGCTTTAGACCAGCTGTCAGCAAACTATTTTTCTAAAGAGTCAGATAGTAGATATTTCGGCTTTGTAGGCCATCAGATCTTTGTTGCAGCTATCAAGTCTAAGGCTGCCACTGCTGTAGCTCCAAAGCAGCTGTAGACAACATGTGAAAGAGTAAGTACCACCTTATTTCAATAAAACTCATTTACATATGGTAGTGCTATTTTTAGTTTTTTAAGGAACTGTTTTTCATAGTGGTTGTATCTACTTACATTCCCATCAACAGTGCAGGAGGGTACCCTTTTCACCACACCCTTGCCAGCATTTATTCTTTCTAGATTTTTTGATAATGGCCATTCTGACCGAGGTGAGGTGATATCTCATTGTAGTTTTGATTTGCATTCCCACTACTGGGCATATACCCTGAGAAAACCGTAATTCAAAAAGAGTCATGTACCACAATGTTCATTGCAGCACTGTTTACAATAGCCAGGACATGGAACCAACCTAAACGACCATCGACAGATGAATGGATAAAGGAGATGTGGCACATATATACAATGGAATATTATTCAGCCATAAAAAGAAACAAAACTGAGTTACTTGTAGTGAGGTGGATGGACCTAGAGTCTGTCATACAGAGTGAAGTAAGTCAGAAAGAGAAAAGCAAATACCGTATGCTAACGCATATATATGGAATCTAAAAAAAAAAAAAAAAATTGGTACTGATGAAGCTAGTTGCAGGGCAGGAATAAAGAGGTAGACATAGAAAATGGGCTTGAGGACATGGTGTGGGAGGGCAAAGCTGGGACGAAGTGAGAGTAGCATTGACATATATACACTACGGAATGTAAAATAGTTGGCTGGAGGGAAGCAGCCGCATAGCACAGGGAGATCGGCTCGGTGCTTTGTGATGACCTAGAGGGTTGGGATAGGGAGGATGGGAGGGAGGCTGAAGACGGAGGGGATATGGGAACATGTGTATGCATATGGCTGATTAGCGTTGTTGTGCAACAGAAACTAACACAGTATTGCGAAGCAATTATACTCCAATAAAGATCTATTAAAAATAAACAAAACCAAACTTATCTACAAAAACAGATTTGGCCCACAGACTTTAGTTTGCCAAACCGTAATTCAGAGGTATTCAGTAGTATATTTGACCCTTGAACAACATGGATTTGAACTGCACAGGTCTACTTCTATGTGGATATTTTTCAATAAATATACTGAAAAAGTTTCTGGAGATTTGCTACAATTTGACAAAGCTCACAGACAAACTGAGTAGGCTAGAAATACTGAAAAACAGAGAAAGATATGTCATGAATACATAAAATACATGTAGATACTAGTATATTTTATCATTTACTACCATAAAATACATACAAATCTATTATAAAAAGTTAAAATTTATCAAAATGTATGCACCCAAGCACAGATCATACATGATGCCATCAGTTAAACTAGGCTACCACAAAACAATCATATTTCTACTTCTTCATTATCAGCACATGAATCATGATACCTGTAAATAAATTTCTTTTTCATATTATCTTTTTATTTTTGATGTCTAGTGTTAGTAACACATATAACATGTACAGTGTTTTGTATCATAAAAGACAATACTGATGCAGGTACTAACAGAATTCAGTTGTAAACAACTTATGTAAACTTGGAGTATTGATAAGCACAGTACAGGAAAGTAAATGTATTTTCTTTTATGATTTTCTTAATATCATTTACTTTTTACTCTCTACCTTACTTTGTTTTGAGAATATAGTATATAACACACATAATATATAAAATATGAGTTACTTGACTGTTCACGGTACTGATAAGACTTCTGGTCAACAGTAGACTATTAGTAGTTAAGTTTGGAGGGGAATCAAAAGTTATACCTGCATTTTCAACTGTGCAGGGGGTTGGTGCCCCTAACCCCTGCATTGTTCAAGAGTCAACTGTATTACTATCCATCTGATGGCAGCAATATGTCCATTTTGGTTAAAAATGAGAATCTTATTTTTTTTCATTTTGGAAGGCAGAAAAGAAGGGACAGAGGGAAAGGAGGTGAAAGAAAATGATTTATATTGTAGATACAAGAATGAATATAATATTTCTTACATATTTGAAGTATATCATTACTTTAAAAATGTTTTACATAAACCTTGTCTTCACAGAGTTCACATATTAAAAGTGTAGTTAAGACAATGGTACAATAATTGTGAAATTATATTCATAATATATGAAATTATGTTCAATAATCCACAAGTATTCTAAGGATGCAAATTTATACTGGAGAACTGAAAAGTAGTCTAGGCTCACTTAGCAAGAGCCTAGGCTTTTACTTCCATGGTATAAGTACTCACACCTCTATTTTAAGTTACCAACTTGACATTACTGAAGGTGGAGTTAAGAAGAGATGTACCATACCATTGCATAGTATATCCAGTAAACTTCGAGAGCACAGATAATAATAAAATGTAGAAAAATATGTAGGAAGTGTTGAATTTTGAAGTTTTATAATTACCTTTGTTTTAATATAATTTATCTAATTATGATCTTATATAATTTAATTTTTTATTATGACTGAGTTTAACAACCAGCTCACAAAATTTCTGAAAACTTAACAATAGGCTCTTGCTAGCTGGTAGTTGGCTCCTATATGTATATACACACAAACAGACACATCCAACATTGTGCTAATGTAATAACATGGTCGTATTTACTGCTTCAATTTGTCGAAAATGTTATATAAATATCATCTTTTATTGGCATTTCAATCTGTTTGATAACTAGGTTTGCAATGACTTGGGCAGATTAATTAATAAGAAAAGTTTTATTCAGATTCATGTGGACAAGCTAGAGGGTACTATTTTGACTACATACCACTATTTTGGTCATCCACACATTATTCTCAAATATTGCTTTTTCCCCTTGCAATCTACTTAAACCTTAGGCACAAAAGAATTACCCCCCTCCCTGGGAAAGGTAAGTTACCCTACAGAGAGAGGTCTTCCCTCTGAAGTTTCAAATTGTGCCCAGCTGAACTAAATATTCTGTGAACAATTAAGCATACAGTTATGATAAAAGAGCAATAGTCATTAAGGTCACTGCACTTGAGGCTTCCATTTGAACTTCTTTTGGGTTCAAGGCAGACAAAAATCTTTTGTTTTACCTACTTTCTTCCTCAGCCCAGAGGTAATGGAAGAGAGGATGAGAAAGAAAACCCCTTCTCCCTAGATTTTTGAAAACTTTAAAATCTAATGATAGAAAAGGACTGCAGTTTGAAACATGAAAGATCAAAGTAGCCTACTAGAGAGACATTGAATATATAACTTCTTATGGAAATCTCCCAGGCATGAGATTATTCTGAGATTTCAATCTTATAGTTAAATAGTAATATATCAAAAATTTGGTGAAAACAGTTGCTTTATAAAATGTTCAGGAGTCAGTCATTTAACTCTCACAAAATATCAGTAGCTTTATTCACAAGCCTTAAACTTAGGAAACTTGAGATATGAGTATTTAAGAAAACATCCTTCAAAAATAAACAAACTTCCTTTAAGGTTAATTTGGAATGAAACATTGAGTCATTTTCACAAAGCAATCATTTGCCTATTTCTGAACCTTGATAGAAATATACAGAAACAAATTGGTGGTCAGATTCATGCATCTGCCACCAAAGAGCTACTTTTTGTAAAGCCCCAGGGGTTATATAAGACATTTGCCAGAGGTTCTGAGAAGTTGAATCATGGCCTCAAATTTCCTGGACCCTATGCACCAAACACCAATAAGCCACTGTGATCACCACCGTATCGGCTGTATCTACTGCTCTGGCCAATATCTTGGCCTCACGTCTAATTTCAACCAAGCCTGGACACTCCTGTGCAGGTTTTAACTCAACTTTCACTGACATTGTTTTACATCAACTGTTGGCATCTTAGCTTTCTGCATCCCACTCCCTTTACCTACACATGAACAGCTTAGAAGTATAAGAGAACTAATGAGATTACTTTCAACCAGTGGTGAACTCATATAGACAAATAATTATCTCTTCGTCCCATCTTTTGGGATGACGATTTTGAAAGGCATTCTACACTGTTCTTAGCATGGTCTCAAGGCTTCAGTTGCCCACACTTGTCACTTCGATGAAACTTCACTTGCCTTTCTCTCTTATGATATTTACCCCTGCTCTTTGGAGTTACCATCCAAATATAGGTTTCCCCCAATATTTGAAAGTAGGGCATTCCTACAGTACTTGTAAGCCAAAATGGCGTAGAGTGAACAATTACCTTAGGACACGTCTTGCTAAGGGGTGCACAAAATAAATTGAGATGAAGCGCAGATGCTCACAGACACAGCTCAAAGCTATGGCAGCTTGATACTGAGTGCATTTCCTGGAAAGGAGCCTGGAGGCATCACTTCCACTGCTAGGTGTGTGCACTGCTGCCACAGCTCCGTACAAAACAAACGCTGCATGCTACTTTTGCTTTTCACCTTTCTTCATAAAAGCAAAAATCCTCTTCAGTTAGTTAAAACAGGTACTAATGCGGGTCTTTCATAAAAGAGATGTGGTATAAAGTGAACTTTTGAAAAGTGGGGGTTATCTCTACACCTGGAAATAACTCAGACTGAGCTTTTGGGGGAACTGAAGCTAATACAGTCAAATCATCATCACACAGGTGTTACACCGTGTTTCTCTCCAAGGAAATTCATTTTGTTCTATACTCTCTCCCCGCCAGGGACCATAAAAAAACACTCCATATATTATTACTATGCATCATTTCTCTTTCTTCACTAACTGTGTAGCCTTTAGCTACCACGGTGCAGTCCTGAATCCATCTCCCCATTCCTTCATGGATGCATGCAGCCATCTCAACTTGCCCTATTAAGCATACACTTCACCCTTCAGAGCTTTTGTGACCACTCCCCCCATCCAAGTTTTCCAAGTCTGTGTCCCTGACCCTAGAAACCTTCTTTGTGAAGGCGGAATCTAGATAAAGTGGTAGAACAATGCGAGAGAAAACTGAACCATTGGTACTGACGTAAGTACATTTTCACAGTTACTTTCTGAGGGTAATGCCCCTTTCATTATGTCAAACACAAAGGAACAATCCTAGTGGTAGCAATAATCTTGTAAAATGTACTCAGTCATTTACTCTGGAGACTGAAATGACTCCAGAGGCAGAACTGAGACATAATATAACTGTAGAAAACTACAAAATATTTTTAGTGGTAAGCCATTTGATCTTCTATAGAAAGCACTGACAGAATTAATTTTTTAGTGACCTGTAAGTATGTTCTCTCTTACTGATGCTTTCTTACACATATGCATTCCTTCTTTTGGAGGAAATATTGTACATATCCCTGCAATCTACTGAAACATAGCAATTCTTTACAATTATTTCCCTTTCCCATGTTTAAGGTATTGAGTCAACTCAGCATACTTTGTGCCACACTCAAAACCCAAGAAAGTAGACAGGAATATACATCTTCAGTATTTTAACCTATCTCTTTGTGCAGAGAGATTGGGTTTCAATAGGAATTCCTAGAAGGATCCTTATTAAATACTTATGTACAAACATGCAGATATGTGTGCAGTCTAAACTCTTTAATTTTTACACAAACCCATTTGTTACTTAAAACTTATGAGGAAACAATGAAATTTTTTTATTCTATAAGGAAGAAATCTAAAATATTGACAGTTACACACAGCATGTTCATTACTGGAGGTTACACGCTATTTGCTGCAGACTTAATGGGTAGAAATTTCAAATGTCTACTCACATGCATACATGTATTTTACCTTCATATTTATTTTCCAATAAGCAATCAGAGAAGAAAAATGGAAAACCAAAATTAAAATGTTTATCCTCTACTCTTATGATAGTTAAAATATTTACATAAAGGTAGTAAAAGAAATACAGTTCATTGCTTCAGTAAGGAATCAAAAGAAATGATAAAAATTTTGTTAATATAGATAAGTAAGATAAATATATTCTAAAAAATGTTTCTATTTATTTTCTGTTTATATTTTGATATTTGTGTGTGCTTTTCTTAGTATCCAACTCAGTATTTTCTTATACTGGATTGTGGTGAACATGTATTGCTAAAAAAGGCATCATTTTTTTGTTGGTTTTTTTTTTTCACTTGGACCCAAGACAGATGTCAATTTTCCCTAAAAAGGAGCAACCCAAAATGTATTCCACCATCTTGGCATATGTAGAAAATATTAACAACAAAAGGAGGGATGAGAAAAAAATCAGAGTAAGCCGGGGCATGTAAGAGTAAAAAGAATACCTGTTGGTAAGTAAATGTCTAAGAGTATTAGAGGTAGTAAGTTTCAAAGAGTTAATAAGGACTCATGAAATATGAATGTTGAGGAGTAGACAGATAATAAAAAATTTACCTAATCTGAACAATTATCTTTTATAACAAAAGAGGATTAGTAGAGATGGGAAGGGGTATGTAGGGAAGAGAGAGAGAGAGAGAGAGAGAGAGAGACTCAGACTGAACAAAAAAGGAGAATTAATTTTGAAATCCATAAGCAATTCCTATTGGCTCTGTTTTCATATCTCATCACTCTAGTCCCACCAGTTTCTCTTTCCAGAAATATTGCAATAGCCTCCTAACTGGTCTTACTGATTTATCACTGGTCTCCTGTGGTCTTTTATATTCATTATAGCCAAAGGAATTTACTTAAAACAGATACATTAAAGTAAAAAATCACTAGCTAATATGATAGGTTACACTTGTTTGTGATAAGTAATACACAAAATAACAAAAGTGTCATAAAAATTTCTTTCTCATTATTGTCACAGTTCAAATTTGTTATATATATATATATATATATATATATATATGAGTTCTTCTCCACATGGTCACTTAAGGACCCAAGTTCTTCATCCCATTTACTACATTTCAGACACAGGGCTACTGCAAAATGCAAGGATGGCTAAATATTGGTGAGCGTTCTTATTCCATGGTCTCTCAGATCTTCTGGGATAATACTTCTTGTTCTACATATTCATTCCTACAGTTTCTGCATGCTTGGCACCTACAACATTTTTTGGGAGACTACCTTGAGCTCCTGAAGCTGCTTTGTCCAGAAGCACTGTTATCCAGAAGTGCCTGGCAATTTAAGTCTGTCCAGGGCTGCCCATAGCCCAGTGACTAACTACTACAGAAGTTGGAAAGCCCAGGTCTCTTACCTCAAAATGGTACAAACTCTGCAAAGTAATTTACACTGCAGAAAGGATTTCACCTGAAATTGCATTATGTTTAGCTTTTCTGCTTTTCCCTCCCCCTTATCACTTTCTTAATAAATCACTTGCATATGAATCCACAGCTTAGAGGAACTCAACTTCAAACTCTCCTCTTTGTTTAGTCTGCTCCCAACACACTAGCGTCCATGCTTTTTCTTGAATCTGCCAACATGTCTCAATGTCAGGGACTTGCAGATGTTTTTCTTTCTGCCTGGAATGCTATTTTCCCACATGTAGACATGTGGGAAAATAGCTCCTTTACTTCCTTCAGGTCTTTGCTCAAATATCACTTAATCAGGGAAGTCTTCCATGACCACCCTGAATCCTCATCCCCTGCCAGTACATACACTTTTTCCCCTTCCCATCCTATTCTCCATAGCATTCATCTTCTTCTGATATACTATATATTTGTTTATGCTTGCTAATTGGTTATATTTTGCACTAGGATATAGGTCCCACTTATAGTACCAACTTTCTCTGTCTCCATTCTCCAGCTGCATCCTACCACCCAGTACAGTGCCAAGGTCCACAGTAGGCATGCAGCACATATTTTTGAGTGAAGTGTATAAATGAATGAAAGACTATGGAAAACTTAACTACAAGGTAAATGATATTTAATTTTCATTCTATAAGTAAGTTTCTTGTTGCCTTTCTAATGTCTAAAATTAAAGAAATCCTATAAGAACGATTACTGATAAATATCTGAACCAGTTGTACCTCCACAGTCGATTGCAGAAATAATTGTCATCTTCATTGTAAGCAGCATGTGTTGTAGGATATTGCCAAGCTTAGATGGGATCTTTATAGAATATGCTGTAAGACGGTTTATGGAATCAAAACGTCTGATAATATTAATGAACAATCTAGGCATACTCTGCCTGAATGCTGCCAATAAGTTAAACAGATTTATTGAAAACAAAATATATGGTGTAGAGTTCTTCTCACAGAGTTTTGTGCAGTTAGAGAATAAAAAGCTATGTGACATAAATAATCTTCAGATGAAATTCTTATGTAACAAATGAAGGACAGTAAAACTTTCCTAATAGTTTTATAGGAATGAGCAAGCTTGGAAGGGAATGAGCTGTAAAGATAATGCTGAGGTGGTAAATGCATTAATAAATTAAAAGAGAAAGAGAATCAAAGCATGAAATCAAGAGTGAATTCTAAAGGTAACTTGATCAGAACATCAGGAAAGGCAGTCGGAGACAGAAGGCTGCTAGAGAGAGGTCTGAAGCCAGAGTGCAGCTCTGGGTATATATTACCTTTCCCTCTGTTTTTTTGTCCCAAAGAGACAGACATCCTCTGTTACCGGTTTGGCTGGCTCTTAGGATCAGAAATTTGCAGTAAAGTTGACTCAAGTCCTTTCTGGATGACATATAGTGAGATGGAGTCAGGCTGTCTGCCCATTATTATCCACAATGTGAGCACCTAAGTTTTAATCTGAACAAGGGGCTATGACTGAAAGTATATCACTATATTGGCATATCCTATTGACTTTCTGATAATGTTCTAAAGCCAGTTGAGAAAGAGAGAGAAAATGCCACTGGGTACAAATTGTGGCATCAATTCTCTGCCAGACTGATCAATTGTATTTATATACTACCTCCAGCTACATACTTAAAATCTATAGTTTTACTTTCTCTTCAGTGCACAGCCCACAGCTTAAATAATTTCAGATTCAAATGAATTTTAAAAGGTTTGAACAGGCTTTAAATTAAAAATGTGTGAACATTGTTGTTTTAACCACTCTTAATTATTTACTAATTTAACTCAGCAGATTCACCTTTTCCCTTTCTCCCTCTCTCTTGTTCTTCCTTTCTCTGTCTCTCTCTAATTCCCCCAAGGATAAATGTTCCTCAAAGCTCCCATGTTCATCCTTCAAATGATTTGGAACTATCTTAATCCATAAAAGAAATATAACATATATATATAGATCCATTAAACTGGGTCATCAAAAAAATCAGAAATTCTGATTTACAAATCCTCTGTACTCAGTCCTAACTACCCCTCTCTTACAATGATAAGATTTTAAAATCTGTTCATTAGACATCAATGTTATATAAAGCAAATTAAAAATACATCTACTCAAAAAGTCTTCTAGCAGAATACATAATACTGAAGCCTTTTATGCATGAAATCTTTGTAACAAAATTGTAAACTCAGATAATAACCCCAAACACAATGCCACTTGCAGGAAATTCATAAAAAATATTGGAAAAATTCATCAAAAATAAATACAAAGACTATTTTAATTTATCTCAGAATTTTGCTCTACATTTTGGATATTAAGAAAAATTATTCAGTATTTCACTAGAATACTTTAAAGAGTGAACAGTTTCAAATTGCTTCAAATGCTGAGTTTTGGTAGCTTCTATGACATAATTTAAATGTATGGTTTTTAGAATTATAGTGAACTATTTTTACTGAATATTTATCATTTGATAGGCAATATGCTAAGTGTTAGCATACATTAATTTAATTTGCCTTCATATACACCCAGTAAGTTAGGAGTAATTATCTCCATTTTACAGATATAGAAACATAGACTTAAAGAGGTAAAATAGATTTATAGTTCATGTGGGAAATTGAGCTAACATGGAAGACTCTCCTGTCCAGTAAACAGAAATATTGGATAAAATGGAACCAAAGCTATTTAAATAAGCAACCAACCACAAAAGAAAGTTACACCCAAAATTTCTAGAAACTAAAACAGAACTCAAGATCTTAATAACACAGTGGCTCAAAGCTGAAGTCAAATGACTCAATGGAGTTTCAAAGCCAGATATAGACCTTAAAGGTTTATTCTAAATCTCTAATGGGGAAGAAATCCATGCCATAAGCTGTAGAAGGTTAAATTTGATTTATTTACCTTTAGTGGGTAGTTATGAAAAACTACCATATCGATAAAACAAGAACTAGGAAAATTAAAAACAAAAATTACTTTCAACTTCCTGTGGTCATAAAAATGTAAAGAGAAATGAGGAAAAACAAAAGAGAACCCTCAACCTTTGTCCACATCTTGCTGTGGAATCCAAATTCACAACGATACATACTGCCTAGACAGAAACAAAAAGAAGTGTGAAACCTCCCAGGAAAGATGCTTCTTAACCAGAGCATATAGATTTTCCATTAAAAATGACAACAAACTTCACAGGATACACTCACAAAAATAAACTACATAAGGAAATGAAACATCATGAGACAAAGTAAAATGATAAAGGAATCATAATATTTCACACCAAGAAATAATGAGACAATTAAAATGGCTTTTAAAATAGTGTGGTTGTTATGTACTGAATGTTTGTGTCCCATAAAACGTCATGTGTTGAATCCTTAACTCTCACTGTGATGATATTTGGAAGTGGGACTTTTGGGAGGTAATTATGTTTAGATGAGGTCATGACGATGGGACCCCATAAAGGTATTAGTGTCCTTGTAAGAAGAGGAAGAAAGACCAGAGTGCTCTCTCTCTCTCTCTCCCTCTTTGCCATGTGAGAATACAGTGACAAGGTGATTATTTACAAGCCAAGAAGTGGACTCTCCTGAGAAACTGCATTAGTGGGCACCTTGACCTTGGACCTTGCAACTTCCAAAACTGTAAGAAATAAATGAATCTAAAAAGGAATTTGAGAAAATAACCCCACTTATAAGAACATCAAAAATAAATAAATAAAATATTTAGAAATTAACAAAGGAGTGAAAGGTTTGTGCAATGAAACTGGCAAGCTATTGCTGTAAGAAATTAAAGAATTCATAAATAAATGGAAAGACATACCATGTTCATAAGATTGGAAGACAATATTATTAAGATGTCAATATTACCCAAAGGGGACTACAGATTCAATGCAATCACTATCAAAGTCCCAAGGATATTTTTGCATAAATAGAAAAATTCATTATAAAATTTATATTGATCTCAAGGGACTTCAAATAGCCAAAATAATCTTGAAAAAGAACACAGCTGAAGGATTCACACTTCCTGATTTCAAAATTACTACAAAGCTACAACAATCAAAATAGTGTGGTACTGGTATAATGACAGACATACAGACTAATGGAATAGTATAGAGAGCCCAGAAATATACCCTTGCATATACGGTCGAATTACTTTTGGCAATGATGTCAATAAAGAAAGGAAATTTTTTCAACAAATGGTGTTGGAAAATCTGGATATCCATATGCAAAAGAATGAAGTTGGACCTTTACCTAATAACATATACAAAAATTAACTAAATATGGATCAAAGACCTAACTATAAGAACTAAAACTATAAAAATCCTAGAAGAAAGCATAGAGAAAAATCTTCATAACATTGGATTTGGCGATAATGCCTTGGCTATGACACCAAAGGTGCAGGCAATAATAGAAATAATTAGACAAACAGAACTTCATGAAAATTAAAACTTTTGTTTATCAAAGGAGACTATCAATAAAGTGAAAAGGCTACATATAGAAGGGGAGTAAATATTTGCAAATAGTATCTGGTAACGGATTAATATCCAGAATATTTAGATAACTCTTAAAACTCATCAACAAGGGCTTCCCTGGTGGCGCAGTGGTTGAGAGTCCGCTTGCCAATGCAGGGGACACGGGTTCGTGCCCCAGTCCGGGAAGATCCAACATGCCGCGGAGTGGCTGGGCCCATGAGCCATGGCCACTGAGCCTGCGCGTCCGGAGCCTGTGCTCCGCAATGGGAGAGGCCACAACAGTGAGAGGCCCGCGTACCGCAAAAGGAAAAGAAAAGAAAAGAAAAAAACTCATCAACAAAAAACAAGCAACCTGATTCAAATTGGGTAAAATACTTGAATAGATATTTCTCCAAAGAATATGTACAAATGGCCAGTAAGTACACAAGAAGATGCTCAAAATCACTAATAATTAAGGAAACACAAAGCAAAACCACAATGTGATATCATCTTACACTTGTTACAATGGCTACTATCAAAAGAAAGAAACAAGTGTTGAGGAGGATATAAAGAAATTAGAATCTTTGTGGACTGTTAATGGAGCATAAAATGGTACAACTGCTATGGGAAACAGTATGGCGATTCCTCAAAATATCAAAAATAGAATTACCATATGATTCGGTAATTCTACTTCTGGCTATATGCCACAAATAATTGAAAAGATGGTCTCATAGAAATATGTGTACACACATATTTATAGCACAGTGTTCATTACTCACAAAGCTAAGACATGGAAACAACCCATGTCCATTGATGAATAAATGAATTAGCAGAATGTGGTATATACATGCAGTGGAATATTATTCAGCATTATAAAAGGGAGAAAATTCTAACATATACTACAACATGGAAGAACCTTCAGGACATTTTGCTAAGTGAAATAAACCAGTCACAGAAAGACAAATATTGTATGACTCCACTTATATGAGGTAACTAGAATAGTCAAAATCATGACAGAAAGTAGGATGGTAGTTGCCAGGGACTAGCGGGAGGGGGCAATAGGAAATTAATGTTTATTTGATGTGTGTAGAGTTTCAGTTCTGCAAGATAAAAAGGGTTCTGGAGATGGATGGTGGTGATTCTTGCCCAACAATATGAACGTACTTAATACCACAGAACTGTACACATAAAAATGATTAACATGGTAAATATTATGTTATATTTATTTTACACAATATAAATGAATAATATTAGTAGACATGAAAAGAAGCAACAAAATGTTACCCATTACTAGTACTCATTTTGTGACACCCAATAGAAGACTTAGAAATGACAGATGATGAAATTAACAGACTAGTTTTTTAAAATAGTGATTATAAACACATTTAATAATTTCAAGAAGACTTAAAAATAGGAGAAATTAAAGACAAAAAATTAAACTTAAGTTGTGATGAAAAACACAGAATCTGAAGTGAACAATTAACTGGATGGGCTTAAGAACAGATAAGACACTCCAGAAATAAAGATAGGTAAAGTTAAAGACTTCTGAAGCACAGAGAGTAAAACAACTGAAAAGAAAATTAGGTTCTCTGTGACCTGTGATCAATTTTAAGCAATTACAACTACATGTAATATGTGTCCTAGAAGAAAAGGCAGAAGACAATATTATATTTGAAGTTATATTGGCAAACATTTTTGAAAACTCATATAAGAAACTCAGCAAACCCCACACAGGATAAACAGAAATAATTTCGTACCAAAATAAATCATATTTAAATTGCTGACAACCAATGTTTAAGAGAAAAATTATAAAAGCTGTCAAAGGAAAAAATACATATGTATACATACATATGTAATGGCAGCCATCTTTTCATCAGAAATTATGCAAATCAGAAGATAAGTTAGACCAAAAGAGCAAAAGGAAAATTCTGACAATCTAAAATTATATATACTGCTAAAATATCCTTAAAAAATGAAGGCAAACAAAACATTTTTTAGACAAGTAAAGGCTGAGAGAACTAGCCACCCACAGACTTGTGTTATAATAGAATTTCTTTAGTGGAAGGAAAATAACACTAGTGAATAGTTGAATTTATGTAAAGAAATGAAACATACTGGAAATGGTAATAATAATTAAAATAGCTTATTTTAATTCATTTAAATTATTTACAATAAATTAACTGTTTAAAGCAAAAAATAATGATATATTACAGGATTTATGGTAAATGAAACTATAAAAGGTATTACAGTGACAGCATATATAATGAGATGGGAAAACTGAAGTATACTGTAAAGTAATATATAAAATTGTATAATATTACTTGAAGGTAGATTCTCACAAGTTAACAGTACATATTATAATCTGAAGAGCATCCATGAATAAAACAAACAAAACAACAGAGATATAGAAAATTAACCAATAGAGGAAATAAAATGAAATACTTAAAAATACTAACACTCTGAAGTAAATAATGAAAAGAGTGAAAAAATTTACCAAAACAGAGGAGATGAATAGATAAGAAATAGCAAGATGATATACTTCAATAAAACATACTGATAATTACATTAAATAAAATATCTAAAAATGGAAATCAAAAGACATAGTTAGAATGAATAAAAAGCAAGACCCAATGAAACGCTGTCTATAAGAAACTTAGTTTGAATATTAAGGACATAGGTTAAAAGTAAAGAATGGAAAATATTCTATTATGGATTGGTTCAAAGTGGTGGAGTAGAAAGACATGCTCTCACTCCCTCTTTCGAGAACACTGGAATCACAATTAACTGCTGAACAATCATCAACAGGAAGACATTGGAACTCACCAGAAAACATACCCCACATCCAAAGACAAGGGAGAAGCCACAGTAAGATGTTAGGAGGGGCACAATCACAATAAAATCAAATCCCATAACTGCTGGATGGGTGACTCACAAACTGGAGAACACTTATACCACAGAAGTCCACCCACTGGAGTGAAGGTTCTGAGCCCCACGTCAGGCTTCTGAACCTGGGCATCCGGCAACGGGAGGAGGAATTCCTAGAGAATCAGACTTTGAAGACTAGTGGGATTTGATTGCAGGATTTCGACAGGACTGGAGGAAACAGAGACTCCACTCTTGGAGAGCACACACAAAGCACTGTGTGCATCGGGCCCCAGGGGAAAAAGCAGTGACCCCATAGGAGACTGAACCAGACCTACCTCCTAGTGCTGGAGGGTCACCTGCAGAAGTGGGGGGGTGGGGGTCGGGAGGGGCTGTGCCTCACCATGAGGACAAGGACACGGGCAGTAGAAGTTCTGGGAAATACTCCTTGGTGTGAGCTCTCCAAGAGTCAGCCATTAGCCCCACCAAAGAGCCTGGGTAGACTCCAGTGTTGGGTCACCTCAGGCCAAACAACAAACAGGGAGGGAACCCAGACCCAACCATCAGCAGACAAACAGATTAAAATTTTACTGAGCTCTGCCCACCAGAGCAACAGCCAGCTCTACCCACCACCAGTCCCTCCCATCAGGAAACTTCCACAAGCCTCTTAGATAGCCTCATCCACCAGAGAACAGACAGCAGAAGAAAGAAGAACTACAGTCCTGCAGCCTGTGGAACAAGAACCACATTCACAGAAAGATAGACAAGATGAAAAGGCAGAGGGCTATGTACCAGATGAAGGAACAAGATAAAACGCCAGAAAGACAACTAAATGAAGTGGAGATAGGCAACCTTCCAGAAAAAGAATTCAGAATAATGATAGTGAAGTTGATCCAGGACCTTGGAAAAAGAATGGAGGCAAAGATTGAGAAGATGCAAGAAATGTTTAACAAAGAACTAGAAGAATTAAAGAACAAACAAACAGAGATGAACAATACAATAACTGAAATGAAAACTACAGTAGAAGGAACCAATAGCAGAATAACTGAGGCAGAAGAACGGATAAGTGACCTGGAAGACAGAATGGTGGAATTCACTGTCATGGAACAGAAGAGAGAAAAAAGAATGAAAAGAAATGAAGACAGCCCAAGAGACCTCTGGGACAACATTAAATGCAACAACATTCACTTTATAGGGATCCCAGAAGGAGAAGAGAGAGAGAAAGGACCCGAGAAAATATTTGAAGAGATTATGGTCGAAAACTTCCCTAACATGATAAAGGAAATAGCCACCCAAGTCCAGTAAATGCAAAGATTCCCATACAGGATAAACCCAAGGAGAAACACGCTGAGGCACATAGTAATCAAACTGACAAAAATTAAAGACAAAGAAAAATTACTGAAAGCAGCAAGGGAAAAATGACAAATAACATACAAGGGAACTCCCATAAGGTTAAAAGCTGATTTCTCAGCAGAAACTCTACAAGCCAGAAGGGAGTGGCATTATATACTTAAAGTGATGAAAGGGAAGAACCAACAGCCAAGATTACTCTACCCGGCAAGGATCTCATTTAGATTCAATGGAGAAATCAAAAGCTTTACAGACAAGCAAAAACTAAGAGAATTCAGCACCACCAAAGCAGCACTACAACAAATGCTAAAGGAATTTCTCTAAGTGTGAAACAAAAGAGAAGAAAAGGACCTACAAAACTATCCCAAAACAATTAAGAAAATGATCATAGGAACATACATTTGCTGGACTAGCTATACTCATATCAGATTAAATAGACTTTAAAATAAAGAATGTTACAAGACACAAGAAAGGACACTACATAATGATCAAGGGATCAATCCAAGAAGATATAAAAATCATAATTATATATGCACCCAACATAGGAGCACCACAATACATAAGGCAACTGCTAACAGCTATAAAAGAGGAAATCGACAGTAACACAATAATAGTGGGGGACTTTAACACCTCACTTACACCAATGGACAGATCATCCAAACAGAAAAGTAATACAGAAACACAAGCTTTAAATGACACAATAGACCAGAGAGATTTAATTGATATTCACAGGACATTCATCCAAAAACAGCAGATTACACTTTCTTCTCAAGTGTGCATGGAACATACTCCAGGATAGATCACATCTTGGGTCACAAATCAATCCTCAGTAAATTTAAGAAAATTGGAATCATATCAAGCATATTTTCTAACCACAACGCTATGAGGTTAGAAATCAATTACAGGGAAAAACCCACAAACACATGGAGGTTAAATAATACGTTACACACTAACCAAGAGATCACTGAGGAAATCAAAAAATACCTAGAGACAAATGACAATGAAAACACGAGGAGATCAAAAAATACCTAGAGACAAATGACAATGAAAACACGACAATCCAAAACCTATAGGATGCAGCAAAAGTAGTTGTAAGAGGGAAGTTTATAGCTGTAAAAGCCTACCTCAAGAAACAAGGATAATCTCAAATAAACAATCTAAACTTACACTTAAAGGAACTAGAGAAAGAAGAACAAACAAAACCCAAAGTTAGCAGAAGGAAAGAAATCATAAAGATCAGAGCAGAAATAAATGAAATAGACATGAAGAAAACAATAGCAAAGATCAACAAAACTGAAAGCTGGTTCTTTGAGAAGATAAACAAAATTGATAAACCATTAGTTAGACTCATCAAAAAAAAGAGGGAGAGGACTCAAATCAATAAAATTAGAAATGAAAAAGGAAAGGTTACAACAGACACCGCAGAAATACAAAGCATCATAAGAGACTACTACAAGCAACACTTTGCCAATAAAATGGACAACCTAGAAGAAATGTACAAATTCTTAGAAAGGTATAACCTTCCAAGACAACCAGGAAGAAATAGAAAATATGAACAGACCAATCACAAGTACTGAATTTGAAACAGTGATTAAAAATCTTCCAACAAGCAGATGGCTTCACAGGTGAATTCTATCAAATGTTTAGAGAAGAGCTAAAACCCATCCTTCTCAAACTATTCCAAAAAATTGCAGAGGAAGGAAAACTCCCAAACTTATTCCATGAGGCCACCATCACCCTGATACCAAAGCCAGACAAAGATACTACAAAAAGAGAAAATGATAGACCAATATCACTGATGAATATAGATGCAAAAATCCTCAATGAAATACTAGCAAAAAAAATACATATATATATATGTACTAGCAAACAGAATCCAACAACACATTAAAAGGATCATACGCCATGATAAAGTGGGATTTATCCCAGGGATGCAAGGATTCTCCAATATACGCAAATAAATCAATGTGATACACCATATTAACTAATTAAAGAATGAAAACCATATGATCATCTAAATAGATTCAAAAAAGCTTTTGACAATATTCAACACCCATTTGTGATAAAAACTCTCCTGAAAGTGGGCATAGAGTGAACCAACTTTAACATAATAAAGGCCATATATGACACACCCACAGCAAACATCATTCTCAATGGTGAAAAACTAAAAGCATTTCCTCTATGATCAGGAACAAGACAAGGATGTCCACTCTTACCACAATTATTCAACACAGTTTTGGAAGCCCTAGCCATGGCAATCAGAGAAGAAAAAGAAATAAAATGAATACAAATTAGAAAAGAAGAAGTAAAACTTTCACGGTGTGCAGATGACATGATACTATACATAGAGAATCCTAAAGATGCCACCAGAAAACTCCTAGAGCTAATCAATGAATTTGGTAAAGTTGCAGGATACGAAATTAATGCCCAGAAATCTCTTGCATTTGTATACACTAATGATGAAAAATCTGAAAAAGAAATTAAGGAAACACTCCCATTTACCATTGCAACAAAAAAGAATAAAATACCTAGGAATAAACCTACCTAAGGAGACAAAAGACCTGTATGCAGAAAACTATAAGACACCGATGAAAGAAATTAAAGATGATACCAACAGATGGAGAGATATACCATGCTCTTGGATTGGAAGAATCAATATTGTGAAAATGACTATACTACCCAAAGCAATATACAGATTCAATGCAATCCCTATCAAATTACCAATGGCATTTTTTACAGAACTAGAACAAAAAATCTTAAAATTTGTATGGAGACAGAAAAGACCCCGAATAGCCAAAACAGTATTGAGGGAATAAAACAGAGCTGGAGGAATCAGACTCCTGACTTCAGACTATACTACAAAGCTACAGTAATCAAGACAATATAGTAGTGGCACAAAAACAGAAATATAGATCAATGGAACAAGATAGAAAGCCCAGAGATAAACCCACACACCTGTGGTCAACTAATCTATGACAAAGGAGGCAAGGATATACAATGGAGAAAAGACAGTCTCTTCAATACGTTGTGCTGGGAAAACTGGACAGTTACATGTAAAAGAATGATATTAGAACACTCCCTAACACCATACACAAGAATAAACTCAAAATGGTTTAGAGACATAAAAGTAAGACCGGACACTATAAAAGTCTTAGAGGAAAACATAGGAAGAACACTCTTTGACATAAATCACAGCCAGATCTTCTTTGATCCACCTCCTAGAATAATGGAAATAACAATAAACAGATGGGACCTAATGAAACTTCAAAGCTTTTGCAAAGGAAACCATAAACAAGATGGAAAGACAACCCTCAGAATGGGAGAAAATATATGCAAACAAATCAATGGACAAAGGATTAATCTCCAAAATATATAAATAGCTCATTCAGCTCAATATTAAAAAAACAAACAACCCAATCCAAAAATGGGCAGAAGACCTAAATAGACATTTCTCCCAAGAAGACATACAGGTTGCCAAGAAGCACATGAAAAGCTGCTCAACATCACTAATTATTAGAGAAATACAAATTAAAACTACAATGAGATATCACCTCACACCAGTTAGAATGGGCATCATCAGGAAATCTGCAAACAACAAATTCTGGAGAGGGTGTGGAGAAAATGGAACCCTCTTGCACTGTTGGTGGGAATGTAAATTGATACAGCCACTATGGAGAACAGTATGGAGGTTCCTTAAAAACTAAAAATAGAATTACCATAGGACCCAGCCATCCACTACTGGGCATATACCTAGAGAAAACCATAATGCAAAAAGACACATGCACCCCAATGTTCATTGCAGCACTATTTACAATAGCCAGGTCATGGAAGCAACCTAAATGCCCATCGACAGACGAATGGATAAGGAAGATGTAGTACATATAGAGAATGGAATGTTACTCAGCCATAAAAAAGGAACAAAATTGGGTCATTTGTTGTGACGTGGATGCATCTAGAGACTGTCATACACAGTGAAGTAAGTCAAAGAGAAAAACAAATATCATATATTAACGCATATATGTGGAAGCTAGAAAATGGTAGAGATGAACTGGTTTTCAGGGCAGAAATTGAGATACAGAAATAGAGAAAAAACATATGGACACCAAGTGGGGAAAGCGGCGGGGGTGGTGGTGGTGGTGTGATGAATTGAGAGATTGGGATTGACATGTATACACTGATGTGTGTTAAATGGATGACTAATAAGAACCTGCTGTATAAAAAAATAAAATAAAATTGGAAAAATAGTTCTATTATGAAAATCTTGCTTTTAAGGAATGAAAAATGACTACATTAATATCAAAATATACTTCAAGGAAAAGGATATTCGCTCTATGTGTATCATTGAAAAGAACAATGGCTATCAGAGCCTCTGCTCACAAATGTTAGAAACAAGACTTGGAGAATTGTCTACCAATAATATTCAGCCATGAATTCTACATCATCTTAACTTCTGAAAAATTTCCCAAGACAGACAAAGGATGGGCCAAAGCTGCTTAATAAGTATATTTGTTTTACTTAACTAAGGGTACTTCAAATAGACTACTAGCAGCAGGATACAGCTAACCTATACTATAGTCATCCCTCCTATGCAGGGGGGATTGGTTCCAGGAACACCTCCCACTGTAGGTACCAAAATCTCGGGATGCTCAAGTCCCTTCTATAAGATGGCACTGTATAGTCATCCCTCTCTATCCATGGGATTCTGCATCCAGGGATTCAACCAACTGCAGCTATGATCATAGCTCCTAAGGTCCTGGACCCAACCCAAATCCCATAAAACTTCTGTGTCTACCTAAGGAAGGAACATGGCTTTCTGCTTATGTTTCTTTGTTAACCTTTCTACTTGGTTTAAGGCATCCAGGAATAGCAGGATGCAGTAGCAGTTGCACAGACTCTTCCTTGTCCTGAAAGGAGGAAGACTGAGAAAATTCTATCATCTATAACAACACTTGCCAGTAAGTTAAGACTCATTTCAATGACTTCCATGACTGAGGATGTATCATCAATCACTTCAACTAAAATCAGAGACAAATGCTATACCATCTTTTCTAATTCTGTGACTCCCATTGCAGGGGAAACGCCCCCAAAGATATTTATAAATAACGAGTCTGTTTTCCCTCTGAGAAGTCCTCCCCCACCTTAACCCCATCCTATGTAAACAAAACTGACCACATTTTGGAAAGATTTCCAGTTATTTGAGAGCTGCATGATCTATTGGCGGTGCTTCCTTAAACAGCTGAAGCTACTTTATAATCATTTTTAAGGTGCCATCCCTATGTTTTTAGGAGGCAAGCAAGTTCATGCCTGGATTCTATACAAGAGCTATAATCTCGGAGGCACAAGAGAGTATTGTTAAGGCTCCCCCGAGTGGGCCTTATTGAGGGGCACAGACTAACAGTGCCTCTAATATGGTCTCCTGGTTGGCTGGCAAGTCTTGAAATTCTCAGTTCAGTTCAAATAATTAAATCTTGTCATAGTTGTCAAAGAATAAACTGGGAGGAATCAGTCTAATCCGTCCTGTTTGTCTACACCACCAGCCAGGTGGCTTTCATCTACCTCAAAAAAAATACTGAGAGCGTAGGCAAGGAAAACATCCAGAACATCCCATTTGTATTTTCTAAGAAGACGTAGGAGCTCGGGCCATTTCTGTAGTTTCCAATAGACTCCTTAGTAAGTTTAAGGGGAATGGTGGTCTGATTCTAGTTGGACCTTTCTCTTGATGATAGCAAACCCAGGAATGAGTTCATGTAAGCTTGCAACAGTTTCACAGTGTTGCACAAGGTTCTTTTCCTTCATGAGGATGTCTGCAGGATGGCTCTCAATAACTAAGATCAGTAATGCAGTTTCCCCTCCCTAAGCAACTGGTGGTTGTTCAACCTCCACAAAATTATTGTGTTCTGTTACAATATTTTTAATGTCATCATTTTTCTAATCATCTTCTACTTACACCCAGAATTTCATCCAAAAAGATCTGATGCAAGGAGGAGAAGAGCATTTTTATAAAACTTATAGAGACCCATTATGTCCCCCACTTTGGCCACAAAAGCCACTGTAGAAGAAGTCAGTGAACAGTGTTCATAACCACATGGTCCTTGTAATCTAGGACCACATGAAACCAATGAGAGAACTAAGTTGGTTAAAGCAGAATTAAGTTTGAATCACCTATACTCCCTATTGGAATGCCATGAGGCACACGTACTAACCAGGCTGGCCTGGAGTTGTTGTTAGGAGCAAAAAAAGTTGCATCATTTCCAGGATAGATCAGAATGGAATTCCTAATTCTAAACTTAAGTACATAAAACCTTCTACCCCTTTTGTCTTGATCTTTATTTGTCAAGCAGCTAAGAGGAAATAATCCCTTTTTGGAAACATCCACATTCAGTGACCCTATTGCATTACTAAGGTATGAGACCAGGAAGAGGTGATGGAGGTAGAGTTTTTCCGTAACATTCTTAATCAGATGTTAAAAAAAGAAAAAAGTGCATGACAACAAAACAAATATTTGTGATGCAAATAATTTTGAGATGGAATACAAATTTGTTGAGTTAATACATAAATTTATGTGTTTAAAAAAAAAAGTTGTTTTCCTTTCATTCCTATATTCCTAGTTTTACTGAGTATATATTTCCTTTCTTCCTATTTTTAACTATGAATGAGTAGACACTTTTGTTAAATGCTTTTTTTTACAGCTTTTAAAATACTCAGATTTTCTCTTTTATTTTATTAATATGATGAATCAAATTTATTGATTTCTTGGACTTTAAAACAAACTTGCATTACCAGAATATATATTATATATTTTAAAATATATCACTGACTTAAATTTGCTAAATTTTAAATAATTTTCATATCTCTGCCTATGAGGGATTCTATATGTTTCTTTACTAGTAAAGTTTTTGTCTAAATTTGATATGAGGATAATATTGGCCTCATAAAAGTAGTTGAAAATCATTTCCTTCTCTTCTATTTTTCTGGAAGTGCTTGCATTGAATTAGTAATAATTCTTCCTTAAATGTTTGTAGGAATTCACCAATTAATCCATCTAGAATTTTCTTTGTAGGAAGATTTTTAACTTTAATTTCAATTCCTTTAACTAGAAAAAAGTTTTTCAAGTTACTAAGTTTTTTCTTTGATCAATTTTTGTAATTTGTGTCTTTAAGGGAAACTTAACCATTGAATTTATTGGCACAGATTTGCTCGTAATATCTCCATGTTTTGATTTTACTATTAGTAGAGTCTGTAGTGGTGGCCACTCTTTCTCCTGATATTGGTAATTTGTATTTTCTCTCTTTTGCTCTTGAACGGTCTATGTAGAGGCTTATGAATATTACTGATTGTTTTTCAAAGAATCTACCTTTAGATTCACTGATTTTCCTCTATTTAAAAATTTTTTTTGTCATTGAGTTCTGCTCTTATCTTTATTATTTTCTTTCTTCTACCTAATTTGCACTTAAATTTCTCTTCCTTTTCTAAGTTCTTCAGAAGGAATTTCAATAATTGATTTTAATTTTTTTTCATTTAAAGCCATGCCTTGCCCATTTGGCATTCTTTAACTATGTCCCCAAAATTCTTATATGTTGTATTTACATTATTACTCAGTTCACATATTGTTAAATCCTCATATTTTTTTCTTTTTTGATCATTAGATTATTTAGAAGTATGTTGTTTAAATTCCATATTTTGGGGGGTTTATGGTTATATTATTGTTATTGATTTCTAATTTAGTTCCAGTGTTTCTGGTAGTTACCTTTATATTAGATCCCAATTTCATGGTTCCTTTGTGCAGGTTATTCATCTGATAAGACCTTCAATTGTTACCTTGAATGAAAATCAGGATGGAGATTTTTAAAGAAAATACTTGTCTAGAAAATAAATGCCAAAAATCAAAATATGAAAAGTTTCTAATCTGAAAATACTAATAGGAAATTATTCATTTGCTTTTCCCATTATGAACTTCAGGCCACCAATCAAAATACAGAAAATAATAAAAGTCATTTTGAGCTTTGATATCAGTCTTGAAGATATTATAAATTTATTATGGGAAGTTGTCTAGAAATTAATAGAAAGGGTGGGAAGGTTCAAAATAGACTTAAAAGTTAGAAAATATCTCTTCCTCTTGGTTTATATTCCATGTCACTGCTTATAAATCAAATACTGTTGTAGTGTCATTTGAAACACACACAGTGGTAATTAGGAATGATACAGACACTCTATGTAAATATTATTTCTAGTTAAGTTGCATTTAATTAGCATTAGTAACACACACACACCCCACAGCAGATCATAGAAAAACTTCTTTGCTAATTGTGTTTTCCAACTTCTGCAACCAGGTGAAATTGGCTTGGAGTCAAAATCTTAAAAAAATATATATATATAGCGGGATGATTTGTGTTTTGTTTGTTTGATTTCCACTGTCTATATTCCTTTACTGATTCCACAGCATATGATTATGTAGTTTAAATCACATTAAGTTTTTTAAAGAACGATTATATATTACAATTTGAATATTACCTGCATGAGCCAAAAAACAATTTCAATTTCTGCCATTGTCAAGTTGTGGTTATTTTTACATTTCTCTTTTCTAAGTAAAGAATGATGAATTTGCCTTATTTCAAAAGTTTTGATGATTTAAGAAATTTCCATACTTGAGAAAATATTACAAACAAAAATTCTCATGTTATCTCCCATTTAATTATAAAAATAGACGATACACTGGATTTTGTTTTATATTTTATAAAAATAAGTGTTTTTTAAGATTATGTTGCTATCAATGACTTTTTCTCTTTTAACATGAAACAGATAAGACTTTATTCATCAATAGTCATGTTTAGGTCAATGGTCCTCAACTGGGAATTATTTTGCCCTCCAGGAGACATTTGGCAATATCTGGAGATATTTTGGTCATAACAACTGGGAAAGTGCTACTAGCCTCTAATGGCTAGAGGCCAGGGATGCTTCTAAACATCCTGTAATGGGACAGCCCCCTACAACAATTACTGGCCCAATAAGCCAATACTGCTGAGGTTGAGAAGCACTTTGTTAGGTGAATTCTGGTTATTATTATTTCCAAGATAATATAATATAATATGATGATTCAAAAATTATTTGTGTAAAATGTTCCTCCTGTTACATATGGATTAACAGAATTATAGAAAACCTAAACTATTTTCCCAGTTTTAATCAGAAGTGATTAAAAAATTGACAAAATTAAATCTATGACATTAAAATTATTATATATTATGTAAGAAACTGACATTTTTCTTCATCAAAAGGATACAAAAACATAGAATTTACAATGACAACTTCATAATCTGGTTTAGCTAATTTATGGACACAATTCTTAATAGGAATTTTCATAATATTACAAAAAGGAGGTGTTCTTTCATACATTCAGAATTTTTTTATAACTGATTCATGAAGCCGTTGCTTCTTTTTTTTTCTTACAGCAAAAATCATTCAGTTTTGGAAGGTTGAGGTATTTCATTAACCTATCTTCTAAAATAAAACAAAAAATAGGAAACTTGCTGTATAAAGGATAGAAAATAATGTCAAAAAGGTAAATGGTTCATTACAGGAAAGGTACTTCCACTCATAACAGATACTACACAATCACTAGTAGTTTCTAAATTTATCTTATTTGTTTATTTTGGAGCTCTCTCACCTCCATTTTCCTTTATTTCTCTAATGTCCGTATTTTCACATACTTTTTCAAAACCTGTAAGTTTTATATCCTGAATCCATCAATAAGGCTCTTTGTAACTGTCAAAATTAACAAATTTTGATTTTTATTTCCTGAACCAAATATGAAAATATTTAGTGAGTAATAGTGGGTGGACTATCATATCTAATGATTCAGAAACTTGAAGACAGAATTTTGTTAAATATACAAATTTTAAGTAGCATTTACATTTAGAGTTTTATTTTTCTTTAACTTGGTGACCTATTTGGGACAAGACAGTTGACTTGCTTAACTGCTTTCCTCTAGAATTTTTAAAAATTATATCAGTCTTCTCCTAAACTTGAGGGTAGAGTGTGAAAGATTCTGAAGACGGTGACATTTCAATAATTACATAGTATAGCACATCCCTTAACTTTATTTAATTATAGGCTTTCAGATTCAGTCAATAGTAAGCCATATGACTACAATAACAACATCAAATTTATTATCAATGAAGACTAAACAATAATAGTTTGATATAAATTTTGAAGAGCATTAATTCAGAATATTTTATGTGAAAATATATTTTATTCAAATATAATAGCAGGAATTAAGCCAAGAGTTGTACTACTTACGTTGATTTTGCCACAGAATGGTATGTAGTGAGCATAATTTTTGCTTCAAAAATGTTTAAAAATTATTTATTTTAGTGTCTGAAACGTTTTCCCAGATAAGTCATATCCAACAATAGTTTGTATATTTTGTTTTTATAGAAATCTGAGTGTTTTACTCTTTCACAGAAATTAAATTTAATTTCAAATTATGGTTTGAGGGAGATCAACCCCATGTGCATATATTCTATTTGATACAATAAATACAAATAAACAGTATATATAACTCCCTTCCATACTGTCCAGTTTGAACAAGCTAATCTAAAATCCACTAAAAAAAAACTGTGAAAAAATAAGAACGATTGTTTCATGTGTACTTCAAAGTGAAAGTGATGGCCCATTTGGAGAAATCTGCATGAACAAATAGGGTCCTTTCAGCGTTAAAAGTCCCTAACAACTATAAAAAAATATGGGCACTAGAGTATAAGCAGTTTAAACCTTTCATAGTTAATCCATGTAGCAGGGAAGGTTCATGCTTTGGGAGGGCCCATCTGGCCTCTCTGCAAATGGGAAGGTTTGTACATATGGGCCATAACATATGCATAGCTAGCTGAACCAACCCCTGCAACTAAACAGTAATTAGCATGGGGCAGGTTTTTTATGGCTGCTAACACACTAGCAAGTCCTTCCTGACCTACATCCAAATGGACATATGATTACATAAAATGGGTAGTTTCTTTCTCAAGCATTTATTTTTGTGCAAAAATGTAGGATTTGTTTAACTGCCGCCAACTAAAGAACTGAGACCCATATGTTACCCCATAAACTTACCGGTTAGCAATTTGTTATAAGCAAGATGCAAATATTATGGTAAGCATTCAGAACGTTTATTCAATGAACCTTATGTTGTAAATGGAAACAACAGTATGTCAGAAGATTTTGTAATCATGATTTCACCACTGGTCTCATTTTATGTGTAATTCAATGTTTCCAAAGTCTACAATTTTCAATTAGAGACATCAAGGTCAGCAGAGTTCCAAATATAAATAAAGTAATACATGATTCAGTTTGAGAGGGGGGAAGAAATAGTGAAAATCTTTGAGAGCTTGAAGAGATTGTACAATGTTTAATTTTAAGTAGGTCACAGTAGACTTATATGTGTGTCAAACAGAATATACTCTTGAGTATTTTGTAAAATTTGGCTTGCATCTGAATGGAATTTGATAAGACACTAAAGTGTAGGGGAGCTTTAGACTTCAGGCAGGCCAGAGAATTGTAGAAATTAACATGAAATTAAGGATTTAATACATTTATGTTTATATAAGAGTAGTTAATTTAGGTAGTTAACAATATAATAGGTGTAGTTTTAGTCTACCTTTATTCTAGGTGTAAATATATGGAGAAATTCATATTTTTTTTTAATTTTAAGAGCTTTAAATTTTGCCAACCCAAACCACAGATTTATAATGAATAATCAGAAATTGTGTAATCCAATAGGAATTTAAAAAGAAGTCTATTACAAATTTGAGGGCCTAAATCTAGTTTTACTAATTGCTCCCATTCCTTATCAATAGTCAAAAAGAATGCTTTTCACTCAATTTTGACATCTGAAAAATGGAAATAAACTATAGTAGACTTTTGACTATATCTTTGGTATATGCACAGCACATTTTAAAAGTTATTATAGACATTAATGTAAATAATGTTAATGTAGATCAGTTTTTATCAGGAATTCTTAGACGGTAACAAGGAAATATTGACCAATATTTTCATCTTTATCTTAGAATTTAAGTACATAAGATTCTTTCACTTGCAAGTGTTAGAAAACCTAATTTTCAATTACCTAAACGTGAAATTTTTAGCTCACATTACTTCAGGAATAGTTCTGGCTTCAAACATGGCTTAATCCAGAATCTCAAAAATGCCATAAGGCATTTTGTTTCTTTGTTTCTTTGTTTGTTTTCACCTGAATCCTTTTAGCTGTGTCTTCTTTATGTTGGCTTTATTATTGAGCTGGCTCCCTAAACGGAGGTGAGAGGGCTGCTGGAAGCTCCAGAGTTCACATCTCCACACTTTCAAATCCAGAGGAAGAGCTTCTCTTACTCATCAGCACCAATAAACATCACCTTTCACCTTATAAACTTTTGTTGTCTTTGCATAAGCAGGATGACATTTTTTGTCTGGTGTTCATTTTTGTATTTTGTGATTCTAGAATAGTGCCTGGCGCACATAAATCACTCAATTAATAATTTTTCAATGAGTAAGTAAATAAATAAATCCTCCCCAAACTACATGACTAAGAATAAAGATAGATGGTTCCTCAAAAGAAAATTTTGGTTCTATTATTAGAACAAGAAGAGGTCAGCAGACGCTAGATGTCCAATCTAGCCTTTCCAACATGGAGATGTCAAAATCTGCTTGTGCCTTGGTTATATTTGAAAGAAACTATGCTTCTAAAACTTAATTTATTGTTGCTATAGTGGTCCCTGGTAATGTTTCTTGAAGAGGATTCAATTTTTTAAGACAATAATTAAATACTAAGTGTTAAAATATATTAAAAAGCAGGAATATTTTTATGCTAAGGCACTAAAAACTGAAGACTACTTTATATCATTCTTCTGGAAGGATTACATTTCCATATGCCAGAGGTTACTAATTTCATAGTAATGTATCAATATATTCCAATCAAAATGTGGTTGGAATCTTTAACTCTTATATTACTATTTAAGCAATCTTTGTGTTACTTCCTAACAGCATTCTGTGAAACTCATTCATAAAAATATTTCTGTCCTATAGATGGTCAGATCAAGGTAACTTGGTTTACATGGAGCTCCAGAGTTAAACCCAAGAATAGAGTTTATGAATCAGTCCCTATTACTAATACAAAAAGTCCTCTTGCTCTATCAAATAAGTGAGCACTTTGCACAAACACCTTATGCTTAAATTAGCCCTGTAGGCAGCTACAATGAAACCTGAGTAGAGATATAATGACACTTTTAAAATGGGTAAACAAGGCCTTGGACGTGATCAAGCAAATTTTATTTTTTCTTAAGCTTCTCTTGGGTAATGATTACAGATACTAAAAATTTGTAAACATATCCATTTCCCACCTAGAATAAATTTTCTTATATACTCTTGCAATTTCAAGAAAAAATATATTTGCATAAGCATTCATGTAATGTTTTTATATTTTATAAGAAAGTTATGAAAAGCCCTTAGAATAACTATGGATACATTGAAATGCTTAATAATTGTCAACTATGTAATTTTATTATTACTCTGTGACAAATGTTCTTTCTAGAGAGAATATAACTAGTTTAAACTAACAGAGAAAATTCTCAATACAAATCTACTGGCCCAAAATACTCAATACATTTCGCCAAAAAGAGAGTTTTTCACCTCTCACATGAAGGAATAGATATCAGTCAATAAACATTTTTGGATGTCCATCAACATGACTGCCCAATAATCTGGAAAGTCAGCACCATAATGGTATTTCCAACATTCAATTTCTCATGATAACAAAAACATCACTCCTGTAATATTGCTGTATTATAATTACCATCACTATTGCCCTTACACAGTTTTTAGAAACCTATACCATAGGTTCATAGGTATTGTCATGGTCATACACTCAAAAACTCAGTTTAGGGGTATTATACTAAGATATTATAAAGATATTAAGAAATTAGCAGACCAGTAATGAAGAAGATGATGTTGATAAAATGGAAGAAAGGAAGGAAGGGAATGAAAGAAGGAAGGCAGGAAGGAAGAAAGAAATGGAGAGAGGGAGGAAGAGAGGAGGGAGAAAAAAATACTACTATACTATACAATGTGTGGCAGAGAATAAGGATAGGGATTCCCCTTTCAAAAATCTTGTGGTTTAAAAAGTGTCATCTTTTTATAACTAAAGAATGCCTCAGCAGTGTCAGTTCTTATGTGTTAAAGAATAGCATTTAAAGCTTTTGTATTATTAACACTAGTTATTGAAATTACCTCTGACTATGGCTGTCTATCTCAACTTTTGCTGAGCTCAAGGCTGGTTTTGAATTGAACCATTGCTTCCCAGGTGTGCTTTCTTTCAACGGTGTCTCTTTTCCTCTTTGTCCTAAGGGCTAACCATAAGATGGCTAGCAAACCACTCAACAGAAATATATTGAAACTCATAAATGTGATCTGGATTAAAGAACATTATACAGTTAAAAATCAAAGGTGAAGTAGTATAAAATGGGTGAAAGGGGTCAAAAGGCACAAACTTTCAATTATAAAATAGATGTCATGGGGATGTAACATACAGCAAATGATTATAATTAATAATACTGTATTTTATATTTGAAAGTAGATCTTAAAAGTTCTCATCACCAGAAAAAGTATTTTCATAACCATGTGTGGTGATAGATGTTAACTAGACTAATGTTGATGATCACTTTACAAGATATGCAAATATTGAATCTTTATATTATACACCTGAAACTAATATGTCAATTATATCTCAATTTTAAAAATTAATTATTATATCATAAAATAACTTCTCTCCAAAGCCAAAAAAAGACAAAACCAAATAAGCAAGTATTCAAAGTGTTCAGACAAATTTCATTCTTTCTTAAGCACAAATTATTCCTTTGCAGGGAAAATATTTGTGATGTGATTCATGAAAGTACCATAAAAAAGGGCATTGGAGTTTGGCAGAAATAAGTTTTTCAGGTTGTACTGTACTCAGAAAATTTTTTTGTTGTTCACCCAAGGTTACAGAAATCTACAGCACCCTTCCTTACCTCATAGGAATGTTCTTCCACAATGTAAGAGAGAATGTTTGTATTTAAAAGAATCCATATAAGAAAGAATAGCTTCCATTTTCAGTTTCCATTTACTTGGATTTGTGCAGTAGTAATTATGAACATACATAGACGTAAAAAGAGTGAGGAAAGTAAATGTTAGCAATGCAGTTAGGTAGAGGTAGACAGTCTAGCAATAAAATGCTAAAAATTGCAATCAGAAAAGCAAGAAACTTGTACAAACTTGTACAGTTAGCATTATTCCTAATGATTCCAGAAAGTGAGCTAGTATGGAATGCAGAAACATGAGCTATATTTTAAAATATAAAAACAAGGCAACAAAAGGAAGATGTTACCTGGCCTAAGACCAGCATAAGGTCATGAACTCTTAGTTACTCCTGATTAAAGAGCATCTATAAGTTGTATTGCATTTGAGGCAAGTATTTGTCCCTATGGTACATATTTGTAATTGGTGCATCATTTATATCAGAACATGGGTTTCATTTTTCATATTCTTACCTCTCACTCACTCCTTGACCCACTTTAATTATAATATTTTTCTCTCCTACTCATCACCTTCCTCTAACCATTACTGCCTCTCCACCAAAACTATGCTCAATAGGGTCAAAATAATATACTATGACTAAATCTGATTAATAATTTTAAATCCATATTTTATTTGGAGTCCAGAATCATTTAAGTTCTGTTTACTAACTTTTTCAGAGGCCAAACTCCTTTGGTTGTCCTACTCTCTGTTACTCCTTCTCAATCTCCTTTGCAATTTCTTTTACTTCTACCTGACCATGAAATATTGGGATTACTCAGGGATTTTTCTAGGCCTACTTCTTATTTCATCTGGCTCACCCCTCCTAGACAATTTTATTCACTCCCAGGTTTCAATTGTTCTCTTTATAGAACAACTCTGAAATTTATATCTCTACATCAGACCTCTCTCTTTTAAGACTTAAACTTACATATCCAACAGCTTACTAAACTTTAAAATGGTGAATCACAAATTCAGTCGAAACTTAATTCATCATATCACCCACATTTTTGCCCCAGTATATTCCTTCTCCTATATTTTTCCTGTATCAGTAAAGAAAATGACTCCCCACTTGTATAACCCATATAAAAAGACATCAGCTGCAAAATCCTGTCTGACGCCTATAGCAGACACTGTGAACTCTCTGCTCAGATCCCCTCAAATACTTTTGTGATGGTTTCTTTGCGTCCTCTCCCAGGATCCCTGTGCTTTTGCATCAACAACCCATACCTTCAACTCTTCATTAGAGAACTTTCCTTGGGGTACTAAAACAATTTGCCCGATGTACAGAAATTCAGAATTACCTATGAGTAACCCCGGGCTGTAGCCAATGACTGATGATACAGAAATATATTTTGACTAGGTTTGGTTGGCCTGTTTTATGCTTCCTAATCCCCCAGGTGCCTCTGTTGATTTAGTACACTCATAAATATGTGTACAACGCCTTCCTTCCTGGTTAGACTCTGAGTTCATGAGAACAGAAGATGAGTGTTTTCTTCCTTCATTTTTTCATCCCTGTAGGCTCAGCAATTGACATAATGCCCAACACATAATAGGTGCTTTATAAATACTTGTTGAATGAATGAGTTAAAAATTCCTTTAACTATTGAAAGATTTCCTGAGATATACCACAGTTGGGCAGGCACAAGGAAGATGGATAATCACATTCCTTAGTTGGTAAGATCAGGTAATTCTGCACAGGTGGGGGCATGTACACATGTAAACAAATATCTGCATCCATAAGATATGCTGCATACTATTTTATGTACATATAAATGGAAGCGTTCTACACAAATTTTTATAAAATACCAAATGGCACCAAGTATTGTCTTGTGTAATTTAAAAAAGATAATACTAAATTTGAAGCACTTAAACCACTTCTTCCCATGTGTCTTTACACTCTTTCTGGAACTAAAAACAACAACAACAAAACCTCAATTCAGATCACACTTTTTTGTTTTTTTCTTATAGTTCCCTACAATGTTTCAGAGTCCATGAACACAGGTGCTGTCTCATGGAATCCTTGTGGGGTTGGGTACTCTCCACACTCAAATGCTTATTGGTGGAGCTAGAAACAATCTCTCATTTCTTCATCAGCAGAACATTTCCCTCTCCCCATCACTCAGTCCCTGGCCCCATCCCATACCCTTTACAGCCACAGTAGGTCTGGTCCCTCTATTTTCTACTTGATGCCTACACCCCCAGCCCAAATTCCTTACAAGCGCTCAATTTTTTTTTTAACTGCTTTGGCTACTTATTTATTTATTTGTTTATTTAATCAATTCATATATTTAATTTCTTCTTTTTTCTTTGGAAGCTCAACAAATATTTATAAATAAATGGATGTGAATAAAGGCGATAAGCTGCACACACACTTTAGATGGAATAAGTCAAGTGTCCTGGTGATTCTCAAGGGTTCCAGGGCCCTTGTCTGAACTACACTGTCCCAGGATGCCCTCCCTTCGGGACTGCATACCCCAGGCCCTCTTGTTGACTGACTGCCCACATTCCAGCAGTAAATGGGAGGACAGAAAGAGAGAGGGTGAGACACCAACCCTGGGCCTGTGGACAGCTCCTCACTGAGATCAGATGGCACTTCTACTTACTCCCTCCTTCCAGACCCAGGGGTGGGAACTGCTTCCCCATTGCTAGTCAGACATTTTATTTCTATTTAATTTTCCTTCCTTTCTTGTCTTATACCTGCTCTTTCTGCCCAGTTATGATTCCTTCTTCACATACTGGCACCAAAAAGCCAAAATTCAGATGAAAGGAGTCTCCTGTTTTTGCTGAATGTTGCCAAATAGTTCATGCTCCTATACCTGGTGCCTCCATTTGGTCCTGGATTTTATTTTCCTGATGTTTCTTTATTATTGGAAGAAAAGAAAGAGGTATCACAGTAGGAAAAGATGGGGGCTGGGAGAGCAGAAAAACAAAATTACTCATTTCATGCTGTTAGCATGTCACTATAAGGCTTCTGATTTTCTCATCTTTGGCACATCCTCACCCCCCATATGCAACTCATCAACAGGCCTTGGGGTTTTTTTGTTGTTGTTGTTTTTTATTTTATTTTTTTAAACATCTTTATTGAGGTATAATTGCTTTACAATAGTGTGTTAGTTTCTGCTTTATAACAAAGTGAATCGGCTATACATATACACATGTTCCCATATCTCTTCCCTCTTGCATCTCCCTCCCTCCCACCCTCCCTATCCCACCCCTCCAGGCGGTCACAAAGCACCGAGCTGATATCTCTTTGCTATGCGGCTGCTTCCCACTAGCTATCTACCTTACGTTTGTGTGGGTAGTGTATATATGTCCATGCCTCTCTCTCGCTTTGTCACAGCTCACCCTTCCCCCTCCCCATATCCTCAAGTCCGTTCTCCATTAGGTCTGTGTCTTTATTACTGTCTTACCCCTAGGTTCTTCATGACAGTTTTTTTTTCTTTAATTCCATATATATGTGTTAGCATACAGTATTTGTCTTTCTCTTTCTGACTTACTTCACTCTGTATGACAGACTCTAGGTCTATCCATCTCATTAGAAATAGCTTAATTTCGTTTCTTTTTATGGCTGAGTAATATTCCATTGTATATATGTGCCACATCTTCTTTATCCATTCATCCGATGATGGGCACTTAGGTTGTTTCCATCTCCGGGCTATTGGAAATAGAGCTGCAATGAACATTTTGGTACATGACTCTTTTTGAATTATGGTTTTCTCAGGGTATATACCCAGTAGTGGGATTGCTGGGTCATATGGTAGTTCTATTTGTAGTTTTTTAAGGAACCTCCATACTGTTCTCCATAGTGGCTGTACCAATTCACATTCCCACCAGCAGTGCAAGAGTGTTCCCTTTTCTCCACACCCTCTCCAGCATTTATTGTTTCTAGATTTTTTGATGATGGCCATTCTGACTGGTGTGAGATGATATCTCATTGTAGTTTTGATTTGCATTTCCCTAATGATTAATGACGTTGAGCATTCTTTTATGTGTTTGTTGGCAGTCTGTATATCTTCTTTGGAAAAATGTCTATTTAGATCTTCTGCCCATTTTTGGATTGGGTTGTTTGTTTTTTTGTTATTGAGCTGCATGAGCTGCTTGTAAATTTTGGAGATTAATCCTTTGTCAGTTGCTTCACTTGCAAATATTTTCTCCCATTCTGAGGGTTGGCTTTTGGTCTTGTTTATGGTTTCCCTTGCTGTGCAAAAGCTTTGAAGTTTCATTAGGTCCCATTTGTTTATTTTTGTTTTTATTTACATTTCTCTAGTAGGTGGGTCAAAAAGAATCTTGCTGTGATTTATGTCATAGAGTGTTTTGCCTATATTTTCCTCTAAGAGTTTGATAGTTTCTGGCCTTACATTTAGGTCTTTAATCCATTTTGAGCTTATTTTTGTGTATGGTGTTAGGGAGTGATCTAATCTCATACTTTTACATGTACCTGTCCAGTTTTCCCAGCACCACTTATTGAAGAGGCTGTCCTTTATCCACTGTACATTCCTGCCTCCTTTATCAAAGATAAGGTGACCATATGTGTGTGGGTTTATCTCTGGGCTTTCTATCCTGTTGCATTGATCTATCTTTCTGTTTTTGTGCCAGTACCATACTGTCTTGATTGCTGTAGCTTTGTAGTATAGTCTGAAGTCAGGGAGCCTAATTCCTCCAGCTCCATTTTTCGTTCTCAAGATTGCTTTGGCTATTCAGGGTCTTTTGTGTTTCCATACAAATTGTGAAACTTTTTGTTCTAATTCTGTGAAAAATGCTAGTGGTAGTTTGATAGGGATTGCATTGAATCTGTAGATTGCTTTGGGTACTAGAGTCATTTTCACAATGTTGATTCTTCCAATCCAAGAACATGGTATATCTCTCCATCTATTTGTATCATCTTTAATTTCTTTCATCAGTATCTTATAATTTTCTGCATACAGGTCTTTTGTCTCCTTAGGTAGGTTTATTCCTAGATATTTTATTCTTTTTGTTGCAATCGTAAATGGGAGTGTTTTCTTGATTTCACTTTCAGATTTTTCATCATTAGTGTATAGGAATGCAAGAGATTTCTGTGCATTAATTTTGTATCCTGCAACTTTACCAAATTCATTGATTAGCTCTAGTAGTTTTCTGGTAGCATCTTTAGGATTCTCTATGTATAGTATCATGTCATCTGCAAACAGTGACAGCTTTACTTCTTCTTTTCCGATTTGGATTCCTTTTATTTCCTTTTCTTCTCTGATTGCTGTGGCTAAAACTTCCAATGCTATATTGAATAAGAGTGGTGAGAGTGGGCAACCTTGTCTTGTTCCTGATCTTAGTGGAAATGCTTTCAGCTTTTCACCATTGAGGATGATGTTGGCTGTGGGTTTGTCATATATGGCCTTTATTATGTTGAGGAAAGTTCCCTCTATGCCTACTTTCTGCAGGGTTTTTATCATAAATGGGTATCGAATTTTGTCAAAAGCTTTTTCTGCATCTATTGAGATGATCATATGGTTTTTCTCCTTCAATTTGTCAATATGGTTTATCACGTTGATTGATTTGCATATACTGAAGAATCCTTGCATTCCTGGGATGAACCTCACTTCATCATGGTGTATGATCCTTTTAATGTGCTGTTGGATTCTGTTTGCTAGTATTTTGTTCAGGATTTTTGCATCTATATTCATCAGTGGTATTGGCCTGTAGTTTTCTTTCTTTGTGACATCCTTGTCTGGTTTTGGTATCAAGGTGATGGTGGCCTCGTAGAATGAATTTGGGAGTGTTCTTCCCTCTGCTATATTTTGGAAGAGTTTGAGAAGGATAGGTGTTAGCTCTTCTCTAAATGTTTGATAGAATTCGCCTGTGAAGCCATCTGGTGCTGGGCTTTTGTTTGTTGGAAGATTTTTAATCACAGTTGCAATTTCAGTGCTTGTGATTGGTCTGTTCATATTTTCTATTTCTTCCTGATTCAGTCTTGGCAGGTTGTGCATTTCTAAGAATTTGTCCATTTCTTCCAGGTTGTCCATTTTTTTGGCATAGAGTTGCTTGTAGTAATCTCTCATGATCTTTTGTATTTCTGCCATGTCAGTTGTTACTTCTCCTTTTCCATTTCTAATTCTACTGATTTGAGTCTTCTCCCTTTTTTTCTTGATGAGTCTGGCTAATGGTTTATCTATTTTGTTTATCTTCTCAAAGAACCAACTTTTAGTTTTATTGATCTTTGCTATTGTTTCCTTCATTTCTTTTTCATTTATTTCTGATCTGATTTTTATGATTTCTTTCCTTCTGCTAACTCTGGGGGGTTTTTGTTCTTTCTCTAATTGCTTTAGGTGCAAGGTTAGGTTGTTTATTCGAGATGTTTCCTGTTTCTTAAGGTGGGCTTGTATTGCTATAAACTTCCCTCTTAGAACTGCTTTTGCTGCATCCCATAGGTTTTGTGTTGTCATGTCTGCATTTTCATTTTTTTCTAAGTATTTTTTATTTCCTCTTTGATTTCTTCAGTGACCACTTCGTTATTAAGTAGTGTATTGTTTAGCCTCCATGCGTTTGTATTTTTTACAGATCTTTTCCTGTAATTGATATCTAGTCTCATGGCGTTGTGGTTGCAAAAGGTACTTGATACAATTTCAATTTTCTTAAATTTACCAAGGCTTGATTTGTGACCGAAGATATGATCTATCCTGGAGAATGTTCCATGAGCACTTGAGAAAAATGTGTATTCTGTTGTTTTTGGATGGAGTGTCCTATAAATATCAATTAAGTCCATCTTGTTTAATGTATCATTTAAAGCTTGTGTTTCCTTATTTATTTTCATTTTGGATGAGCTGTCCATTGGTGAAAGTGGGGTGATAAAGTCCCCTACTATGAATGTGTTACTGTCGATTTCCCCTTTTATGGCTGTTAGTATTTGCCTTATGTATTGAGGTGCTCCTATGTTGGGTTCATAAATATTTACAATTGTTATATCTTCTTGGATCGATCCCTTGATCATTATGTAGTGTCCTTCTTTGTCTCTTCTAATGGTCTTTATTTTAAAGTCTATTTTGTCTGATATTAGAATTGCTACTCCAGCTTTCTTTTGGTTTCCATTTGCATGAAATATCTTTTTCCATCCCCTTACTTTCAGTCTGTATGTGTCTCTAGGTCTGAAGTGGGTCTCTTGTAGACAGCATATATATGGGTCTTGTTTTTGTATCCATTCAGCCAATCTGTGTCTTTTGGTGGGAGCATTTAGTCCATTTACATTTAAGGTAATTATCGATATGTATGTTCGTATTCCCATTTTCTAAATTGTTTTGGGTTCATTATTATAGGTCTTTTCCTTCTCTTGTGTTTCTTGCCTAGAGAAGTTCCTTTAACATTTGCTGTAAAGCTGGTTTGGTGGTGCTGAACTCTCTTAGCTTTTGCTTTTCTGTAAAGGTTTTAATTTCTCCATCAAATCTGAATGAGATCCTTGCTGGGTAGAGTAATCTTGGTTGCAGGTTTTTCTGCTTCATCACTTTCAGTATGTCCTGCCACTCCCTTCTGGCTTGCAGAGTTTCTGCTGAAAGATCAGCTGTTAACCTTATGGGGATTCCCTTGTGTGTTATTTGTTGTTTTTCCCTTGCTGCTTTTAATATGTTTTCTTTGTATTTAATTTTTGACAGTTTGATTAATATGTGTCTTGGCATATTTCTCCTTGGATTTATCCTGTATGGGACTCTCTGTGCTTCCTGGACTTGATTAACTATTTCCTTTCCCATATTAGGGAAGTTTTCAACTATAATCTCTTCAAATATTTTCTCAGTCCCTTTCTTTTTCTCTTCTTCTTCTGGAATGCCTATAATTCGAATGTTGGTGCGTTTAATGTTGTCCCAGAGGTCTCTGAGGCTGTCCTCAGTTCTTTTCATTCTTTTTTCTTTATTCTGCTCTGCAGTAGTTATTTCCACTATTTTATCTTCAGGTCACTTATCCGTTCTTCTGCCTCAGTTATTCTGCTATTGATCCCATCTAGAGTATTTTTCATTTCATTTATTGTGCTGTTCATCGTTGTTTGTTTCATCTTTAGTTCTTCTAGGTCCTTGTTAAATGTTTCTTGCATTTTGTCTCTTCTATTTCCAAGATTTTGGATCATCTTTACTATCATTATTCTGAATTCTTTTTCAGGTAGACTGCCTATTTCCTCTTCATTTGTTAGGTCTGGTGGGTTTTTATCTTGCTCCTTCATCTGCTGTGTGTTTTTCTGTCTTCTCATTTTGCTTATCTTGCTGTGTTTGGGGTCTCCTTTTTGCAGGCTGCAGGTTCGTAGTTCCTGTTGTTTTTGGTGTCTGTCCCCAGTGGCTAAGGTTGGTTCAGTGGGTTGTGTAGGCTTCCTGGTGGAGGGGACTAGTGCCTGTGTTCTGGTGGATGTGGCTGGATCTTGTCTTTCTGGTGGTCAGGTCCACGTCTGGTGGTGTGTTTTGGGGTGTCTGTGGACTTATTAGGATTTTAGGCAGCCTCTCTTCTAATGGGTGGGGTTGTGTTCCTGTTTTGCTACTTGTTTGGCATAGGGTGTCCAGCACTGTAGCTTGCTGGTCATTGAGTGAAGCTGGGTGCTGGTGTTGAGATGGAGATCTCTGGCAGACTTTCACCATTTGATATTATGTGGGGCTGGGAGGTCTCTTGTTGACCAGTGTCCTGAAGTTGGCTCTCCCAGCTCAGAGGCACAGCACTGACTCCTGGCTGCAGTACCAAGAGCCTTTCATCCACATGGCTCAGAATAAAAGGGAGAAAAAGTAGAGAGAAATAATTAGTAGAAGTAGGAAGAAAGAAAGAAAGGAGGGAAGGAAGGAAGGAAAGAAGGAAGAAAGAAAGAAGAAAAGAAAGAAAGAAGGAAACAAAGAAAGAAAGGAGGGAGGGAGGGAGGGATGGTGGGAGGAAGGAAGGAAGGAAGGAGGGAAGGAAGGAAAGAAGAAAGAAAGAAGATAAAGTAAAATATAATAAAGTTATTAAATTAAAAAATAACTATTAAGAGAAAAAAACGGACGGATAGAACCTTAGGACAAATGGTAGAAGCAAAGCTATACAGACAAAATCTCACACAGAAGCATACACATACTCACAAAAAGAGGAAAAGGGAAAAAATCATAAACCTTGCTCTCAAAGTCCATCTCAATTTGGGATGATTCGTTGTCTATTCATGTATTCCACAGATGCAGGGTACATCAAGTTGATTGTGGAGTTTTAATCCACTGCTTCTCAGGCTGCTGGGAGAGATTTCCCTTTCTCTTCTTTGTTCTCACAGCTCCAAGGGGCTCAGATTTGGATTGGGCCCCACCTCTGCGTGTAGGTCGCCAGAGGGCGTCTGTTCTTAGCTCAGACAGGACAGGGTTAAAGGAGCCGCTGATTTGGGGGCTCTGGCTCACTCAGGCTGGGGGGAGGGAGGGGCGTGGAGTGCAGGGCGATCCTGCGGCGGCAGAGGCGGGCGTGACGTTGCACCAGCCTGAGGTCGCCGTGCGTTCTCCCGGGGAAGTTGTCCCTGGAACCCGGGAATCTGGCAGTGGCAGGCTGCACAGGCTTCCCCGAAGGGGGGTGTGGATAGTGACCTGTGCTCGCACACAGGCTTCTTGGTGGCAGCAGCAGCAGCCTTAGCGTCTCCCGCCTGTCTCTGGGGTCCGCGCTTTTAGCCGCGGCTCGCGCCCGTCTCTGGAGCTCCTTTAAGCAGCGCTCTTAATCCCCTCTCCTTGTGCAGCAGGAAACAAAGAGGGAAGAAAAAGTCTCTTGCCTCTTCGGCAGCTCCAGACCTTTTCCTGCACTCCCTCCCGGCCAGCCGTGGCGCACTAATCCCCTGCAGGCCGTGTTCACGCCGCCAACCCCAGTCCTCTCCCGGCGCTCTGACCGAAGCCCAAGCCTCAACTCGCAGCCCCGCCCGCCCCAGCGGGTGAGCAGACAAGCCTCTCGAGCTCAAGCTGGTGAGTGCCAGTCGGCCCTGATCCTCTGTGCAGGAATCTCTCTGCTTTGCCCTCCGCACCCCTGTTGCTGTGCTCTCCTCCATGGCTTCGAAGCTCCCCCTTCCGCCACCCGCAGTCTCCGCCTGCAAAGGGGCTTCTAGTGTGTGGAAACCTTTCCTCCTTCACGGCTCCCTCCCGCTGGTGCAGGTCCCGTCCCTATCCTTTTGTCTCTGTTTATTCTTTTTTCTTTTGCCCTACCCAGGTACGTGGGGAGTTTCTTGCCTTTTGGGAGGTCTGAGGTCTTCTGCCAGCATTCAGTAGGTGTTTTGTAGGAGTTGCTCCATGTGTAGGTGTATTTCTGGTGTATCTGTGGGGAGGAAGGTGATCTCCACGTCTTACTCTTCCGCCATCTTCCCTGGCCTTGGGTTTTTTATTTAACTTTAAAAAATAAGTATACAATTTTTAAAGGTTACTTTCCATTTACAGTTATTATAAAATATTGGCTATGTTCCCCATGTTGTACAATACATCCTTGAGCCTATCTTACACTCAGCAGTTTATACCTCCCACTCCCCCACCCCTTTGTTGCTCCTCCCCCTTCCCTCTCCCCACTGGTAACCACTAGTTTGTTCTCTATATCTTTGAGTCTGCTTCCTTTTTGTTAGATTCTCTAGTTTGTTGTACTTTTTAGATTCCACATGTAAGTGATATAATACAGTATTTGTCTTTCTCTGTCTGACTTATTTCAATTAGTGTAATACCCTCCAAGTCTATACACGTGGCTGCAAATGATAGTATTCCATTGTGTGTGTGTGTGTGTATATATATATATATATATATATATATGTTTATACCACATCTTCTTTATCCTCCCACCTGTTGATGGACACTTAGGTTGCTTCCATCTCTTGGCAATTGTAAATAATGCTGCTATGAACATTGGGGTGCATGTATCTCTTTGAATTAGTGGGGTTTTTTTTCAAATACATACCCAGGAGTGGAATTGCTGGGTCATATGGCAGTTTTATCAATATTTTTAGTTTTTTGAGTGTCTCCATACTGTTTCCACAGTGGCTACACCAATTTGCATTCTCAACAATGTACAAAGGTTCCCTTTTCTGCATATCCTTGCCAACATTTGTTATTTGTGTTCTTTTTGATGATAACCATTCTGACAGGTGTCAGATGATATCTCATTGTGGTTTTGACTTGCATTTCCCTGATGATTAGCGAAGTTGAGCATCTTTTCATGTGCCAGTTGGCCACCTGCATTTCCTCTTTGGAAAAATGTCTATTCAGTTCTTCTGCCCATTTTTTAGTCAAGTTGTTGTTGTTGTTTTTTGATGTTGAGTTGTATGAGCTGTTTATATATGTTGGATATTAACTTCTTATCAGTAATATCATTTGCAAATATTTTCTCCCATTCAGTGAGTTGTCTCTTCATTTTGTTGATGATTTCCTTTGCTGTACAAAAGCTTTTAAGTTTAATTAACTTAATTTGTTTATTTTTACTTTTATTTCCTTTACTCTAGGAGAGAGAAACACAAAAATATTGCTGAAATTTATGTCAAAGAGCATTCTACCTATGTTTTCCTCTAAGATTTTTATAGTATCTGGTCTTACATTTAGGTCTTTAATCCATTTTGAGTTTATTTTTGTATATGGTGTTAGAGAATGTTCTAATTTTATTATTTTACTTGTAGCTGTCTGGTTTTCCTAACATCACTTGTTGTAGAGGCCTTCTTGATTTTACCTCTGCAGTAGCTCTCAAGTGCATCTCTTTCCATTTCAACCATCTTCACCATAATTCAGTTTTTCCATATTACCTCCTGTCAACTTGTACCCACTCTTGCCCATCCAGTGTATGCCCCGCATTGTAGATGAAATGACCAAAAAGGACCTTTAAGGCTCATGCTAAACCCTGTAGGAAATAATAATAACAATCATCCTCACCATTGCTAAAATTTGTTGGGTACTTTTTATGTGCCAGACATTATTTTTTTTTAATTTTTGGTAAAGTGAGCCCTTAAATATAAGAAATCATCCTTTTTTTTTGCTATGCCCTAGGAGGGAAGTCAGTCTTATGACTTGTTCATAATACTTTCTGTATCTTTGTGGGAAAAACACATGCACACACACACATACACACACACACACACACACACACAAACACACATCAATGTATCCTAGGTGTTATACTTGGTTTAAGATGAACCATGATTTGGGACTATATTTTCTTGACTCCTGAAAAAAATGGTTTTCTGAGTTGAATTATAAAGTCTGTTTGTTAAAATTTTGTTATAACTTGGAAAAACCCTGCACTGTCTCTCCTATGTTTATTATCTTTTTTTTTTTTCATTTTTCTAAGTGCCCAGAACACAACACTCCACCTCCTATCATTAATCTCAGGTTGGCTTGCATTTTTTTTTTGAGGTAATTTTATTTTTCTTTTTACCTTTTTGCACCCCCACACTCATTTTTAATTTAGCTAAACACACACCCTTCTACCTCTCATACACATTTCAAAAAGTATAATGTTAGGTTATAAAAGAAAACTATCATCCATCAACTATATTAGATGTCATTCACAGTTTTATATTTGTAATAATAAAATCTACAAGGAAGTAATACTTTTTCTATAATCCTTCTTTCTAACACATTTAACATCTTAGAAACTTTCCTGAAAATATACCCATTGTTTTTAATATTGCTTCTTTGATTTCATACTAAACTTATGTTTATCACATGATTGCTCACCCAATTATACAACAAAATTAAAAGCATCATCAAATAGTTCAATAGGAATATAGGAAAATGTAGTTTGGTTCATCAAATGATGCAGAAAATAATGTGACAACAAAAAAATCTGATTGCAAGTGAGATATTAGTTGTACTAGAATCTGTAACCCCATACTTTAAGAAAACAGAGATATGAAGAGAATAGAAGTGTATAGGCACAGTAATATCACTAAAAGAAAATACCACAGCAACATAATATATAATATTTATGCCTAAATATTCAATGTGACATATTCTAAGTTATGTGAGGGAAAGGCCACACCTTGTTCAAACTGGTATTGATAATCACCTTGCATAACCCAGTGCTCATATTATTTCCCACATTATGTTAAGTAAATATTTATCAGATAATGAATAGGAACCATTCTAAGTTCATCTTCCCTAAGCAAAAAAGAAAACAATAATATGATGTCTTTGTATGTGTAATATGTATATATGTATATAAAATTTCTCCAAACTTTCTCTTTCTGAACTACCTTTGTCTAATGAATTCTTTCACTAATTTTTTTAATATCAATTACTTAAACTATATGGTCTTAATATAATTTTTAAAAATCTCTATATACCTAGCCAAATCCTTCAAAGTCTCCTAAATTATTTTCTTACATTGCCAGAGATATTTAGAGATGCTGTTTCTCAGTTAACTTGAAGCATATGCTTTGTGAAAATAGGCTCAGTCATCTTTACTTTTTCTCTTCTATTCCTGGAGCCAAGCAGGCCAGTCAAAAGGCAAGTGAACAGAGTATCCCTCATCTAATTAGGTCTCTTTAAGGCGAGACAAAATGTGAGGAAGGAAGAACACCAAGGACTCCAAGTAGCTGGGCTGGCCCAGTCCAACAGTGATAGGCCTTCAAGAAGCACAGCAAACAAACTGACATTATGTCCACAGGTTATCATTATCCTCTTTTTTTTTTTTTTTTTTTTTAAGCCTGATGGATTCCTCCCCTCCACAGTGATGCTTCCGGGCGTCTCTCACTGCTGGGGAGTAATTGACCGTTGGTTATCATTAAAGATGGTAGGTAGAAAAGAAGTGGGGAGCATGGGCAAGGTGTGGGGGAGGGTGGAGGGAGACGAAAGACAGGGTCAGAGGTAGCCACCAGCTCCAGCTCCTCCTAGCGTCTATTCTCCCTCCTGAACTCCACTGACCTTTCGCTTTGGAGCCAGCTGGGGCTGAAAGAGATTTAATTGAATAGATTCCTCAGATGTGTTTGGAGTACGGGTGATGAAGAAGGGAGGAGGAGGGAAGGAAGGCTGGATACCGTGGTGAAAAGAGAGAAGAGGGGGAGGGAACTTTCCATGACCTTCAAAGACTAATTGCCTGGCTCTTCCCAGGCCCTTATTGGAGGCTGACTTGCACAGGGCTCCTGTTGTCTGGTGTAGCCAAAGCTCTCCAGCCACTCCCTGAACCCCAGCTTCAGAAATGCAGCACCGGCAGCCGCTCCCCGGTGACCTCCGGTCCAATCAATAGCAGGCCGGCCAAAGTGGCTGCAGCTCCCCTCTGCCCTTCTTGGGCAGAGCTGCATAACAGGCTCTGTGCATCCCAGTTTTCCCAACCTTTCTCATTAGTCTGAGCCCAGGAGAAAAAAAGAGGGGTACAGGATTGACCAGAAGCACTGATATGTGTGCATGTGTGTGTGTTTGAGACTTCTTCAGTGTTAGTTTAATGGAAGAAAATCGAAGCCATTGAGAGAAATCAAACCTCTCCTCTGGCACTCCCTCTATCTTGTTTCCATTGTTTCTTTCTGAAATTATAAATCACAGGGAGTAACAAGATTAAGAGTTTATCCACGAACACTGCATCTCCCTATATCTCCCGGCTCTCTAAACCCTGTCTTTATGGGGCTTTTGTGTGTGTGTGTGCATGTGAGTTTTTTTTTTTTTAACATAAGTAAAAAGGAGTCAGTGAATGTCAGCTGAGTTAAATGGGTGACAAGGGAGATGGAAAGAAGAAAATTCATCCCTTCTTGTCTTTGAGAGCAATTTAATTAGGCCCAAGCCCCCTGTGAGTGGGTAGGAAAAAGGCTGGGGGTGGCTTGTCTAGGCTTCCTCTAAAGGCAAAAGCGGCCTTGGACGCTGTGTAAGTGCCTGTGCACACACACAA
>NW_021703783.1:12989572-13052072 GCF_005190385.1 Monodon monoceros | reverse complement strand
TTTATTTTGGAAATTAAATGACTTTCCATCTTAAAGTGTTTGTTAATTAGAAGACATTAGCTTCATAAATTTCAACTCTTTAAATCAGCTCAGTATGTGACAAAAAATCATAGAAAGGGTCAATCTATTTTCTCCAATTAGATGTAAACCAGCCAAAAGTGAAAATTGTATTTAAGGCTTAAGGTAAAAGAGTTTATACTAAAGATGTTTTCTGTACATTTTTCTTTTTAATTTTTTTAACTCTTGGAAAATATATATGACATACGGTAGTCTTAGAGCATGACGTGCATTTGTTTTGTACCACATTTTGTACAGCAATCACTGAATAAAGAGGGACCCAGAAAAAATTACAATGGCATCGACATTGATATAGCAGTGCTAAGAAGAGGTGATGTAACTCAGCCTTAGACTGCACCCTCAAGAAATCATGTTGAATTTCACAACAGGTAAGCATCTTGACAAATCCTTCTGAGTATGATGAAAGCAGCTTGCAAAAATAGCATAAGAGTACATCCTGGATAACACTTCAGGTACATCAATTTTGTTCTGGGGACTGTTATGGTATTATACTTAACTAGAGATATAGCAAGGTACTCCTTCAACCATGCCATTGATCTTACTAAGCCAGTGCCAATAATATTTCTATACTACGAAATTTATTAGCTGCTTAAAGTTGAACATTTTTAATTCTGAAATTTTATTAACCTTATGTTGATAAAAGTATTAGCGTAAGAAAAGTACTCTGGATCTCACAACTACTACACATTGGCTAGACTATAGAGACTCCTTAGAGTGACATTATTTTCAAATTTAGATATTCCATATGTTATTCTCTAAGTGCTATTATTTAAAGTGTGCTTATGTGGAGCAGAACAGAAACTAGATTTTCCCACAAATACCACTGATACCAATTTTCCAAAAATACCAGTCTTCTAAAACTCTGCATTCACTTATTTATTTTATTTTTTTGTTCAACATCTACTAAATGAACCTCTTCTACGTTCCTGTGTATAGTTTGTTCATTATTTTATCCCCAGCACTCAGTACAATGCCTGGCATACAGTAGGCACACAACAAAAGTATTTAAATATATAGATTAAATTTTTTGGTAATGTTATTCAATAGTAGAACAAAAGCTGTAATTAAGGAAAATACTGAAATTCCATGCTTCTTTTTTGAATTCTAACAGAAAATTTTCACTCAAGCCATGACACACTTACATGCATAATAAACACATTTATTTGCCATAGACTGGATGAAAATGGCTATTATCTCGTTATTGTCCTAGAGCCTCAAGTAGACAAAATAGTATGTAATAAGGTTTAAAAGTAGAGCAGGATCCCAGATGAAACCCAGATTAAGAGACTTCTCTATTATTTTACATAAGCAGGGAAGGCAGATTAAGGAGTCATGATTGGCAAAAACGTCAGACTAGAGAAGTCGGTGCTGAGGACAGAGGGAGAATTGATTTCTGAGAAAACATCCTCTTACAGATTAAAAAATAACTTTGGAGAACCATTAGCTATGAAATACTAACTAAAGGCAAGTAGCAAATTAATCCTCTACATCCTCCCTCCTTGGATTAGGAAATAGCAGTTGAAGAATTCACTTGAGATGGCCCCTTCCATCTACCTACGTTTAACTGGCTTCCTGGGAGAAGCAGACTATCACACATACCAAGAGCACTTCCCTCAAAAACTAGCAGTATTCCATTATGAAGAAAACGTCCATTGAGTAAGTAACATAAATGGTGTGTATTTGCATTTCTATTGGCAACATTTAATCTTGGCACTACCTCTGACCACTACTGGTAAAGTCCACAGTTAGAAGTAAGAAAATTTAAAATAACTAATATAACTGGAAGACCATAAGACCCCCAAATTTTGCAACATGCTGTAAAGATGATGCAATTTAAAAATTAGATTCAAACATGTGGATCAGAGAGGGAAATTTAGACTTTTACATTAAGTTCATTATTTTAAAGTTTCATGGGACTGCAAAGATCAGAGGTGATACCAACAGCTTTAAAATGAAAAGGGAAACGTACAATGTAATTTAAATTTTAGAAATCATATTTTTCTTATATTTTCTTTCAGGGTATTCTACATAGTAGGCAAACAAAATTAGTCATAGGGGAATGAAAGAATGAATGTGAATATAAATGAATCTATCTAAGAAAGACATTTTTGTGAAAACACAAATCACTGTTGGGTGCCAAATATATTATTTCCCACATATTATACATTTCTGAGGTATTTTATAATTAAAAAATTTTAATATGATCATCCCTGTGCCTATGCTAATATTTCTTTAATCAGGGTGAAAATATTTACTAAGCAGAGAATTTTTAAAATATTAGATTAAAATTGCAAGAGATTTTCCAATTTATTGATTCCATAAATTGGTTTTATATATCACTACAAAAATGAAATGCACAAGACACTCCAAATGACACTGTGAGTGTAAGTTGGAATGCCAAAAATAACATGTAGTTATTGGAAACAGTGTTACAATCTCTGGATAAATCTGACTCTGTTAATATGGCCTAAGAATGTAACTTTTAAAATACATATTACATTCATTTATTCTTACATTGTGGGTGATGAACAAGAAAAATAATCTCTCAAAAAGCATAATTATAAAAAATACATTCAAAATTATTTGCAGTTGACATCTGCTTCTAGTCATGATAGAGTAAGAGACTGGATTTACACTCCCATCCTCAACAACTAAAAAATGAAACAAAATATATGAAGTGAAACTCTGCAAATATTGGAAATAAGCAGCATAAGATGGTGATCCTGAAAGAAGGGAAACAAATGAGGTAAGCATTCTGATTGTCCCAGATTCTTGCCTGAAGGCAATTTCCAGTCTATAGTGCAAGGAAGGGAATTCCAAACAGAGCCCAGGGGACTCTCTGAGTTGGAGAGATGAATTGGAAATTGAGAAGGCCAAGGTGGCTGTAATTTGTAAACACAATACTGAAGAATGTGTACCAGAGGTGAAACAGAGAAAGCTACAGAAATGTGCAGAAGGGTCCACTTTAATCTTTGGTTTAGTACTTCTTTGGGCATTTATAAGAATTCATGAATTTACCTGAGGTAGTGGGGGAAAAAAAAAAGACTGGAAAGCATTGGGCTGAACAATGATCAGAGTTCACAGAAGGCTAGGAATAATTTGTTTTCCCACGAGCCAGAACAGAAAGAACTGATAATACAAGAGGCATCAGAAGAGACCTTAAAAACACAATGCATAAGTGGTGGGGTTAAATTAGTCCCAAATTAAAGGCATTTGCCATAATAAACTATAAGGGTAAGCCTCAAAAGACTGTAATAAGATTCCTCTTTCTGAAACCAAGTCAAACGTTGTTTAAGGGAGTACAACAAAATCCAGCACCCAGCAGTATGAGATCCACATTGTCCCTTATTCATTAAAAAATTATCAACATGCAAAGAAGCAGAAAAATGTAAACCATAACAGGAGAAATTGTATCAATACAAACTGACTGAAAAGCAGCAGAGACAATGGAATTATCTGACAAGGTTATTAAAACAGCTATTTTTCATATATTCATATTTTTTTAAAGTTAGAGGAAAATATGACCAGGATGATTAGAGTAATATAAAATGTAAAAAACACTAATAGTACTTCTACAGATTAAAAAATACAATGCCTGGAAAAATAAGTACACTAAATAGAATTAACAACATATTAGCATGCTAATCACTGCAGAGTAAAAGGTAAGTGAATTTAAGGCAGAAAAAAAAAGCAAAAACAAAAATCAAAACACAAAACCCTATCCAAAAATGAAGCACAGGAAGAAAAAATGTGAATGGAAAGCAAAATATCAGTGAACTCTGTAACAGTATCAAGCAGTCTAACATATGTGCAATAGAAGTCTGAGAAGGAAAAGTAGCAGAAAATATATTTGGAGAAGTAATGGCCAATTCCACCCCCCAAATTTTATAGAGATTATAAAATCACAGACTTGATTATAAAACCAAAACAGAAAAAAATATGAAAACATCATAGATTCTTTAAAATTAGTCACACAGAGAAAAATCTAAAAGCAGTCAGAAAGAAAAACACATTACACAGATAAGGATTATAGCAGACTTGTTGTCAGAAACTATGCAAATGAGATGAAAATAGAGCAATATCTTTTAAGTAATGAAAACGTTTTAAAAACCTATCAATCCGGGGCTTCCCGGGTGGTGCAGTGGTTGAGAGTCCGCCTGCCAATGCAGGGGACACGGGTTCGTGCCCCGGTCCAGGAGGATCCCACATGCCGTGGAGCGGCTGGGCCCGTGAGCCATGGCTGCTGAGCCTGTGCGTCTGGAGCCTGTGCTCCGAAACGGGAGAGGCCACAGCAGTGAGAGGCCCACGTACGGCAAAAAAAAAAAAAAAAAAAAAATGCCTATTAATCCAAATTCTATGTCCAGCAAAATAACCTTTGATGAAATAATCAGGTTTTCAGGAAATAATCATTACAGTTGTAATTTGCATTTTTACAAAGCTATTTTAAAAAAAACAAAAAACTTTGAATGGTAAATATGTGGCGGAATATAAAAGACATTTTTTCCTTATTTTCAGTTTCTTTAAAAGATAATCTACTGCTTAAAGTGAAATAAAAACAATGTGTCATGAGTGTGATAAATTAAATAATAGGTCTCTAAAGATGTCTACTTACTGATCCCTAAAATTTATGAATATCTTACTTTACATTCAAGAGGAACATTCAGATGTGAGTAAGTAAAGGTCTTGAGATGGGAGATTATCCTGAATTATTCAGCTGGCACAATGTCATCCGAGGGATCTTTTTTTTTTTTTGCGGTACGCGGGCCTCTCACTGTTGTGGCCCCTCCCGTTGCGGAGCACAGGCTCCGGGCGCGCAGGCTCAGTGGCCATGGCTCACGGGCCCAGCCGCTCCACGGCATGTGGGATCTTCCTGGACCGGGGCATGAACCCGTGTCCCCTGCATCGGCAGGTGGACTCTCAACCACTGTGCCACCAGGGAAGCCCCATCACAGGGATCTTTACAACAGAGAGTCAGAAGAAGAAAGAGGAGGGATTATAGAAATAGAGGGCAGAGAAAAGGGCACAAGCCAAAGAAGCAAGGAAGCCTCTAGAATCTGGAAAAAAGAATAAAATTCTCCCCTAGAGTCTTTAGATAAAATGCAGCCCTTCAGATCAACTTTAGACTTCTGACCTCCAAAATTATAAGATAATACATTTGTTGCTTTAAGCCACTAGATTTGTGATAATTTGTTACAGCAGCAATAGAAAGCAGATACAGATTTTGGAAATAAGATAATGAGTACTTCTGTGACAAAAATTGTAAAATGTATAAGACACTTTGGAATTGGGTAACAGGTAGAAGTTGCAAGAATTTTAAGGGTCATAATAGAAAAGTCTAGATTGCTTTGAACAAGGTGCTATAATAGAAATAATAACATCTTTCTGGTGAGCACTCAGAAGGAGTCAAAAACAGGTTGAGAAAACCTGTATCATCGTAGAGAATACCTAAATCATCATAAACATATTGTTGATAGAAATATGGACATTAAAATCACTGCCAGTTGAGGGAAATGAGGAACATGTTATTGGAAACTAGAGGAAAGGACATCTTCATCATATAGTGGCAGAAAGCTTAGCTGAATTGCATTCTATGGTTATATGGAAAGTAAAGCTGGTAAGTAATGAACCTGGATATTTTTTCTGAGAATACTTCCAAGCAAAGTGTTGAATGTGTAAGCTGATTTCTTCTTGGAGCTTATAGTCAAATATGAGAGTAAGAGATAAACTGAGAGAAGAAATTGTTTAGCAAAATGAAACTAGGAAATTCTCAGCCTATCCAGATTGCAAAGGATGCTAAAATTAAGAGACCCATTGTCAGAAAAATGCATTACAGAGAGAAAGCCAATTGTGTGGGGAGATAATCTTTTGCCAGTGCCTTAGAGGAAACAAAAATCACAGTATTCAGTAACACAGTGGGCTCTTTGAATAGATTAGACACATGACTCATGGATACTCTCAATCATCTCAGCAGAAACCAAAAATAAAGATGAGATTTTTCAAAAAAAAAAGTCTGTAAAGGTACCTCTTTTTTTAATGGAGTGAATGCCATGACATATATAGGAGATCCAGAGGGTTTTAAAGAGTATTATATCAGCAGAAACACTGCCAGATTTGGCTGAAAGGAGCAGACAGGATAGAATGAAAGACCACCAGATTCTCAAAATTCTAAGGCAATAATTAGGCAGATAAAAACTACTTAGTTGCAAAGGAAGGTTGACTCAGTGGGCAGAGCTTTGGGCATAGGGAAAGAGCTGAGGGCCCAGAGGGCAAAGCCACAAGTCCAGGCTTTGAAACCTTAAGGAGTTTGTCTAGTTGGATTTTGAAATTGCTTGAGACCAGAGACTCGTTTTCCTTTCATTTATTCCCCCTTTTGAACTGGAATATCCATAACTCTTAACTTATGCCTGTCTGACCATTGTATTTTGGGAAGTAAATACTTATTTTTTGAGTTTTAAGATTAACAGTTGGAAAAGAATTCTACTCCAGGGATGGATTATACCAAGAGTTTCATCCATGTCTAATATAGATGGATTAGGTGATGGTATTTGGGAGTTTTGAGCTGATATGACTTAAATGGGATTGAGGAGTCCAGTCGATGCTTCTATGAGCTAATACTTTTAAGGAACTTAGGTTAGGGTAGATGTATTTTGCATTTGGAATAGATGTGAACTTTTGAGGGCCAGAGGATAGATTGTAGTAGGCTGAATAATGGATCCTTACATTCAAAAGAGACTTTTCAGGTGTTATTAAGTCGATGATCTTGAAATGGGAAGATTATCCTGAATCTGGGTAGGCCTTATGGAATCACAAAGCTCTTTATGAGAGGAGGCAAAGGTCAAAAAAATAGAAGTAGATGAGATGACAGAAAGAGAGCCTGGAGGAAGGAGCCACATTTTGAAAGTGGAAAAGGAGGCTATGAGCCAAACCATGAAGGCAGCCTCTAGAATCTGGAAAAGGAAATAAATTCTCCCTAGTTTCTCCAGACGGAACACAACCCTGAAGCTCAATTTTGAACTTCTGACCTCCAGAACTATAAAAGAATAAATTTCTGTCATTTTAAGCCACTAGATGTGTAATTTGTTACAGTAACATTGGAAAACTAAATCAGTAGTATTAACAAATTTGTGGAAATAAAATGCCTAATAACAATATCATGAAGGATGGAGGAGGAGAGAAATGGAAGCATAGAGTTGTAAGTTTCTTACATTATTTGAAAGTAGACTTACTTTCAAATAAGTCTACTTATTTGGTTAGGTTAAAGATGTATACTGTTGGGGCTTCCCTGGTGGCACAGTGGTTGGGAGTCCACCTGCCAATGTAGGGGACGTGGGTTCGTGCCCCGGTCCGGGAGGATCCCACATGCCACGGAGCAGCTGGACCCGTGGGCCATGGCCTCTGGGCCTGCGCATCCGGAGCCTGTGCTCCGCAGCGGGAGAGGCCACAGCAGTGGGAGGCCCACATACCGCAAAAAAAAAAAAAAAAAAATGTATACTGTTAGCCCAAGGACAACTGCTAAAAAAAATTAAATAAGAGGATAGCAAGTAAGTGAATAGTGGAGATAGAATAGAATCATAAAAAATATTCAATTCTATCAAAAGGAGACAGGTAAAGAGAAAAAAACAAAATTACAAATAATGGAAGAGGAGAATAGAAAATAACAACATGACATAGTTAAACCTAACCATTTTGATAATTACATTAAGTGGAAATATCCTAAACTTCCTAACTAAAAATCAGATATTGCCATCCTAGATAAAACTGTTACCTACAGTAATATAATGTTTGAGAACAACAACAAATGTAAAGCCACTTTATATATAAAGGCACAGGTAGAATAAAAATATATATACACACATACATACACACACACACTTTGTTAAGACTAATTATAAGAAAGCTGGAGTTGTGGTATAAATATAAGAGTAAGTAGATTCTAGAGAAAGAATAAAAGGGATAAAGAAAAAAACTTTATAATAATAAAAGTTTCATTTATCAAGAGGATGAAACTGTTCTAGAGATATATGTTCTTTATAACTGAGCTTCAAAACATAAAGCAAGGGCTTCCCTGGTGGCGCAGTGGTTGAGAATCCGCCTGCTGATGCAGGGGACATGGGTTCGTGCCTCGGTTTGGAAAGATCCCACATGCCGCGGAGCGGCTGGGCCCGTGAGCCATGGCTGCTGAGCCTGCGCGTCCAGAGCCTGTGCTCCACAACGGGAGAGGCCACAACAGTGAGAGGCCCGCGTACCGCAAAAAATAAAAATTAAAAATTAAAAACAAAACATAAAGCAAAAACACAAAGAACTGAAAGGAAAAATAGATAAATTTAAAATTATAGTTGGAGATTCTCAACACTTTCTGAGTAATTCAAAGAATTCCAATTGGACAGAAAATCAATAGGATATAATAGAATTCAATAGCACAACATTCTTGAACAAATGAATTGGTATTGTACTGTATAGAATACTCCACCAAACAGCAGAAGGGTACATGTTACTTTCAAATGTAAATGGAGCATACCTGCATTCTGAGCAGTAAAAGAAGTTATAATTTTCAAAGAAAAAAAAAACTGGACAAAATATATTCTCTGACCCCAGTAAAGTTAAACTTGAATCAATAACAAACAATATCTGGAAATCAAATATTTAGAAATTAAACAAAACATTCTAAATATCCCATTAGTCAATGAAGAAGTCATAAGGGAAATTAGACAGTACATTTAACTGCATAAAAATGAATCCAGTGTTTTTAAATGTTGTGGGATAAAGCTAAAGCAATTTTGAAAAAAAATTTATAGCACTTGAAACAAGAAAGATCTCAAATTTTTGACCTATGATTTTACTTTTAGTGACTAGAAAATAAGAAGAAAAAATTGATTCAAAAATAATCAGAAGGAAGGAATTACCAAGGATAAAGACAAGAGTAAGTGAAATAGAAAACATAAAAAACAATGGAGGAAGCTAAAGAAACTCCAAATTGATCTTTTTAAAATTCAATAAAATTTATAAACTATTAGTAAACTAGTGAGAAAAATAAAGGTAAACCACAAATGACCAATATCAGAATTTAAAAAGGGAACATCACTAAAGATTCCACCACATTAAAATGATGAGAATATTTTGAATAACCCCGTGCCAATTCAATAACTGACATAAAATAGATGAATACCTCAATATAACCTAACTAACAAAGCTTACTCTTAAAAATACATAAACTAAATAACTTTTATATTTTAAAGTAATTGGGTATGCAGTTAAAAATCTTTCCACAAAGAACTCTAAGCCCATAAGTGAATTCTAACAAACATTTAAAAAAATAAAACAATTCCACAACCTCTCCTGGGAAATAAAAGAAGAGGATATACTTCCCAGCTCATTGTATCCAGGAGCATTAATCTGACACCAACATCAGAAAAAATATTATTAAAAAATTACAGACAAATATCTTTGAACATAGATTATAAAATATTTAATCCAAATTTAGCAAATTCAATTTAGCAGTATATATCGATAAAATGGATCATACATCATAACCAAGTTGCGTTATCCTGGGAATGCAAGGACAGTTTAACATTCAAAAATCAATCATCACAATTCACTCTATTAAAAGGCTAAAACACAAAAAATATATAACCATTCAATAGTTTCAGGATAGATGCAGAAATAGCATCTATCAAAATTCAACATCCATTTATGTTTAAAAAAAAACTCGTAGTAAACTAGGTTGATTAAAGGCATGTATACAACTTTCACCATTCTTAGAGGTGAATATGTAAATATTTTCCCCTAAGATCATTAACTAAACAATAAAATCCATTGCCACTGCTTGTAAAGAAAATTGTAGTGGAGATCCTCATCTGGTAAATAAAGGAAGAAAAAAATAATACCATGTAAATTGGAAATAAATAAATAACATATTCCTTAATTGAGAGATAACATGAGGTTCTACTCAAAAATACTAAGAAATCTACAGAAATAAGTGAGAAATAAGTGAATTTAGCAATATCATAGTAAACAAAGTCAATATGCAAGACAAACTATATTTTATATAATGCCAATGAACAACTGAAAATTGAAATAAAAATATACATGTACAATAGTATCGAAAAATATGAAATTCTTAGGGATAAATTTTACTAATACATGTGCAAGACCAAGACACTGACGATTACAATTCATTGCTAACAGATATTAAAGAAAAACTAAATAAATGAAGAAAAATTCCCTATTCATGTATTGGAAGATACAATAATCTTAACAGGTCAGCTATCTCCAAGTTTATCTATAGATACAATGCAAACCTAATTAATTCCCAGAAAGCTTTTATTTTATTTTTTTGATGTGGACCATTTTTTTTTTTTTTTTTTTTTTTTGCGGTACGCGGGCCTCTCACTGTTGTGGCCTCTCCCGTTGCGGAGCACAGGCTCCAGACGCGCAGGCCCAGTGGCCATGGCTCACGGGCCCAGCCGCTCCGCGGCATGTGGGATCTTCCCGGACCGGGGCATGAACCCGTGTCCCCTGCATCGGCAGGCGGACTCTCAACCACTGCGCCACCAGGGAAGCCCCAGATGTGGACCATTTTTAAAGTCTTTATTTAATTTGTTACAACATTGCCTCTGTTTTTATGTTTTGGTCTTCTGGCCGTGGGGCATGTGGGATCCTAACTGCCCAACCAAGGATCAAACCCTCATCCCCTGCATTGGAAGGCGAAGTCTCAGCCACTGGACAGCCAGGGAAGTCCCATCCCAGGAAGCTTTTTTAAAAACTTTGGCAAGCTAATTCTATAATTTACATGGAAATATAAAGGACCTAGATTAGTCACCAATTACTGATCTATAGCATCATGGATGAATCTAGAAACATCATGCTAATTGATGAAAACACACCTAAAGATAACATATTATATGATTTCTTTTATATAAAGTTCCAGAAAAAGAAAAATTATAGTTATGGAAAGCATATTAGTAGTTGTAAAAGATGAGGGTTGGGAGGATAGGACTGACTACAGAGAAGCATGAATGAACCTTTGAAGAGGTAGTAATGTTCTATATCATGGGTTTGTTGCTTAAACAAAAATTAATTTGTCAAAATTAATTAACTCCTACATGTAAAATAAGTAAATTTATATTATGTTAATATAACTCAATAAAGTGGATTAAAAATTAGTTGATTAAAAATCTGAGGAAACCAATTTGATGTATTAAGAATGTTGACATGGTAGAGATTTGAAAAGACAAGTCTACCTTAATGTTTCCTAAAAATGTATGACCCTGGTTAGATGAATAAGTGAAAGAATGAATAAACGAATGTTACAATGAAGGAAAAATTGAGGGTATGTAAACAGAGTAAGAGCAAGAATGATTGCTTCATAATTAGAAGACAAAAAATATTTGTAGTTTTGGTGTGGTCATACTTTGGAGTTACATAAACTAAGGCACCTTTTATGAATGTGTGTGCAATTGTGTGTATGAGAGAGCTGGAAATGTAATTTTATTGGCCAAAGCAATAGGTTCAAGCAAGTTCATTACTTTTGTTTAGATGAAGGTGAGAAAGGGAATTTTATTTTACCATGACTAAAATTTCTAACTCTAAAATAATACAGAATGCCAAAATTTCATATGGGGGAAAACAGTTCCCTAAAATATCAACTTAACTGCATTTATATTAAAATGGTGCTGATAAAGTATCTCTCACAATTCTAAGGTTTTCCAAATATAGACCTTGCATACAAAGTCTCCGTATGGCAAGCAAAGTCAGAAATAGCTAAAATTGCAATAGAAAAAAAAATCTTTAACAGAAAGACCATTTAGACATGATCCTTTCCAAACATCACATCACTTCCCTCCACTCCTTTTACAAATTAGAAAATGAAAATTTAGAAATGTGTATTCACTTACCTAACCTCAGAGTGTGGCAGAGCCTAAACAGTAAGCCAAAACTGGATTTTTACCAACTTTTTTTTTTTTTACAATGTTGCACTCCTTGTGTTCATCAAAACACAATTCAATTGGGAATAGGTAATGCTAACATTAAAAAAATATATATCTCTAAGCACCTCTTGGGAAATCACAAACTTACTCCTCAGATTTAGAGCAGCCCCTGGGGCAGATATGTAGTTTTCTGTCAAATGCAACAAGTCTTTCACCAATCAAATTACACCTACCTCACAAATTTTCAAAGTTAAAAAATCATGGGTGCCAGCAATGACTGACAACAAAAAAAAGGAGTGTAAAACACACCCACAGCCAATACTGAAACAAGATGTTGAAGGAATAAAAAGCCATGATTACAAGCTATAGATGATAGACATATAGCAGGCTTTCAACGCAGTGTTAAAACATAATTTAAATGGGTATAAAGCTCTTTTTACTGGGATAACCAAATTGTTATCTAATTATCATTGACATCTTGATACTGTACAAATGTATGTTGTACTGTTTTGAAAGAAAAAAATGATATTTCAAGCAAATTCAGAACATATCACAAATTTAATCACTTCATAAAATATTTACGTAGCAATATAGTACAAAGAAGGAAAGATGTTTTGCAAAATAATATAGTTTATGTATTTATCTTGGAAAAAATACCTTTGCTTAGCCCTTTTCTATAACTGAGTTTGAATGCAAAGTAAGATATCCTTACTAAATACTTTATGTCCTTCAGAATATTTTAGTGATGATTTCTGTGGTGTTGGGAGGAGACTATATAAAACACATTTGCTAGGATGAGTTATTCTGATTGTTTCTGTTAGCCAGGATATTTTGGTAAATTATTGTTGAATATGAAGAAAGGAATGAGCTCAAAGGTAGTCCCAGCAGGTAGTAAATATTTTTAAGTGTTATGCATTTTATATCTATCTATATATAAATTCTTTGTACTGTTTCTAAAAGAATATAATTTTATACAATTAAAAGATGAAGAAACAGAAACTTAGAAATAAAACTTAGAATAAAACTTATTGATTCTGTTTCTCTGAAGAACTCTAATACAACCAGGATCCCTTTAAATTATCTATCGTAATTTCCAGCACAAAAGTTGGCATCGATCTCTGATCAACTATGTGTCTAAACTTTAGGAGACATGTATTGAGCACATCCATTCTCCAAAAGGCTGATGGAAGACAAAAAATGACAAATATCCTAGATTCCAAGAATGCTTTTATAGGATTGTTCATACCATGCTCTGCTTCTAGGGTAAGTGAAGAGAAATTTAACAGTTGTGCAATTCATCAGGTAATCAGCCAGAGAGTGAGATGTCCATTTAAAAAGACAACACTACTATTCAACACTGATTTTACTGATGCTCATCTTATGTATCTTTGGATGGGAAAACACCCTCCTGAGGAAGAGAGGAAATACCTTTTCAGCAGAAATTCTTCACTTCTTTCAAAATTACCTATGTGCCTTCCTCTCAGCTCATATTGCTTGGGCTGCAGGAAACCAACAGATGGAAAATATGTAGAATGTTTTGAATTGGTTATCTGGCCAAGATGGGGTAGAAAGCAGAGAAATTCCTATTTACATGCTAGGATGGGGAGGTAATTTTGAGAGGAATGAACAGATAAAACTTCTAATTAAGCTCATTAATGACACCCTGGGCCTATTAAGTATTAGGACATAGATGGGGGGCTTGAGTAATTTCCTCCATTGAACAGTATGAAATGTATGAGAAATTCCAAGACAGCAGGACAGCCTTGTTGCTATAGACGATGTTAGATTTGTTAGTAACAGAACAAGGTCAAACTTCTAGATTCTCACATCAAAGAAAAGAGTGAAGTTAAGGAATTTTTCTATGTTAAGAAATTTTATTTTGTGTAACTTTAAGGTTTCTTATAGCTTCCAGATTGCTGGGCAAAAAAAGGTTTCATATAGCTTCCAGATTTTTGACACTGCTGAATTCTAATCATGGTAGAATTTACAGATTTGCCTTGTATATGATAGTTAGTACATTGATTGGGAAAGAAGGTGAGCCCAATAATTTGACCAGAACTATCTGAGAGGATTTAAAGTATTCATAGCATCCTAATCCCCTACATCACACTAAAACATCTTTTATTCCTTCATTACCTGAGGAAGCACTTTTTCTTCCCTTGGCCTATCTCGGCTTTCAACATGCCTTCCCCCCTAAGCTTAATCATTTCTAGCTTTTGATTTAAAGTGGGAGACATGTGACTGACTCTTCCACTTAAACACTTCAAGGCCATTGCAGGGTTATCAGTTGGTCTGATTTCAATATTGTGGTATATCAGGGAATAGGGAGACCTGAAAAGAGGGAGAGAGATGGGGGAACAGCCCAGCAGTGGAGTAGCAGAACATCTACACTTATGGTTTAAGTTTGTGTCTTATATGGGAGCTAAGACAATTACAGTAGTAACACCAAAGTTCACTGATCGGGTATCATCATAACAAATATAATAATAATGAAAAAGTTTGAAATATTCCTAGAATTACCAAAATGTGATGCAGAGATGTGAAGTGAGCAAATGCTGTTGGAAAAATGGTGCTGATAGATTTGCTCAAAGCAGGGTTGCCACAAGCCTTTAAATTATAAAATAATGCAACATTTGCAAAGGGCAATAAAAACCGTGTGATGAAACTGATCCAGTCACAGCAAGGAAGTTCAGCTATTGACTGAAAAGAAAATTTTCATACTCCATTGAGGAGTTTCTTATCACTGAGAGGTTACTGACAGCAATTCCTGGGTAGAACCTGCAATGAACTGTTTTGGCATAATCATAAAAGTAGACTGGAAAACCCTTATTTTTGTGTATATGCAAGAGCCCATCGGTTTGATCATCTGCTGATAAGATTACAATACAGAGAGAAAAAACTGTTCCTCAGGAGACTGTAGAAGGGTGAAAGGCATCATTTTTCATACTTAGAGGCTGGTTCCAAATGGGGCAGCTGTAGAGGCAGTTTTCAAGTAAGACAGGCAGCTTCACAATGATGAGCTGCAGTTCACAGTGGCTTTGAGTTGGTCTAAGAAACTTCATCTAGGTCCTGTTTCTTTAGGTTATCCAAGAATTCTGTGAGCTGTTTCTTTGCTGTATTTTATGCCTTTTTTCTTAAAATAGCTGGAAGAGAGTCTCCATAATTGAACCCTGCTAATAGAGTCACTATATAATACGCATGTCAGCAGCCCTCTCCGGCATGGGTGTTGTAATAAATTAATCATGGTTGGATCTACTTTTATCCTACTTCTAACTATGCATAAACAGAGGCATATTGATGGGAAACAAGTGAACTGAAGAGTTAAGGGAAATCAAACATCATCCCAAACAAAGTAGAAGGTGAATATAAGTGAAAGAGGAAAATAAATAATATTTTCCACATTTTCCTGAACACTAAAGTGTAATATTGTATGAAAATGCCCACAGTTATAGTTCAGAATCCCTTGGTTAGAGAAGCATACTTCTCAGAGGTGTTAAAAGCAGTCTAATTGAATAGGGGTGAGGAGGAGGGATTGTAAATAGAGATCTAGCTTTTAGGAAATACTCAGGGGATCTAACTTACTCACGGCAGCCTATGTGAACTAAGAGAAAATGTAGTCTAAGAAGAAAAAAAATTAATAAACAATGTTTTAGAATACTTTAAATAGGCATCCTTTCATGTTATTTGCTGTTTGCTTCCAAGTCTGCAACCTGCTACTCAATTATTTTCTACCTCCACTGATTCATACCCATAACTAGGCAACACGTCTGTTTTTCAGAATGATATAAGCATTCCCTTTCTTCTATTTTATAGATGTATGAAACAATGTGGATTTTCCCCCAATTTTTTTCCAATATAATCTGTAACTTTCTCTTAAAGTCTGTCTATAAGCAGGCCTACAGTTACTCAGTTATAGTTAAATATCTGAAACTTTCAAGAAAATCTTCGTTGACCACTGAGAGGTCCTAAGTGATCTATGCTAACATAATGAACAGAGCACAGATTTTGGCATCAAAGTAGCTACGCAAAAACGCTTTCTCTCTCTTTCTCTCTCTCTCTCTCTATATGACTCCATATATTATATATATATATATATATAAGTCCATATATATATATATATATATATATAAAACTTAGAAAATTACAACTTTTTCTTATTTCCTAAATATAAACAATGATGAAAACTATCCAATCTTCAAAGTTGTCCATAGAGAAAAAATACATGGAATTGCTTCAAAAATGTGAAACACCATAAAATGTATGTGTATGTGTATATATATATATATATATGTATATATTCCTACAGTTGATGGATGGGCAGGAGTATGTGTGTGGAGCTGTGTAAGCATGGTTATGGGTATGCATGTGTGTGTGTGTATTTAAATCAAGGTGAAGACATCAATCCGAATTCCACTGGCCTTGTTGGGAGTATTGGGAGGCAGAGGCATAACAGAATTGTCACTAGGACTCAAATTAGACTCCAAGTTCTAAAAACTAAAAAGGAGAAGCTAACCAATGAAAATTAATATTTTCACTTTTGTTCTATTGTGACAGAGAGCAATAGATTTAACATAGCCCTAGAACATGACTGTGAATCCTTTTTTTGTATATTCTGTGTGAATGCAAACTGCTTTGACCCTTCTGATGTATATGGAAAATAACATACCATATCAAAAGCCACATGCTGTGTACCTGAGTCTGTGGCAATCTGCTCTAGAAAATATTGTATATACAGCTTGTCAAATGCTATCAGGACTACTACTTAAACTTAGGGTATTCTATTGACACCTGTCATGATCTAGGTTTTGCAGAGCTAGGTTGCTAAATTAAACAGAGATAGGGCTTCCCTGGTGGTGCAGTGGTTGAGAGTCCACCTGCCGATGCAGGGGACACGGGTTCGTGCCCCGGTCTTGGAAGATCCCACATGCCGCGGAGCGGCTGGGCCCGTGAGCCATGGCCGCTGAGCCTGCGCATCCAGAGCCTGTGCTCCGCAACGGGAGAGGCCACAACAGTGAGAGGCCTGCATACTGCAAAACAAACAAACAAACAAAAAACAAAAAATGGAGATATATGATGTATGTCATTACCCTTGCATCATTTATGTCTCTAAGGGTGGCACTAATTTTACCATTTTCCTTGCAATACAGTATAATTACCCTTGCATCATTTATGTCTCTGAGGGTGGCACTAATTTTACCATTTTCCTTGCAATACAGTATAATTTTTTTTTTTCAACACCATGCATCATGCAGGTTCTTAGTTCCCCGACCAGGGATCGAACCTGACCCCCCTGCAGTGGAAGCATGGATTCTTAACCACTGGATGGCCTGGGAAGTACCTATACAGTATAATATTTTGACTAATCTTTTCCAAAGGGGGATCAGTTTTAGGACATTCCACTTGACCTTTCCTATTAAAATAACTTTCACAACATATGGTAAGGAACAGATGTGAGAGATCTGCCTATTGCTTATTATTTCCATTACCATTATACATTTGGAAACTAGGGATATAACCACATGGTGGGTCTGAGTACTTGGTGGACCCAGTGTAAGATGCACCTGGGCCAGTAAATCAGCATAGTCAGTCAGTAGTTCCTTTGGTTTTCTTAGTAGACACATTGAACCATGCCCACTTCTCTGAGTCTGCTGATCTCTTTTCTACAGTCTTACATTTTGGTTCTGGCATTTCTATTTTATTTAATATGAGCCATTATTTTTTCAAAGTTCTCAAAAACTGTCTCAAAATTTATGTTAGAACCATATCCCTGCACTGGCCAAGGGAGAGTACCCCCATATCAACAAATTCTCCCTTATCAAACTTTAGATTCCATCCCCCTAGATCCAGCACCTTCAGGGTCCACCACAAGGAATACTATCCTTATACTTGACAGTATATGTTAGCCAACTACTATCGCTTCTTTAGCATATACTCCTTATATTCCTTTAGCAGAGCTAGCACTTACCCATTTATCTTCACACTAAGATTTGACCCTCATTACGAGTCTGGTGACCATAATTGTGTTGAAGGCAGGAGAGCACACATCATGTTTTAAGGAACCTGGCCCATTTGGTGCTTCTACATGCCTTCAAGGAAGGGAGGATCTCCAACAAAGGGGAGTGGGTCACTCTTTCAGGCCTCAAGAGTTCAGGAGATCTTGGGTCAAGGTTCTCCAATATATCTTTTCAGATATCCCCATTTCATATGTCAGAGTTCAACTCCCTTCATATCAGGAGCCTGAATTTGGCATTGGAAATTTTCCAAGGCTAATAATTCAGCTTAAAATGTCTCTTTAAGTGCTTCCAGGTACACTGCCTGACATATTTTGCTTTAGTTTGTAATTAATTATGCTGAACCTGTTATTTTCTTTCTTCAGATCACCAATTTTACTCACGCACATCAACCCAATTACATAAGCTTCCTAATCATCCCCATACCTATTAACGCCACAGAGTTACACAGGTCAGTGCATCTCCTTCCACTGTATCTCATCAAGTTTACCACAGTGGAAATTCTTAATAATGACACTTATTTAACTCAACTTTCTACGAGCGATTGATTCATAATTCTCAGCCACTGTTGGGTAATCCAACTCCAGAATTCCATCTGTACTGTCTACTTCTTAGGATGGCTCCTGGTACCAACTATTTTTAGGATGGATTTTCCAGAAGCAAGTCATGTGCACATGATTTTTTGAAGGAATGCTCTTCAGAAAAACCTGTAAAAAATGAAAGATAACTTTTTAAAATACTTTTTTAAAAGGAAGGTTGAGATTTTCTAGGTGACATTTAGGCTTTACTTGATTCAAAATGTGCATTGGAACATAAATCACACTACAGAGTTTTTCCTCTTTGAGGAAAAGTGTAGAAATCTTTATCCCCACATCTGTCAGCCATTACTTTGGGAACACCAAAGGAGAGGTAGCTCTTATAGACTGAGAACTAATCGCATAATTGGCTAAAGAGAGAAGTAAATATAAGACATAAGCAGCAAATACTGTAGCATCTGGATGTTGAGGTATCTAGCCCAGCAAAAGAAATATAAACAGGGCACCAACTATATCGCACTGGCACATAGTAAATACCCAATGATAATTAAAATAAAAGAATATTTACCAACATCTGTTAATTATACATGATTGCTATCATCATATGATAATTATAATTTTTATCAGAGTCACTTGGGGAATTTTTCAAAATGTGCATACCCAAAAAATATCAGAATTGCTTTGAGGATCAAGATGGAGAACATAAATGTATTTTGAAAATAATTCCCAGTTGTTACTAATATCCACCTTATACACACACACACACATCTTCCTGGTCTCCCTTTGCCCCCTTGCAAATATCTACCCTTGTCAGATTTTACATACATGCTGCTATTATTGTGATGTTTTCATTTATACCTCTATACATGATTTATTACTAATCCTCAGGGCTCCTATAATTATTTTCACATTCAACTCACTCTATTGTATTTAAATATTTATTCTAAAATGTTAATTTATTAGACTATGGAATCATTGAAAGGATAGCCTGAATTTTATTTTTTGAGTGATATTTTCATTGAGCATAGAATTCTTGGTTGATGGTTATTTTAGCACTATGAAATTAGCGTCATCTCTAATCGTTGTTTCTGTTGAAAAGTTAGCTGTCCATCTTATTGTTGTCTCTTTGTTAAGTAACCTTCTCCTTTCCCTCCTCCAAGATGTTTTTGCAATTTTTTTTCTTTATTTTTGGTTTTTCAGTGGTTTTACTAAGATATACTAGGTGTTCTTTTCCTTTAATTTGTCCTGCTTAAGATTAAAACATGATGTATTTTTTTCATGGATAGTGAACTTTCAATTTACTAATTATTTTTCAGCTGTCTAGTATACTCATAAATGCATCCCTTCTTAATTTTGGCCACTATTTTTTTAACTTTAGAATTTCAATTTATTTGAGTTTATTTTAGATTATATTTTTAAATCAGATTTACTGAGATATAATTCATACAATTTACCCATCTAAAATATATAGCTCCCTGATTTTTAGTATATTTACAGACATGTGCAACTATCACCACAATCAAAACTAGAACATCTTTGTCGTCACAAAAAGAAAGCTTGTACCTGTTAGCACTCACTCTTCATTTTCTCCCACTTCACTGGGTCCTAAGCAACCATTACTCTACTTTATGTCTCTATAGGTTTTCCTATTCTGGACATTTCATATAAAAAAGTCATATGATCTGTAGTCTTTTGTGACTACTTCTTCACTTAACGTACTATTTTCAAGATTCATTCATGTTGCAACATATATCAGTACTTTATTCCTTCTTATTGTTGTTTATTCCTTCTTATCGTTGTATAATATTCTATCATGTGAATATACCACTTTTTCCTTATCCATTCATCAGTTGATGGATATCTGGGTTGTTTCTGTCTTTTGGTTATTATGAGTAATGTTGTTATGAAAATTTGTGTACAAGTTTTTGTGTGAACATAGTATTAATTTCTTTTGAGAATATAGTTAGGAGTGAAATTGCTGGGCCAATTGTTAATTGGATATTTTTGAGGAACTGCCAGGCTGTTTTCCAGTATGGTTACACCATTTTACATTCCTACCAGCAACTGTATGAGGTTCCAATTTCTCCATGTCTTTGCCAGCACTTGTTATCATCTGGCATTTTCATTAAGCCATACTAGTGTGTGTGAAGTTGTATCAGGCTGAGATCTTGATTTGCATTTCTCTAATGGCTAATAATGTTGAATATATTTTCATGTGCTTATTATTTTTATGTCTTCTTTGGAGTATCTGTTCAGATCCTTTGTCCATTTTTAATTGGGATTTTGGTCTTCCTAATGTAGAGTTTTTAAGAGTTCTTTATATATTCTAGATAAAAATCCTTTATCAGATATGTGATTTGCAAATATTTTCTTCCAGTGTGTGGTCTTTTCAATTTATTGATGATGTCTTCTCAAGTACAAAAGTTTTTCATTTTGATGAAGTCTTTATATATTCTGGATAAAAGTCCTTTATCGGATATATGATTTGCAAATATTTTCTTCTAGTGTGTTGTCTTTTCAATTTAATGATGATGTCCTCTCAAGTACAAAAGGTTTTCATTTTGATGAGGTCCAAATTACCTGGTTTTGCTTTCTTCTTTTATGCTTCTGTTGTCATATCTGAGATTTTTCTCTGTCTTTGTTCTTCAGCATTTTTGCTATGATGTGTTTGGGTGCCAATCTCTACATTTATCCTACTTGGGTTTTTTTTTTTTAGCCTCTTGATATGTAGATTAATATTTTTCATTAAGCTTGGAAAATTTTTAGCCATTAGTTCTTCAATTTATTTTCATCTCCTTTCTTTCTCTTTTCTCCTTCTGGTACTTCCATTATGTATATGTTGCTATGCTTCATCATGCTTCATATATTTTGAGGTTTTGCTCTATATTCTTCATTCTCTTTTCTGATCTTAAGAATGCTTAACATCTTTAATCCATCTTCAAGTTTACTGGTTCTTTCTTTTGCAACTCAAATCTGCTCTTGAGCACTTCTAGTGAATTTTTCATTTCAGTTTTTAAAATTTTCAACACCAGAATTGCCACTAGTTATTTTTATAACTATTCATCTCTTTTTCAGTATTCTTTATTTGAGAAGATACTGTCATTGTACTTTCTTTTGCTTCTTAAATATGGTTTTCTTTAGTTCTGGGAACATATTTGTAATAACTGCTTTGAAGTCTGTCACATATGTGGATTCTCTCAAAGACAATTCTATTGCCTGTTTTTTCTCCCTTGTAAGGATCACACTTTACGGTTTTCTTGCATGCCTTGTATTTTTTTTAAACTGGGTATTTCTGGTATTATATTGTAGCAACATGGACTACTAGTCCTCCATGCTCCCCATCATCCAGGTCTTCTTACTGTTGTTTACTTGTTTAGTGACCTGGATAGACTATTGAAGTGATGTCTATTTCCCCTACAGTGATAGCTGGACATGATGTATTCTTTGCTTTTTTTTGTTTGTTTTGTTTGGTTTTTTTGCAGTGCGCGGGCCTCTCACTGTTGTGGCCTCTCCCGTTGCAGAGCACAGGCTCCAGATGCACAGGCTCAGCGGCCATGGCTCATGGGCCTAGCTGCTCCGCGGCATGTGGGATCTTCCAGGACCGGGGCACAAACCCACATCCCCTGCATCGGCAGACAGACTCTCAACCACTGTGCCACCAGGGAAGCCCATATTCTTTGTTTTGATGTCACATCTCAGAGGGCACAGCCTTGGAATATGCATAGTCTCCCTATGAAAACAACACATTTACCAAGGCCCTCTTTGACTATCTCTTTGTGTTATCTCTCCATACATACAGCTCTCTGCCTCTGTTGGGGTTATATCAGACTGTTAGCCTCCACTGCTGTCAGCTGATTGATCGTGGTTTTCAACTATATCCTGGGGTATAAGTTGTTTCTAAATGTGTTCTAATCAAATGCAGGCTCCTTTTCAAGGGTCTTCTTGCAGGAAGTCTTTGAGGCCTGTTCTGATTCCATGAGGGCTCATCTTAGCTTCCTCCTCCCCAGGGCCTTCTTTCTAAGCAACTATAGTTTAGCTGGTTGCTCTTATAAAGCTACCATAAATTTTTTAATTGACACCAAAAACCTCAGTTGTTTTCAAGAGCATCCTGAAGTTTGAACTTTCTATCACTCTTTATAAATAAAATCAGTTTTTTTGTGAGACAGCTATGGACCTCTTTCTTCTTATGGCCTACCTCTTGCTTTTGGGAAAAATTTCTGTCCCTTTTCTCCAGAACTGTGGGCATGAGCAATTGCCTACTTCTCTTAGATAAGCATGCCTGATTTATGAGCAGAGTACTGGAAGAACAGGACTTTTTGGTATTTTCATTTTGTTTTATCAGGTATGGAACCTCCACCCCAAGATTAAGCTGGGGTGAGAGCAATTAAAACATGGTATCTGAGTCCTGCTGGGCCAGATTTAGAGATTTCATCCTATGAATGGGAGCTAGGTGAAGAAAGTGAATTCCAAAGCCCTCAGCCACTCTTGCCTGGAATAGACCTTCTGCAAAATGGAGTTGGGTGGGATGAGAAATGCAGGCAAGCTGCGCCATCTAGGGATATACTGTAGGGCCTCATTGAGAGTTGGAGGATAGGGTGCCCTGTGTTCTTGATTGTACTGTCCTAGCTTAGAGTTTCTATCACACTGAGCTGGGATGGGGGAAGGGATCAGGTTGTGGCTCAAATGCCACAGACTCTCACCACTCTTACAGAGATTTAGTGGATTTTCTTAAATAAACATTTCTTCATTGTCTGCATGCCCTCAGGATAACTTCCAGAGACTTTAAATGACTGCTCCTTTTAAAATTTTCACAAGTTATGATATCGCTGAGGAGAGGATCCAGATACCTCCTCATACCACCATGCCCCATTCAGAAATCTACACTCCAGAATTCATTTTGGTTCTGTATTGTTACTTCTAGTTCCCTGACAAAATTAAACATTCCATCTTATATTTCTTAGAACCTGTTAAGAACATTTGTTTTGAGTTGTTTCCGAACTATATTATTTCCATGTTGTTCTATTCTTTAAAGCTTTTCTAGCCTTTCATGTGATTTTTTTGTTAAGACTATATTTTTAGTACAGTTTTAGGTTTACAACAAATTTGAGAAGGGGGTACAGAGACTTCCCATATACTTCCTACCTCCACACATACTTAGCCTCCCCCATTATCAATGTCACTCACCTACATGGTACTTTATTTTTTAACCAAGGATGAACCCACATTGACACATCATAATCAGCCAACGTAAGTCTCGTTTACCATATAGTTCACTCTTGCTCTTGTACTTTCTAATGTGTTTGGGCAAATGTACAAAAACATAATCCATCATTATAATGTCATACAGAGTATTTTCACTGCCCTAAGAATCCTCTGTGGTCTGCCTACTCTCCCCTCCCCCATCCCTGCCTTACTGACAATCACCTATCTTTTCACTGTATCCATAGTATCCTTTTCCAGAGTGTCATATAATTAGAATCAGACAGTATGTAGTCTTTCAAGATTGGTTTTTTTCACTAAGTATCATGCAATTAAGTTTTCTCCACATCTTTTCATGGCTTGATAGGTTATTTCTATTTAGTACTGACTAATGTTCCATTATCCTGGTGTACCACAGTTTATTAATCCATTACTGAAAGATATCTTGGATACTTCTGAGTTTTGGCAATTATGAATAAACCTGCTGTAAACATCCATATGCAGGTTTTTGTGTGAACATAAAATTTTAACTCCTTTTGATAAATAACAAGGAGTGTGATTGCTGGATAATACGCTAAGAGTAAGTTTAGTTTTGTAAAAAGCTGCCAAACTATCTTCCTGGGTGGCTGTAGCACTTTGCATTCCTACCAGCAATGTACGAGAGTTCTTGTTTGTTGTTCCATATCCTCATCAGCATTTGGTGTTGTCAGTGTTCCAGATTTTGACCATTATAATAGGCATGTAATGATATCTCATTTTTGTTTTAATTTGCTTTTCTCTGATGATCGATGATGTGGAGCATCTTTTCATAGGTGTATTTGCTATTCATTTTGTGTTAACTTTTGTGAAGGATGTAAGGACCATGTCTACCTTTATTGTTTTGCATGTGGATGTCCAGTTGTTCCAGCACCATTTGCTGAAGAGACTATTTTTGCTCCACTATATTGCCTTTGCTCTTCTGTCAAAGATTAACTGACTGTATTTATGAGGATCTATTTATGGGATCTCTATTCTGTTCCATTGATTTATTAGTCTATTCTTTTGCCAGTTCCACACAGTCTAGATTACTGTAGCTTTACATTAAGTATTGAAGTCCAGTGTCATCAGTCCTCTAACTTTGCTCTTCAATATTGTGTTAGCTCTTTTGGGTCTCTTTTGCCATTCCAGTTAAACTTCAGAATAGTTTGTCAATATACATAAAATTACTTGCTGGGATTTTTATTGAGATTGCATTGAATATAGATCAAGTTGGACAGAACTAACATCTTGACAATATTGAATTTCCTATCTATGAAAATGGAATATCTCTCCATTTATTTAGTTCTCCTTTGATTTCATTCATTGAAGTTTTATAATTTTCCTCATATAGATCCTATATATATTTGGTAGATTTATACCTAAGTATTTCAATATTAGGATGCTGTTGTAAATAATATTATATTTTTAATTTCAAATTCCAAGTGTCCATTCTTATTATATCAAAGAACAATTGATTTTTGTATATTAACCTTCTATCCTGCCACCTTTTTATAATCGCCTATTAGTTTCAGGAGGGTTTTTTGTTAATTTTTTTTTTTTTGATTTTCTAAGTGGACAGTCATGTCCTCTGTGAACACAGATAGTTTTATGTCTTCCTTCCCATTCTGTATACCTTCTATTTCCTTTTCTTGCCTTACTGCATCAGTAAGGAATTCCAGTGAGATGTTGAGAAAGGGTGGTGAGAGGGGACATCCTTGCCTTGTATCTGATCTTAGTGGGAAAGCTTTGAGTTTCTCATTATTAAGTATGATGTCAGCTGTAGGTTTTTTGTAGATAGTCTTCATCAAGTTGACAGTACACCTCTATTCCTAGTTTACTGAGGGTTTTTATCATGAATGGGTGTTGGGTTTTGTCAAATGCTTTTTCTCCATTTATTGATATGTTCATGTGATTTTTATTTTTTAGCCTGCTGATGTGATGGATTACATGAATTGATTTTCAAATGTTGAACCAGCCTTGAATAATTGGGGTAAATCCCACTTGGTTGTGGTTTATAAAAATGTATATTCTGCTGTTGTTGCATGAAGTAGTCTATAAATGTCAATCATATCCAGTTGATTGATTGTGTATTTGAGCTCAGCTATGTCCTTACTGATTTTCTGCCTCCTGGATCTGTCCACTTCTGAAAGAAGGATGTTGAAGTCTCCAACTATGATAGTTGATTCATCTGTTTCTCCTTGCAGTTCTATCAGTTTTTACCTCACATAGTTTCATGCTCTATTAGGCACTTACACATTAATAATTCTTATGTTTTATTGGAGAATTGACCACTTTATCATTATGTAATGCCCTTTTTAACCCCCAATAAGTTTCCTTAATTTGAAGTCTGCTTTTTCTTAAATTAATATCGCTACACTTTTTCTGATAACATTAGCATAGTATATTTTTCTTCATCCATTTATTTTTAATATATATGAGTCATAATATTTAAAATGGTCTTCTTGTAGACAATGTATAGTTAGGTCTTATATTTTGACCCTCTCTGAAAAGCTTTGTCTTTTAATTGGTGCAATTAGACCATTGACATTCAAAGTAATTTTTAGTATAGTTAGATTAATATCTGCATATTTGTTACTGTTTCCTATTTTTTGTCCTTGTTTTTTGCTTCTATTTTTGTCTTCCACTGTTTTTCTGACTTTTGTGCTTTTAATTGAGCATTTTTTAAATGATTCTCTTTTCTCTCTTTCTTAATGTATCAGTTATGCTTTTCTTAAACCTTTTTTAGTGGCTGCTCTGGAGTTTACAATATACTTTTGCCACTAACCCAAGTCTGCTTTCAAATAACAGTATATCACTTTACAGGTAGTATGAGTACTTTATAATAAACAATAATCTTAATTACTTCCTCCTATCCCTTGTATCATTGCTGTCATTCATTTCACTTATTATAAGCATATATGTGTATAGACAAATTAAATGCATTGTTGCTATCATTGTTTTGAATAAACTATTATTTTTTAGATCAATTAAGAATAAGAGAAATAAAAAGTTTTCATTTTATCATCACTTATTTCTTATTCAATGGTCTTCTTTTCTTTATGTAGATATGGGTTTCTGACCTATATTAATTTTTCTCTTTAAAAAAATTTAACGTTTCTTGCAAAGCAGGCCTGCTGGCAACAAATTCCCTCAGTTTTCATCTGAGAAAAATTTTACTTTTCCTTCACTTTTGAAGTATAATTTTTCAGAATATAACATTCTAGATTGGTATTTTTTTTCTCTCAGTACTTTATTTTACTCCACTGTATTCTCACTTGCACCGCTTCTGAGACATCTGATGTAATTCTTATCTTTGTTCTTCTATAGGTAAAGCATTATCCCCTCTGGCTTCTTTAAGGACATTTTTTTGTCTTTGATTTTCTGTAGATCAAAGATGATATGCCTAAGTTTAATTATTTTCACATTTAACCTGGTTGGTGTTCTCTGATCTTCTTGGATTTGTGATTTGGAGTTTGACATTAATTTGGGGGAAATTCTCAGTTATATTATTTCAAATATTTCTTCTGTTCCTTCCTCTCTTCTCTTTCAGCTACCACAGTTATATGTATGTTACACTTTTTGTAGTTGTCCTACAGTCCTAGGATACTCTTTTCTGGTTTCTTCAGTGTTTGCTGTCTTTGCTTTTTGGTTTTTGAGGGTATATCCTCTAGTTCGGAGATTCCTCCCTCAGCCATATCCAGTCTGCCAATAAGCCCAGCAAAGGCACTCTTCATTTCTGTTACAGTATTTTCCACCTCTAACATTTCTTTTTTATTATGTCCTAGGATTTCCATCTCTTTGCTTACATTGCCCATCTGTTCTTGCATGCTGCCTACATTATCCATTAGAGCCCTTAACATATTAATTGTATTTGTTTTAAATTTGCAGTCTGATAATTCCAACATCCCTGCATGTCTGGTTTTGATGCTTACTCTGTATGTTCAAATTGTGTTTTTTGTCTTTTGGTATGCCTTGTAATTTTTTCTTGATAACTGGACATGATGTACTAGTATAGAGGAACTGCTATAAATAGGCCTTTAGTAATGTGATCATGAGTTATGGGCAGAGAGACAGTGTTCTATAGTTCTATGATTTGGTCTCAGTTTTTTAGTAAGCCTATGCTTCTGGACAGTGAACTTCATAAGTGTTTCTTAGTTTTTTTCTTCCTTCCTTTAGGTAGGGCAAGATGGCTAGAGTCAGCTGGACTTGGGTATTTCCCTTCCCCAGGTCAGTTAGGTTCTGCTAATACCCTAGCAGGTTAGGCACTAGTTAATCATTTTACCCTGAGGGCAGGTTTTGTTAAGAACAGAATATTCTTTCTTCTCCCCTTTGCCCAAAATCTGAGTGGATTTTTCTCTGATATTTACTCTAGGAATCTGCTTGAGCTCCTGGAGCTCACAGTGTTGTTGTGGGGGTGGCTACGACTGTGTACCCCTGGATTTTTTTAACTCTCAGTGTTGTCCACACTAAGCCTCTAGCAATTTGTTAGTTATAGTTCAGGTTTTTCTACCCCGGCACTGGTTCCTGCAGTGGTTTCTGCCCCCGAGTCTCAGCTCTAATAAACCATGACTCCCTATATTCACCTGTCTTTCCAATCTTGTGTGCAGCAGTTTGCCCTGTCTCTTCCATCTCTTATGGATTCAAGGAGAATTTTTGTTTTTCCAGTCTATTCAGTTTTTTACTTGTTGGGATAGCATGGCAACTTCTAAGCTCCTTACATGGGGAATTTGGAACTGGAAGATTTTTATGTGCTCTATTCATTTGACTGGTTACTTTTTACTGAGTGTCAGACCTGGGATGATGCTTTCTTCTTTCAGAAGTATTCTAGATTTGCTGCACACAAGCGAGTAAAGAGACCAGCAATCCAGGATCACCTCCTTCCAATTTCAAAAACAGAGTCATTTCAAAGTATACTTCATTTCCAGCAAATGCTGATATATATCATGTTTTAACCCTACTCTTATTTCTGGTCTCCCAAGTTTGATGCATCTGTCAAAAATTTATCCCCAGCTTCTCACTCTTTCAGTTATTCCTTCCAGATTTGGCAATTAACTACCTCTATGGTAAGAAGGACTCCAGACTCTAGCTTACTTCCTGCATTCCTTTCTCTTCAAATATTTGTTTGATATTTCCTAACTGACATTATCTCTCCAGTGCTAAATATTTAAGATTATTTTTTAAATGTTTCATCCAGACAGCTGAAGTGTCCTCAACAGGTTGATTCAATATTCTAGTTCACAATATTGCCCTCATCACTGGATCTTGCTCATCATTGTCTCCTGGTAATAAGGCCAGTAGCCAGCAGACGAAAGATGCTCAATAAATTTTTTCTAGATGATTACAATTAGCATTAATATTTAGCACGTCTAGTGTGGACAATTATTTCTTTCAGAGGAATAGTGAACAAATTTATAATTGCCTTCATGTTTCAATATGACTACCATTTTGCACTTTTATTAATAGATTACACTAGCGTAGTGTTAAGTCTTGGTTGATATAAACATGTAAGATAAAGCGTCCACCCTAGTTTCTAATCGTACAGTGTTTCTGCCCCATTCAGTTTTTACTTGCTCAAAAACTGCCAAGAACATGCTCAACCTTATCTGCTGTAAGTCTAACAAAATCCCTACCTGGGAGTCTAATGGGATTTCTTTCTACTCATAAGTGGGAATAAACACCATTCATTGCTTGATGCCAAATGTGTATTACTGGACACTAATTGGCTAGTAAGTACCAAGTTTCATCCTTCTGACTTAATCCCTTCATTTTATATAGAGAGTATGCCTCTACCCTGTTTTCTATGAAATCCATGGTCAACTGGTTTGTGTGTTTAGTCTATTGTTTAATCTCTTCAAATGTCATTTATCTTCCTCAATTCAGACTTCTTTCTTCCAACTGCCCCTAAAACAAACTGTGCTTGTGTGCCATATGGATCTAGATACGGTTTGTAAGGTCCTAAAAGAGTTCTTTCTTTCCTGGTCCTGTTGAATGGTGCACTTGACTGTGGCTTTTTCCTTGGCTGGAGATCCCAACACATCATCTTTAAGGCTTGGTTATTCTCAAAGATATCCCACGACTTCACACATTCTTTCATTCACTTATTCCACAGACATGTATTGAGTGTATCCTGTGTGTTAAGGTACTAAAAATATAGATATGAAAAAAATAAAAGTTGTCCTTTCCTTCATGTAGTGGGAAATGAAAAGTAACAGGAAGAGCTTCTATTGACTACAAACTCTACATTTGAATATAGATGAACCTCTGTATAAAACAATCCAGCATACTGATGCCATCTTCCTTACCTTTAAATAGTATGGATTCAATATGTTAAAGAGGACCACTTATTTATTTTTTAAGCAACAGCTATTAGTTATTTCATAAACAAAACAAAAGTTCTAAGAATCCAAAGCCCTACAGCAACTCAGTTCATTATTCCTTTAAATCATAATGCTTGAGGGATACTCACTGCCTCTATGTCACGTTTCTTTGAGTAGAGCAGTTGTTTTGAAACTAATCCCATTTCCTAATGCCTAACAAAAGCTCCAGAAACACCTTCAACTCTGCTTCTTTGCTGGCAGAAATCCGGTAGGCAGACCCAAAATCTGTATTTTTGGCATCTTTGTAGTTTACTGCACGTGCCATGCTCACTGCCTCAGTATTCATCCATCAAGGCTCCAGTCTCCTACACATTCCGTAAAGACCACAGTAATCTATATATACTTGTGTCTCAGAATTGACTTACCTTTTCATATTAACTACTTTTATCAAAATCTTAGCCCTTATTTGACATTGCCATCGGAAGAAGGAAGTTCTTGATGCCATGATTTCTAGTTTGCCTATAAAATCTCTGGATAATACCACTAAACTTAAACCCATTACTATATTTTTGCCAAATTTACACTTCTTCTGTTTAAATCTCCTTTGTCCTCACATGCACAAGAGGGTCATTATCACTAATAGGTCATGCAAAACCTGGTCTGCCACCATCTTTGCCCTATGGGGAGAGGAAACTCTCAAGATTCCCATATGAACACTGGAGTCCTATAGGAACACTGGGACCACTAAATAATGAGCTCAGGGAAACAGTTACCTAAATGCCTGTTAAAAAGTATTTCAAGTACATGCCTAGGAATGTCAAAGCTCAAGCTGCTTATTAAATTTGTTTCATAGGACAATGACAATAATAACTATTTTATCTCAGTCTTCTTATGTGACAGGCACTGTGCTAAGTGTTTTTACAAGATTCCTGTAATTTAATCCTTACTGAAATTTTATCAAGCAGGTGCTATTACAGATGAATAAATTTAAAGCCGAATCTTACAAATGCTAAGGAACTTGCAGAAAGTTGTATTGTTCCTGAGAGAACACATGAATGCTTAACACATGTCTGTCATATGAAAACCCCCTATTATAAACCAGGGGTCTGCATTCTTTTTCTGTAAAGGACCAGATGGGAAATATTTTAATTTTTGTGGGCCATATTGTCTCTGAAACAACTATTCATAGTGCACTGCAAAAGCAGCCAGAGATAACAGATAAACAAATGGGTTTGTCTGTGTTTAAATAAAACTTTATTTATAAAAACAGACCAAATTTTTCAGAGCTGGCCAGATCTGGCCTGTAGGTAGTAGTATGCAAACCTCTGCTAACACATTACACTATATGGGCTTGATTTCAAATAACTTTAGTGGACGACTAAATTCTGTTTCAGAATATAGAGAAATTAAATGCAAGATTTTTTTAAAGTATTCACACCAATACATAACTTCGCCAAAAAGAAGTCAAGCCTTACTGAGTCATTTTTCTTCAAAATGGGTTAAATCGCAAAATCTTTTCCATGCTCAGTCTTACAAAATTTATCATAACAACACCTCTGTTCTATATTTAGCCTCTTTCTGCCAAGGAGTTCAATCTCTTTTAAAACATTATCTCATTAATCCTGCCTACAACCCTGTGAGGGTGGGGGATGACAAGTATTAAGACACATTCAGAGTCTTTTAGATTTGATTCAAAAGTTGAAAGAAGTTGAGTGACAAGTGCTTGCTGCCCTCATAGTTACCCAGTATCCTTAAAATACGTATTTTGAGTCTTTCAGAAGCATGCTGTTCCTCATCTGGGTGCTTCTGGGAAAAGAGATCCCGCACCAGATAATCCATTTTCCTAAAATGTCCTTATTTGGGGTGTATCTCCCACAAGGATTTGGTTTCCATAGAGTTTTTCATCACTTTTTGCATTATCAAGATGTTCTGTTCTGCATACAAGTTTTTTTTTTTTTCCTTCTGGCTGACGGCTATATTTCAGTAGTGGGAAAAATAATCCAGGAAACTAAAATGTTTGGGTCTTTATGTCATGTATAAAAATTCATATATATGTATTCATTATATATATTACATATATATATTTACCTATGTCTAGTAGTAATATAGTGCCTGGTAGTAATTTAGGTATAAAATAAGGCAATAAAATTACCCTTTTAGGTCATACATGATAATCATCATAAATATGATATTAAAATATGCTCAAATTAAAAAATAATCTTCCTTCATTCCTAGTTTCTTCATGCCATAAGGTGCTCCAGCACCTCTAAGGGATCCATATTAGCCTTATGAAATCCAGCTATTTTGACCTGGCCATTTGAGCCTTCAGCAACGCAACCTTTGCCACTAACCACATTTCTCAAACTCTGATTTGTGTCTCTATACCGTTTAAGCAAATCTTTCTAATACTATCCACAGATTATGTATGCATTCATGGAAATACACATCTGAACACACAGCTTCTTCCACTGAGAATTCCTGGATCAGCTTTTTCCATTATTTTATGTCCCTCCTTTTAGGAAAATCCCTGCTTCAAACTCCTTTTTGTTTAGGAAGTCTTTTACGATCAAAGCAACTCACAGGAGAGATCCTTTTACTTAAAATTATTTATGGAATGCCCATTATATACAAGATATGATACTACAGACTTTGAAGCTTCCTTTGACAAATAAGGACCTCTGCCAAGGAATATAATATATGCAAAGTATAAATTGATAAAGGAGAGTGCATACTGTATGTATTAGAATAGATAAAATACACACAGCTGTGTAAGCACACAATAACACAAAACAGAAAATGTATATTACCATGTAATATACTATGGGAGGTTAGATGATGGAGACACATCTTTTGGGGTTAGATGAGGAAAAGATTCATCTAGATGGTGTTTGAGAGAAAGCATACTGTACCTGAAGACTTTGTAGATATAGAAATGTTACTTGAGGACACATGTTTTGGATCATATTACAAAATAATGAATAAGTTAGCTTGGATAAAGTATATAGTATATGAAAGAAAGTAGGATATAGCTTGTTATAGGTTACATTAAGATGGTTGGATGTTATTTAAGAAACCAGTGAAGACTGTGTACAAAAGAGAGACATAACAGCTGTGCCTTAGGAAGGTTAATCTAACAATAGACTATAACAAGATAGGTAAGATAGATTGGAGATGGGAAGATACCAGAGGAGAAAGACCATTTCAAGTTTTAGTAATAGTTCAGAAGAAATCACAAGATCTTAGACTGTGGTAATGACAGTTGAAATGAGGAAGAAACAAACGAAAGCAGATAAAGGAGACTGTATAGAAGTAGAATTGAGGCAATAGAAGAGACAGGGGATATAAATTAGTCTCAGGCTCTTAAAATCATCTCCCAACTACATAGCCTTGGGCTGAACTGAACCATGGTCTCCAATATCCAACTGCCTACCCAGAATGTCCATTAGACACTTAACAGGCATCTCACACTGCACATGGCTGCCACCAAACCTGCTCTGCCTGCAGTTGCCTCCAGTTCAGTAAATGTTAACTATATTCTTCAGTTGATGAGGACTGAAATTACTCAGCTTTACTCTTTCTTTACCTCTGCCTGTCAGATTTGATAGAAAAATCCTATTGGCTCTATATTCAATTGAAGTTCAAAAGACAGCCACTTCTTACCATCTCCACCACCACCTCCCTCATCCAAAGCATTATCATGTCTCTCCTCAATTACCACAATAACTCCTAAGCCACTTCTACTTTTATCTTCCTACTGTCTACTCTCAACCCAGCAGCGGAAACCATCACCTCACAATTCTGCTCAAAACCCTCTAATGGCCCTATGAATGTGTAGAATAGTGATGTAAAGGCTTGGGGCCGAAAACATGCCTCATGGTGCTGAAAATAATGCCATTAAAAGTTCACTGCTTTCAGTTTAAAATAAACACCCTCTGATGGTTTCCCATCTCAGCATAAAATCCAAAATACTCACAATGACCTACAAAGACCTACATACCTTTGTTCCCTTCTACTTCTCAAATCTCATCTTTTACTTTTTTTCTCCCCACTCTGCCTCTCATTGCTGTTCCTGAACATGTCAAATATGCTTTTTTTTAAGGGACTTTTTACTTGCCCTTCCCTCTGCCTAGACAGCTTTCCCCAGATATCCACGTTTCTCTCCCTTTCCCATACAGGTATCTGCTAAAATATTATCTTATCCACCTTCCCTGACTATCCCAAATAAACTGTCAATCTCCATTATCACTTTTTATTCCCCTTATCTTGCTTAATTTTCTCCATAGCAGTCCTCCTCACCTCATTTATTAAATTTACTTGTTTATATGTCCATTGTATGTCTCCCCCATTAGCATATAAGCTCCATGAGGACAGGGTAATTTTGTTCACTGTTACATTTCTAGGACCTAGAACAGTGCTTGGAACATAGTAGGCATTCAAGAAATATCAGTTGAATTAATGAATAATGGAAAAGGCCAAAAAGCCTTAGTAATTTGAAGAAGGTCTCTACCAATTATATTAATCAAGGAAATTTAATAGAAGAATATATTGAGACATATAAGACATTTTGATTTTGGGTATTTTGAGTTAAGACCTACAGTGTACCACAGATAGATGTATAGCAGGCACAGTGAGAATAGAATATGAAAGCATGGTGACAATAGGATTATAATTTAAATCTAGAATTTAATAAAATTTCCAAAGATATGTAGAAAGCAAGACAAATAAATAAACCCAAAAGAATAAGGAATGTTAGCGACAATAAAGAAGATGGTGTGATCAGAAGGTTAGAAGAATCAGAAGGGTATGTTTTCATGGAAGCCATGAACAGCTGCAAGAAGAATGGTTTAATAAGTATTGTTATATGCTGTATATCAATGGTTTTGAGAACTAAGAGATTATTGTGACTTTTAGAAAAGGAATAGGGTGTGAAGAGACCCAAGTTTCCAGAGTTACAACATGAACAGTTAATGAAGAGTGGAAGCACCAGATATAAATTACAATATTAATTTTTCATTCTTTCATTCAACAAATGTTATTGAATATATATGAAGTATGTAATAGAATATACTGGATGATAGAATGGTATATAAAAATGAACTATAGATGAATCCTGACCTTGAGAAAGTTTATCAAAAAAACAAGAATGCCCAATAATGTATCAGGGACTGAGCTAGGCACTGGGGATTCAATGGAGAACATAGCTTTCTTCAATCATACATTCATTGAATCAAAAAATATTATGATGTCCTAGAAGATACGAGAGACAAATAAAGCATGATGCTTATCTCAGTGAAGTTATATTCTCATAATGAAGCAGGCAAGCAGATAAAAATAATTAAGATTCAACACAACACTCCAATTATAGCACATAGGAAATGTTATGAGGCATAGTAGAGGAATTAATTTTATTTTTCAAAGGATAATAAGTTTTAAAAATTCCCTTTGGAGTTCAAGTATGATAAAAAAGAATATAGAATTATGGAATCATGAGAGTACAAGTATTGAAAGACTTTTTATTTATTTGTTTGTTTGTTTATAAAATGAAATGACCTAAGCACATTTGTAAGCTCTGAGAATGGATCCAGAGGACAAACCAGAGATCCAAAAGAATGAAAATTATAAGTGAAGTAATAAATTCTTTAATATACATTATCTGAGACTGATATGATCAACTTTGAATTTAAATGTTTATAATTAAGGTAATTATTGAAAGATGATTCTAATGGTATAATAATGAAATTTAATATATTTATGATTTACTCATTGTGTATAGGAAGCTCTAAACAACATTTTATATACCAAATTTGGGTGTTTAACATTTTTAATGAATGGAAATTTTGAGCTATCGCATGGGGGCACTGTCTCCCAGACAACAGTTCAGTGTCAATAGTGTCACCATTTTCATCTTTACAACAGTGCTTGTGTCATTGTTTGACAAGTGTGTGCATTTGATCTTTATGCTTTCATAAAGATGAGTTTACAATAGAGAAGTGAAAGTAACGATACAACTATAAAGAAGAGTATTTCTTACAAAATTAAGAAAATTGATTTATAGAGATAAAAATCAACAGACAGAAAAATGGGGCAATTTCTAGCCTCAGTTAGAAACTCTCCAAAATTAGGTTCATTAATTGGATATTTAATTATGAGGAAAAAGGACAACGTTTTAATGTATGCAAAATATTTGAAATACATCATTGGTTTATATTTAAAATGCAGGTGTTTTGGGGCCTTTATAATAACTTTTTAACTTTCTGGGAAAAGAATCTTTCCTCTACATGTCAATTTTCTCCTTTGTATATTAAATATCTATAAATGTATTCAAAAGGCATTTTGCCTCGATTTAAAGAACTGCTTTTATTGTATATTAATTGCTGTTTCCAAAACTAATATTCCAGGGAACACTGTTCCTTCAGGTTGCAAATAGGTGTACCGTAAAAGTGCTTATATTCAATTAAATTCAGAGAGTGTTGGGTTATTCCAAGTTAAAAAGGATTTTTGATGCAAGGCTGCTCCGAACTTTTACTATGCAAATGTGCATTTTTATTCTCCAAGAAGAGGGTATGGAAAACAATGTTCTCCAAACTAATTTGACCACAGAGTCCTTTTTTTTCGCAAAGCACCTATTAACATCCACCAGAACTAGTGTTCTTCAAAGCATGGCTTGGAAAACACTCTGCACATTCTTTGGTAGAATTCTCATGAAGAGAATGATATGCAGCAGAAAGGGACCTCATGAGATTTAGAGATGGAAGTAATCCTTGAGGCCATTATTACAACCTCCATGCCAAGATCATTTCAACAACACCTCCGACAGGTGGACAGCCAGGTCTTGTTTTAAGTCTCTATTCTGTGATACTACATTCTATGTCTGTCCTATCTATTCTTAATCAATTCTTCCATTTTTAAGCTCACATATAAGTCATTGGTCCCCACTCTCTTTGCTTCCTCTTCTACATGGCAATTCTTCAAATATTTGAAAACAGCGTACATGTCCTCTACTATGTCCTCTCTTCTTCCAGATAAGCAGACCCCATTCTTACAAATCTACCATGAAGGCATTATCGGACTCATTGTATCAGCTGCCTTTCCCTGTGTGCAATAGAGTCAAACAACTGAACGTGATTGTTCAACTCTTCCTGCTGAAATTTGGACTTTTTATTTTTATTTTTTGCTGTATGCGGGCCTCTCACCGTTGTGGCCTCTCCCGTTGCAGAGCACAGGCTCCGGACGCGCAGGCTCAGTGGCCATGGCTCACGGGCCCAGCCAGTCCGCGGCATGTGGGATCTTCCCGGACCGGGGCACGAACCCGTGTCCCCTGCATCGGCAGGCGAACTCTCAACCACTGCGCCACCAGGGAAGCCCTGGACATTTTTTAATGTTAATTCTTGGGCTGTGTTATTTTTTAAATAGAAGTATATTGTTGGTTGCTATCAAACACACTCTTGGTTAAGGAAAATTACAACTATAGCCAAACAAGATTTTCCCATCTGTAGTTACATAGTGAACATTCTGCAGTTAAGTTTTGTGGGTTTTCTCATTGTAATCAAGAGAATTCCATACTATAGATTGCCTTAAAATGCAACTTTCCATCCCTCTGCAATGCTCAAATTATTTGTGAGTTGCAAAAAGACAGGCACGTATTTCTGTATCTAAAAAAAGCTTATCCTTGGTGCTAAATTTTTGTTTGCCAACTTTATGCTTATAAAACAAAAGAAAAATATGTTTTATGTATACATAGATATATGTATTTTTGTACATTACATATACATATTTTTAATTTAAAAAGAAAGTGAAAGGACTTCCCTGGTGGTGCAGTGGTTAAGAATCGGCCTGCCAATGCAGGGGACATGGGTTCTATCCCTGCTCAGGGAACTAAGATCCCACATGCCTCACGGCCAAAAGAGCAACTCATAAAACAGACGCAATATTTTAACAAATTCAGTAAAGACTTTACAAATGGTCTACATCAAGAAATAAAAATAAAAAAATAAAAAGTGAAGAAATAAACATTTACATAATGAGATTCTTATTGTTGAAAAAACTTAAGTTCTAAATTTCAATTTGGTTTTCCCTTTCCTTCTTGTCTCCACCTAAAAAGAAATCTGAATTTTAATTCAGTACTGGGAGAACAGTAGTCAGAGCTGGTGATTGAAGCTGTAGTGTTATCTTATTTATAAGACTGAAGGAGTAAAAAAACAAACACAAAAAAAACCCCAAACGTTTACTTTGGATGAAGGCTAACCTATTTGCAAAAGCTACAACGATTTACTCAATATTATATCACTGAATAATTATTTCTTCTATGTCCTTAAAAATCCTCCTTTTGGAAGAAAAAAAAAGGAAAGAGTTAATGAGATTGTGGTGTTACAGGAGTCGTGCAGAAACAGTGTAAGTAAACGTGTAGAGAAATTAGTTCTGAAGTGTGGGATAATTGTAGAGGGCCCTGGGCAAAAAACAAAACACAGATGTGCAGGAGTCATAGCACATCGTGTCTTCACTTGTCTTTGTTAGCGCAAGTGAAAAGGTTAATGCCGTTCAGTTCCATCAACACAGAGTGAAGAACTGTGGCCCCTTTGAATTCTAGAGTTACTCACAGTGCAACTGATTTAATTCCGGTGAGGATGCTACTATTTACAAGTTTGCTCGGGAATATGAATGTCAAGTAACCATTTGTTCCTGCTCCTGTACAATCTCTCTCTCTCCTTTTATTCGTTTTGTTATAGAGAAATTGTTTTTAAAATAATTATCATATGGAAAGATTCACTGTTATTTGAAGCTATCCTTTGATTGGAAGGAAAATGGTCAGATGCACACAGGCCCAAAGCATTAAGTCTCTGCTAGGCTCAAGGTCATCAAATATTACATTCTCACATGCATGCTTAAAATCTAAAACCTCAGGTACTCTGGCATTTTTGAATTTTCTGCCCCAATATATTATAGCTGGTGATTGTATTAATTACTCTCAATATTCTGGTATAACTTGCCCATTTTAAGAATCAAAATACCAATATGTATAAGTGTGCATTTGCGATGTTATTCCAGACGTTTAGCCATAAGGCAACAGCTCTGTTCATCCTTCTATATATTATAGCTGGTGATTGTATTAATTACTCTCAATATTCTGGTATAACTTGCCCATTTTAAGAATCAAAATACCAATATGTATAAGTGTGCATTTGCGATGTTATTCCAGACGTTTAGCCATAAGGCAACAGCTCTGTTCATCCTTCTTGCTTCAGCTTTGTGTCCCTACACCCGTCCCCTTTGCTGAATGTCACCCACTCCATCCTCAAAACACCTATTCACATACCTTCCTCATCCTTTATTACTGTTCACTTCCTGTTACTGTCATCCCCTCATCCTCATGTTTCTCCTCTTCTCTCATTCAACTGAAGGCTGAGCTCAGAACTGGAAAGGAAATTCCTTGATGCTCTTAGAGATGCAGGGCGGGAATCACACCAGGATCATCCCCTTTCCAGGTTGATGGTTGTCAAATATAAACTACCCCAGCTTGAAGCCACAGACAGTGGACCTGAACACTCCATTAAAGATGCTAGGGCTTCCCTGGTGACGCAGTGGTTGAGAGTCCGCCTGCCGATGCAGGGGACACGGGTTCGTGCCCTGGTCCGGGAAGATCCCACATGCCACGGAGCGGCTGGGCCCGTGAGCCATGGACGCTGAGCCTGTGCGTCCAGAGCCTGTTGCTCCGCAATGGGAGAGGCCACAACAGCGAGAGGCCTGCGTACCGCAAAAAAAAAAAAAAAAAAAAAAAGATGCTCTATAGGACTTGGCCATGGCTGAAGCCGACCTTGACCAGCAACATCAATGTGGTCACTCTGAGAGCATCACTCAGTGGAGGAAATGAAGCAAAAGAAACAGCATGTTCATTATTTGCCAAGAGTTTATAGTACAATAATAATACATCTTTACCACATATGTTTACATCTTTACATTATTCCCTGTGGCTTTGTAATATAGTCACACATTTTAAAATTAAAATTTATGTAACCATTTAGTTTCATTGATGTTTTAAGTTTTATGAATTTTAAATACATGTAAAATAAAATTATTCACTCGTTATTTCTGTTTTAATATCAATATACAAAAATATCCCAGTATTGTCATTTGCTTTGGGTTTGCACCCATTAATAGGGAGAATGTGGTATGGTCTCTGTAATAAATTTGATTTCCAGTCTTCTCATTATAACAGCCACCTAACTGACCACCGAATTCTGGTCTCTTCCACATTTCTCGTTGATCTCTCATTCACCAAATGATGCTTCAGTTCTTCTTGTCCTCCTCTTTGAACATGTCATTCTGCTTCTCTCCAGAGTTTCCTGCAATCTTCAGCTGAAATGTAAGCTTATATTACAGTATAGAGGCTATAGACCTGTATTACTCTTTTTGAGGTAATGCATAAGAAATGCAGAATAATTTACCAAGTATTTTTCTTGGGGAGAGTGATGTCCAGAATGTAGTTGTTCTTCCTTAGTATGTAAAGACTCCTACAAGGAAGTGATACAAATGTACGTGTATATAGATAGATAGATAGATAGATATAGATATAGATAATGGATCTGTGAGCATGTTTTTTTTCTGCTTTCTTTATAATAACTGTGTACTTCATGCCAGCAGAGTCCATAAAAGTGAGTGCGCACACATACCAGATTGTGTGCCTCATTGGATAATTCACCTCCATACTTCACCCCTCACCTCAGACCCACACTACTGTCGCTTGTTCAGTGGAGTGGCAGGAAAGTCAGGACATACATGTCTAAACCAAGAATAATAAACATGGTTGAGATCACTTTTAAGGTAATGAGGACTATCTTTCCTATCATCAGTGACATAAATGAGGTGAATGGACATTTAGAGAAATATCCTCAGGAATTCTCAGTATCACTGACTGCTAAGTAGCTGAATGCTAATCATATGTTATTTTGATATTTTCAGTAATTAAATTGCTGTCTATAATATTATGAGTATAGGGGCTGATTTCATGTAACAGATATTCCCTTGAATGACAGGAAGAAAAATGTTCTGGAAAGTCAATATTGCAAGTGACTAGAGTACTTACTCAAGGATGCCATTATATGAGTAGTAGTTCAGATGTACTCTGTCTAACAACGGTATCAGAAAAATATTTTGCTGAATGAATTAATCAGGTGTAGCTCTGAGGCTGCAAGCTTGAGGAAATCTCAACAGAACATATTGTAGTAGACCTATGTGTATATACTTGCTGATGAGAAAGAGAAAAACTTGGGGCAGACATTTGTTTGCATCTAGAAATAAGAGACAGCAAGATGAAACCTAGCAGATGCACCTTTCAGGCCCTGGGGGAACAGCATCTACCCTTTATCCCCTTTAATGGATGTCTCACCAGAATCACCTTGATACGTGGTCCATTCTTTCACATTCTTGAGCTCTGCTGGCTTGTGGTTCCTTTAAGCCTCCTCACAATCCTCTGGACTATAGATGAAACAATTTTTTAAAAAATTATCTATGGAGAAAGAAAAAAATTGAAGTGGGTTGGGAAGAGAAGGACTAGAAGGGTGGAGATTGTGATGAGGTCACTTTTTCACACTTTCTCTGTAATTCTCAAATGGAATCTATTTATTCTGAAGTTTGTGAAGCCAGAAAATTCCCACTGAGGTTACAATGCCCTGGAGCATTGTCTGTACTTTCTAACAAGAATTCTGATTCAAGTATGATTGAGAAACCTTGAAAGCCTCTTGCTCCATTCACAGTATGATAAGAAATACTGACCAGGCCTATAGGGATAGTGTCTTAGAGACTCGAGAGAAAATGAAAGGAACAGTCTGGACCTTTATTACTATAAGAAATATTATGTTACTGAAAAAGAAATTTGAGTTACTTTTGATTCTTTTTCTCAAATGAATTAATAATATTCCAGGGGGAGTTGACTTCCATCATTCACAGGTTAACAATTAACCACACCATCTCTGTGGTCAAGAGATAAGGTTCTAGAGCCATCTTCCTGAATTCATATCCTGGCTCCACTACTTTCTAGCCATGTAACCTGGGATCAATTACTTACCTCTCTGAACCTCAGTTTCTTCATCTGTATAATGGAGATAGTAATAGTAACTACCTCTTATGTCTATTATGAGGATTAAATAAGTTAACACTTACTATGTGCTTAGAATAGGGCCTGGCACAGAATTAATTACTCAATGAATTTTCACCACAATTTTCTCCATTCATAGATAATGAATAATTCAGGAATAATATATATTATCTCTCCACAAGATGGGCACAGAATAAGTGTTGGTACTACACTACTATTTTCAACATACAACTTCTCTGAACATCACTTCATATTTGGACAGGGCAGGATGGTGCAATGGTAGGAATCCTCATTTTATAAGTATATTTTGAATATTAAATATGTAATCACTTTCTTCCAGATTATTTTAATGTTTTGAAACTTTCTTCACAGGATTCTAATACATTTTTGAGATTATCATACATACAAGTTCACATTTATATTGATTATGTGCATGTGACCTCACTCTCTTAGGTAAATATAGTCCTTTTGTCAAGTACCAAAGTTTAAGAGACTGACATTTCAGATATGGCACCTATATGAACCATCATTAGCATAACTGGAGCAAATACGGGAATAGAAGCAGATCAAGCAGAGGATGTCACAGAGAAAAGGAGTCAAATCAATTCTGGAAGAATGCGGAAGGAAAGGTTTAATAAAGGGTATCTGGTGTGCTTGAAGAGAGGCTAACAGACTCAGGCCAACCAGGAAAGAGAAAAGAAAACTAGCAGTGAACAAGCTTGAACAAATAATTCTTAACCTGTACTCTTAAAATTCCAAAACATTCAATTTGCCTGCATGCCAAGTAACACATGCTAATTATAGATTTTAAAGAGTGTAATAGCAGTAACAATGTATAATTATTAATATATATTTCATACCCAGCCTAAATCTATACAGATGGGCAAAGGGTAATGCAAAACTGGGACCAACAAAAACTTCTTCCCTTGCACTAGGTTGCCAGTCTTTTACCTGAGTCAACATTGTGAGAGTAATGGATATTGGTTTGTTTCCCTTTTATATTTTCATTGACTCCTTCTACTGCAAAATGACATTTGTCCCCTCACTCTATTGAAATTTCTCACTCTCAGGTCACTAGTGATTGCTTCATTACAAAATCAAGTCAGTGATCTTTTTTTCTTTCTCTTTTGCCCATATTTACTAAAGCTCTAGGGCACTAACAGTTAACCTTCTTAAACGTCCCATTGCCTATTTCCATAACAATCTTCTTTCTTGTTTTCCAACACTTCTGGCATCTGATCATTTTATGCTGATTTCTTCATGGATCCTACTCTTCTGATCCAATGACACACTAATCTCCCTCTACATTCTTTCATTAATAATCTCATCCACTGTGATGACATTCATCCTCCTATACACTGCGAACCTCAATTTTCTAGAACAGGGGTCAGCAAACTATGGCCTGTAGGCTGGGTTTGGCTTGCCATTTGTTTTTGTAACTAAAGCTTTATTGGAACAGAGCCATGCCTATCTATTTTGTCTATGGCTGCTTTCACCCTAAAAAGGCAAGTTTGAACAGCTGCAACCAAAGCTAAAAAGTCCATCTGATCTAGTCCATAGGATGTCAGTCTAATATATCTAATTATTTAAAGGAAATACATGCTTTGATGATAAAAGCAGCTAAACCCAGATGTTCAAAGCTGATTCTCCTCTTACATTCACTTTTTCTCTTATTGGGAATCTATATTTAGCAAAACCAGAAAACTGAGAGTCATTCTAGACTTTGCTCTTTCCTTCACCCCATGTCACACTGATCACCAAGTTCATATTTGTCTTCTCTCCATCCCTTTGTCCACAGTCACAATTCAGGATCTTAGCCATGTTTCTCATGGCTGTTGGTAAGGACTTCCACCAACAATTGCCTGTGTGTCAGTCATTATTTCTCCAGATAAAAGACATAGTCTTTATTATACCCCCCACCTTGATCTAAGACTTGCATGTACTAAACCCCATCCAAACTATTTCGAATGGATACCCTCAGTGTTTCAATGGTTCAGGACTTGGATAACTTTCAACCATGGAGTGAGGTTTGGGGACCAAGAGATGTTATTATGATATAAAAGGGAAAGTCCAGTGTCTGTCCTGGCGGTTGGGAATTGGCTACAATGGAACATACTCCCATAGACAATACAATAATAAATAATGCCTAAGTTAGAGATGTCAACTGCCTGCAAGAGTCAGGAAAGCCTTTGCAGAGGATATGACATCTGAAATAAATCTTAAAGATGAGGAAGAAATATCAGTGTCAGTAAGTGTGATACATTCTAGGCAAGCCAGTAACCTGGATGAAGACTAGAATGCAAGGAAGAGTTATTTAGTTTTGGAAAATGGCGCTCTGTTAGGTTGGAGTAAGGGCTGGCTGGGCTGTTTGCAAAAACATAGCAGAAGAAAACAGTTAAGCCTGGGTGTGAAAGTTTGTTGTTGTTTTTTTTAACTCCATGCTTGAGTGATTAGACTTCACAATAAAAGTAATGAGGAGTCTAATTTTCAAACAAGAGAGAAACATATGACTGGCATTTATAAAAGGTACTTATAGTGACATATTAGAGAGTACACACATTATAAACAAGGAAAACACCTTCTTACAGGCAAACTTTAGGAGTCTGCTGCAGTAACTCTATTAAGAAAAGTTACTTTCTTAAACTAACTCAATGTCGGTAGGAGCAGATAGGAGTCAGATTCAAGAGCTAATGCTGAGATGAATCTACAAGACTTGTCTACTTGGCTGAAAGTGGGTAGGGGCCAGAGGAGAGGAAGAAGGGTGGGCGGTAAATCTAGCAAAGCTGGCAGAGAAGGCAGTGGTGCTATTAACCAAGAAATTAACCTTCCACAAAAGGAAGAAAAGGTTTCAGGAGGTAAGAGAATGAGCTTGTTTGGGACTATGTTAAACATGAAATGCCTTCCAGACAATCAGGATGACCAACGAAAATGTCCAAGAGACAATTAGAAATACTAGAGTGGAGCTTACAGTTGAAACAAGAATAAGAAAACATATCTTCCGATTGAAAAATATAGAACAAACTTGAGGACAAGCTTATCCAATCACTAGATTGTCCCTGTTTCTGAAAATCTAGTTTACATATTTATTTTTTGAGATAAAGCAGTAACTTTAACAGATCTTCTGTCAAAATGCTAATCTGTATATGTACAACTGAATCACTTTGCTGTACACCTGAAGCTAACACAACATTGTAAATCAACTATCCTTCAATATAAAATAAGAACAATTTTTAAAATGCTAAGCTGTTGGAAGAGTAACATATGAAATGTTGATTCACACCAGTATGTTATCTTGAATTATTTTACTGCTAGACTTTAGTTGTTTAAAGAAGGCTTTAAGAAGCACAAGCTCTAGGGCATAGAGTATGACACACAAAATTTAGAAACAAGAGGTACTCTCAGGCAATGTGAGTATAGTAGCACACCAAAACAGAGCAGTGGAGTGAGGTCAAGGGGAGAGGAAAAGGACCAGAAAAATAAGTAAGAAGGTCAGGAAAAAGTGAAGATGGAAAGTGAAAAAGGGCAAAGCTTACTTATTTCCCAGTTTGAACCAGTTCTCTGAAGGTAGCAAGTGTTCTGCTGTCTTTTGTTTTGTTTCCAATTTAATCATTTCTCCCTTTTAGAAGTCTTTAAATGACAGCATATGATACACTTGAGTTTCAGCTAAACATTCAGAAATTGAAAACCAATGAGCTCAAGTCTCTTAATTATTTTCAGTTTTATGACCAAAATATTAAAAGATGGACTTTTAGAAAGAAAGTTTTTTGGTAGCTTTATATAAGGCAGAAGGCTCTCCAAACATTGCCCATAATACACAATTCATTGTATTTTAGCTCCTTACAGATGCTTTAAAATCCCATATATCCTAGCTATTTTTTTCTTAATAACTTTTTCTATATATGCATTTTATTTACCCGTTAACATTAGGGAAATGTTTAGAGAGTAACTATTTGATTGCATCAGTCTGTTTCCTAAAACCCCAACTGATATTTTAATGCTCAAATTATAAGGCAATACTCTGTGATTGTATTTTGTAAAAAATTTTATTACTACTCTCCGGGCCTTAAAATGTTTTCCTCATAAGCATGACTAGAAATATAATGATATAAATAAGCATACACATGACCCTTATTTGAGATTACTACTTGGAGCAATCTCAAATACTCATGGGGGAATACCAAAGAAAAGAAATCTTGTAAAGGAGGGAAACAGACAAATATTAAGTAGAATAAAAATTCAATTTTGTCGGATTACTTTGTATGCCACTGACTTTCTATTCCTGTTTCTACAGTTGATTTATCAGTAGAAATTTATTGAAACTTTTTTATTCATTACATTAAAATTTATGAAAAATCTGTGATAAAGTAGACATTTGTGTATATAATGTGTACTAGTATTGTTTACATATATATATATACGCATATATATGTGTGTGTTTGTTCAGTTGTCTAATGGCAATAAGAAAAATATAATTTATCATTTAAGACTAGAAACATGACTTATGATAATATCCAATTTTATTGTTACTGGTAAAGTATTACTTATTGCAAAAAATATATACAAACAGTGCTTTTTTTCACCCTATTTTGCAATAGTTTTTTTTTTTTTTTTTTTGGTGATAATGGTAACTTTAACACATTCCAGGAGACTGAGATACCTTTTCAATCATTAAAAATTATGTTATGATTATGCTACCTTCTTTTAGTGAAACTAAGGGGTACTTTTTTTTTCAGATTCTAACATCTATATCTAGATGTGTGTTACAAGTGACATAATCAACAAAACATTTTTTTCTTAGTGGTACATAAAATAATAGAGTATCTAAAAATGATATCAGATTAAAAAGAACCCTCTATTTCATTTCTTTGAAAATGGAGAAAACAATGTGGTATAGGAACAGTTAACAGAATATCACTCATTATCAGTAAATAGTTTATTTTAGGTGTGATATTTTTCATCTAAGTTTGTATAAATCTTGCAATTGAGTAACTAATTTCAAAAGATTTTTCTGAGGCAATAGTTATTTTATATAACATTAGATAAAAATTCAGGGACAGGTCAGGTGAGTAACATGTCATCTAAGGTCATGACCCATGTCGCTGGCAAAGCCATTCAGCCAGTTTTGAGTCAGTCCTAACTACCACACGTCCACACGTGTTTTTATTGTTTTTTTTTTTTCTTTTTCTTTCAGTTCTCTTAAGACACCATGTGGGCTTTACAGAGGTTTTTCTTTGCTGCTTTGAATTTTCTCCGCTTACACTGCCAGCGGTAAAGGTGATAAGAGAAATATAAGACCACAGGTAGTTGGTCTAGTCTTCTTAGAAATAAGAATGTCATTCAATCCTACCCATAAATATATGCTGTCATAAGTTTTCTAGGCTTTTGAGTAATCTTCCTTTCTCTGTTCTTAGGATTTTCTCAAGGTATTCCAGTTGACTTTTTGGTAGAATCATTCTGATCTCTAGCAGAGATTTGGGAATATATATGGCCTAATCTTGAGACCTGCTCAGGGAGATAGAGAAGGCAACTCCAAAGAATATTCTAGGGACCAAGAAATTTGTCTGCTGTGTTATCTATAGCTGTTGAATGTGCAACTTGAAAAGAACATATGAGGCATTATCTTGTCTCCTGCATATATATCAAGTGAGGGACAGAAAATTCTGAGTACTCAGATGCCTCTAAGTTAAAATATGTGAGGAAATTACATTCTAAAGAGCTTGAAGGAAATTATCCTAAACTGACGAAATAACAAGTCAAAGTTTTATTTCTTGCTTTGGATATTTTTATTCCACAAAGGACTTTATAAATGATATCTTTATCTGAAGACAAACATCGACATTTTTGCTTGTAAGTCACATTGTCAGAATTCCATAGAAAAATAAATGCATAGCTAATATATCAAAAAGTGCTATTGAGTGGAAAGCAATAAATATGAAAAGATGGCAATCAAAACATTATGTATTAAATACCTAAAATTTGGTTTGCAAAGTTAGAGTGTACTTTTTTGGGGAAATATATGCCATGTGTTATAGAAATATTTATTTTACAATACAATTGCATATTAAGTCTTGAAACATATTCTGTGGTCATTGCAACTTTAAGTGAAAATTAATTCACCTCTGGCTTCACTCTTACCAGCTGAAAATGTGATGTTGTTCTATCCAGATGCGCATGCACACTCCATGCCAACAGCAAAGTATGAGAAACTGAAAACAGCAGGGCAGCATCTATCTGTTATGTGATATTAAGAATAGTACCTCTTCTGGGTTATTTTTTAAATAAAATTTGATGAATGCTGAATAAACATTTAGGAGATTCAACTCAAGTATAATTGGCAGAAAGAATTGAGGTGGCAAGAACCAAAGCTAAGGAATGTGAGGCGAAGAATCCTGATGGACCAAGCCCAGAATTTCTAACACAGTGCCCATGGATCAACTTATCTTACTATTTCTCATGTATGGAACACACATATATGTTTGTGATGTCTGCATTTGTGGGATAGCTTTAATTTTGTAATACATTTTATACAGAGACAAGCTCTTGAGAACACTCCAGATCTATGTTAATCAAAGCTTAGGTGGTTGCTTCTGCTCGAGCTAAGCATAATCTTTAAGAAAAGGCTCACTACACTGTGCTCTGCTTTTCCTCGTAGCGTCCTCCCCTCAACAAAATGGTAAGAATTCAGCTGGCAACAGGGTAAACAGATTATTGTGTTATTGCTGGCTGATTGCTGGAGTTATTTTGGAGCTTCCTAATTCATTTAAAGAGATTTTTGACATTTATGAAATGACTTCTATAATCAACTGATAGTGCAATATCCTATAATTGTTCAATTAAAAATGACTACTAGTGCAGTCATTTATTAGTAGAATCAGATAATTGTCTTGCCACTAAAGAGTACTTCTCACTTTGCACATCAAATGAAAATGTTTGAGTATAAATCTGTGACACAGCAGCCAAAGTCCTGGGGATTTTCAAGTGCATTTGTAATTATTACAGCCCTCTGAAGTAAATATGGTTTAATGTGATAATCTTAAATGGATTGTGTGTGAGCCTTACAAAACACTTTTCTGTATAAACCAGAGCATCTGTCAGAACGGATAGGAGTTCGTTTCCTACCAATAGGAAGTTCATGATATTCTTTCCAATGTGTACTTAGAACATGTGTACTTAGAACACAGAGCAGTATGCGTTTCCCTCAGTCCTCATTTATCTTTTTTCTTCTCAGATGAAACTGATTACTGAGGAAAGGAACCAGGAATGGTTGCATTAATAAATCAGTTTCATATGGAATACTACCCCACTGGGGTCAGCAATCAAAAGCTCTGACTTCCAGATCCAGATAGGAATGCAAATCCATAAAAACAGAAACATTTTCTCTCTCTTCTCTCTCTCTTTCTCTCCCTCTCTCTCTCACACACACAAACTCATGATTTCAAATGCTGCATTTCTCTGAAAACACTTTGACTCACATTATCACAAACCATCTGTTAAGCTAAATCGTAAACCAGTCTTTGATTAAATAATTTTTTAAAAATCTTAGCACACTGAAAACAGAGAAGGTACAGATCATATAAAGACCAATATAAAGAAATAACTGAATGGAGGAAATAGCAGCAGCCCCCTTACAGATAAAGATTTCTTTATTTTTCTTTTAAATTAACATTGTGCTTCTTTGGACAAACTGGCTAAAGCTCAAAATTTACATTCAGATAGTGATAATTAAGGAAATTCAGAGCACGCTCAACAGATGGAAGATGTTACTTCATTTGAGGTTGCTACAAAATAGAATTTAGTAGTGTCATTTCAAAGTTGCAGCTTAATTTTCATTTTTAAATAAATAGTCTGATTCTGGTGTTTGGTTTTTTTTTCCATTTTATTTGCAGGAAAATGTTTAAAAACTGCTGTTAGATTCAGTCGCTGTATCCCGCTTTCTTTCTAACCCATCAGCAAGGAAAGAGCATTTAAATAACAGCTGCTTTGGGCTTTTTGTTTTTGTTTCTCTTCAAAAATTTTTTTTCAAGCCCGTTTTTCTTCTTGTTGTATGGATTTTAGAAAGAGTTTTGATAACGAGAGTCCTGGCAGCTGGATGATAAATATTATTTTCTTAACCTGCCTGTCTCTGTCAGCCACCTGCGACTGCAGCCTGCCACACGTTGGAAGCAGCTCATTAACTTTCCCACAGCTTCCCGGGAGTTTTCCTTGTTTTCTTTCACCTTGGGTGTGTACTGCACTCTCACTGAACGGTTAACTCTCCTAGTGGGCCGAGCGGGCTTTGGCACCACGAGCAGAGCACGCTTCAGGCAGCCTCCCTGCTAAGGCTCAAAATCTCTCTTAAACACATTAAGCAGCCCATTTTGGATTGATAGTGCAGTAATTATTCTGCTTCACCCTAAAAACCATCCTGGGGTAATTGGCGCAGAGGAAAATTACCCAGAGTCCTCCACCACCTGGTAGTTAAGGAACGAATCCAGGGAAAGATAAGTGAAGCAGGAAAAAAAATCGGCACTTATTTGATTTTAATCTCACCACTTTGCAAGCATTTAAATTGCCTTAATCAGGTGGTTGGCTTCCAGCCTAGCTGGTAATCTGTTATCAAATTTGAAACTAGATTTTTAAAAATGTCAGTGTAGGCTGAGAATTGAAGTCTATTAACAGTTATGAGCCTCTCTCCTAAACTTCCATAATCTATGTATTAATAATCCTTTTTACAAAGCTGTCAAATATTACTTTATTACAAGACTCCATTAATAATATGGATATAAAAGCAAGCTCTAATTTTTTTTTTTTATTTTTATTTTAAAGTTGAGGGAACACACAATACCAGCATTCTTAATACTAAAATCCATTTCTTTTTTGAAGCAATAGCTTGAGTCTATGGAATAACCTTGATAAATGTAATTGAATTTTTCTCTGATAAGATTAACTAGTGGTAATTGTGAACGGGGAGGTCTGACCCACTCCAAATGAGATGTATGACAAGCTGAAAATAATCAATTTTTTTTTCCTTTTCTTTATTTGAGCCTACATTTTTTAAATGGAAAGAGAAAATCAGGGCCTTGCAGGATGAAACATTTGTCTGAAATGTTTTTGTATACACTGCTTATCTTCCATCTCCTCAGTGTGTCTAATTGTGCTGAGCTTGGTTTAAAATGAGATCAACACATTGAAACCCCAGAAGGCTTAATTAAGGGAGGGACTTTATACCTACCAAAAAAGGGAATTTTTTTTTTTGAACAAATGTGGCATAAATTTTACCTGCAACATCCTTGACTGAAAGCATCCCCAAATTGTTAAGCCCATTAAATTGCCTCTTTTCTTTTAGGGAGAGAGAGAAGGGAAAGAAGAAGAAAATAATTTTACTTTGAAAATCTTAATTACTGTGATAGCAGGGTTGGGTTGTGCCTTTTTACGATTCCTGTATGATTTGCATTTTGAGTTGAAGTTTTGTTCTTCACAGCACACAAACCAGCAATCAGGAGCTTATAGAAAGGGCTGGATAGATTCCCCTTTTAAACATGCTTATAAAACATTTTGCCTATGTAGCTTTTTGTATTACACATTCCATGGGGTTTCTCACATACCAATCGAGAAAGCATATTTTTTTAAATTCATTTTCTCAGAAGTTTAAGAGCTTGGCAATGTACATTAATACAGAACAAACAAAATATTTCAAAAAGTGCAGCACTATGGTAAGAGTTTCATTTGAAAAGCAAAAAATGCTGTCATTATTTTTACTCTTCTTTCATGGTAATTATCTGACCATAGAATTTTAGTGAGTAGATCAGACTACAATAGAGCCTGTTCCAACAACTTGGGTTCCTAGTCCCCTTCCTGGTTTCTAACTAGGTTCTGTCAAAGACTCTTTCAGTAACATAAAATCTGGTGACAGTGAAATTAATCACAATGTACAAGAGAAAAGCAGCTGGCAACCAAACACTGAATAAAGCCAAATGTGAATTCAACTAGCTATCAACCTCAATTTACAGAATGTATACATATTATGTACATCTATATATATTTTAGCTTGGCATAGTTAGTATTGATGTCTTTGTATGTGTATGGATTTCCTATATTACCTCAAAAGTACTTTTATTATTATTGTTTTATAGCATATTAAATTCGACTAAACATAATAAGCATAGCTTCCCTTTTTTTTTTTGAAGACCAGGTCTCATTAAAACCTGGTCATTATAGTTACATAGGTAAATTCTATGTCTGCTGGTTGGGACATTTCACTTTTGAAGTGAGATAATTTTAACACATGCCTTTGCCAAAAACAAACTCCAAGGAAAAATCTTGGGAGAGCAATAATGGATGTTTTCTTCCTTACATATAGGAATGTGGAGCCACCAGCCCCTTCAAAGTAGAAAGAGGGTGTTTGAGCTTTAAGGGAATGCTGTCAGGAATTAATACATACTGAACCTAGATTGTAACTTGCTAGGGTCAACATCAGTTAATTTATGAGATTATATGCAAATTCATAGTGCTTTGTTTCATCATACCATTAGAGTGGTCTCTGGTTGAAATTGCCCATTAATATCTGTGTAGGAAGATCACTTGCTTGATCTGGTCCTTTCAGTTACCATCTTCCATATGTTGGGAATGGTCTGCATTTCAGACAAGTTTCTCACCGGCCACTACCCTAAGTCAGGATATCAAAATCAGCAGATTGGTTAGAAGTAAAAGTTCTCTTTCACATACAGATTTAGAGAAGTAAAGGCTACATTTAATTATTTGTTCCTTTTTTTAAACCTGTATTTCACTACTACTTTGAAGGGTATAAAAATAGATTCACCGTAAAGAACAGAATACGAGAACTTTGATAAGTTTACACAGTCGAGCCAGGATTGGGTCACAGTCAGCTTGTACTTTAAGAGAGCTACAGAATATACCTATGCAATCATCTTTTTTATCTTAAACTTTGTTATCATGTTAAACCAAATTAAAAAAAACTAATACCTGTTAATGCAGAGCACTTGAAATTAATACCTAATATAGAAAAGGGGTCAGGAAAAAGGACAGTCCAAGCCAGCACAGTATTAGAGCTCATTTCATTTAGGGACAGTTATCTGTTGTTCAGCTAATATATTATGAACAGCCATTATTTACTAAGCCTTCTTCTCAATCCTAGAGGTAAAAATAAGGATAATATATTGCCTTTGTCCTTAAGGAATCAACATCCTACTTGGGGAAAAAGATAAGTGAGCAGATAATTATGATACATTATGGTTAGTGCCACAAGAGAGTGTGAGGGAAGTTCTTTGAGAGACCAAAGAACGCATTCAACTCTACCTGGAAAACTGAGGCTAGTTTGATAAAATCGATATGTGAGTTCTTGAATCAGAAGAAGTAGACAATTGATTATATCCTGTGGGTTAAATAAGGTGCTTATTTCAAAAGAAATTTACAGAAATAAGGTTAAAAGAACATGCCTCTACTTATGGGATTTTTATTTAGGCAATTCCCTTATGACTAATTATAATAGGAATAACAATAGCTAACACTTATCACACACATTATGCACCAGGCAATGTTCTAAATGCTTACTTGCATTAACTCTATTGCTCCTCGTAACAATCATAGAGGTGTTATTACTCTTTGCATTTTATATGTGAGGAACCCAAGACCCTGACAGGCTACATGTCTTGTTCAAGGTCAGGTCACAGAACTGGAAAGCAGCGAGAGGATACAAACTTAATCAGTCAGACTCCAAAGCCCAAAATAGTCAGGTTTTTATTTTCAATAAAGTACCTTATGATAGACCAATATTAAGCATTCTCTTCTGAATAGTGCTTTTTGCAAAATTTTTCTTCACTATCTCAAATGTCTAAAATGGTAGCCTGCTGCCCAGAACCATTTCACTCTGTGCATTATGAAGTTAGCTGGTTCTAAGCTCCACAGCAATATATTCTTGAAAGCAAACAAGCACTGGCTTACTTTATTCCTCAGCTTTTGGCAACCTTTATTATTTCATTTATCTGCTATTCATAGCGAGATGTAAACATCTTACTTCCCAGTGTGATCCTCATATCAACAGTGAGTCAGTGTAAAATATTGGGAATCAATATGTGATAAAACATTGGCCAGTACTAAAAAGGCAGGCCCAGAGAAAATTCACTGAGTGTCAAACACAAAATAAACATCAACAGGTAAAAATGTAATAAGATCATAAATAAAAGCAGGGAATTAGAAAAAACATTTCTTAACCCAAAAAGCAATTTGACAAGTAAGATATAACTATATTAAATACAAAACCACTTCCAGTACAGGGAGCAATGAATTTTTCATGCAGGTAGACAGAACAATTCTTTTCTAAATTTAATAGACAGAATACATGACATTAGTGCCATTTATGGTAAGGTTTGGCACTCAGGAAGGAGGGGCACTGGAGCCTCCGTGAAGACATTAGCTAACACAGGTCCTACATTTTTTATTGATTAGTGTAGACACTTAAGACTAAATATTTTCAGACTGAGGATTTTTTTTCATTCCAGATATGTGTACATATATTTCTTAGGTGCAGGTACTCAGCTTCTTGAATTCTTCTTAGTTTCCTACCTTCTTATCCCTTTCCTTCAAACTTACACAGTCTGATCCTGCGGCCAGTTGGTCAGTGAGTCAGTCTGGGTCTGTCTGTGACACATCGTTTCATTGGCCTATCCTTGAACCTACAGTTCTATAGAAAGCCCAACAAAAAGGGACAAAAGAAGTAGGGCATTGCATTCCTTTTGGGCTGCTTAAAATTTAATGTCAATGGCTAACAATCAAGAGGAAACAAATAATATTCTTGAACCTTGTTTGCCTAGATAAAATAGTCAGGAAGGCAACAGTCTAAGAGGAGTGTGATTGTGATCCTGCAGTCTCTCGATTCACCCGGTGAAAAATGCATTACCTAACACACTTCCACATACACTAGGATTTCACAAATATTTCTTTCCTTCAGTGCTGCTGCTTTTAGGGCTAATACACTTCCCTAAGAGTCAGAACTCTCCACATGAACATTTCTTTTCCCCAGCTGATTTTCCTTCTGACCCTAAGTGCCTACTCCAATGGCCATGAGGCTTTTAATATGAGATAAAAGCATAAACTGAAGGAATGAGCCTCTAATTGTGAAAAGGCAGGGATCAGAGTGTACTCAGAAAATTTTTTGTTTTGTTGGTATTTTTGGCAGAGTATTTACCCAGAGCCTTAGCAACCACAGATTCATTTATTCATGTGTTTATTCAATTAATATTTTTTTCTACTGTATTGCACAGGGAATGCTGCTCAATGTGCTGTAATAACCTAAATGGGAACAGAATGTGAAAAAGAATAGATACATGTATATGTATAACTGAATCACTTTGCTGTACACCTGAAACTAACACAACATTGTTGGTCAATTATGCTCCAATATAAAATTAAAATAAAAATAAATAAATAAAATCAATTAATATTTTTGAGACTTCATCATGCCATAGGCAACTTGTAAAATTTCTGGGAAAAATGCACAACTCCTACCCTCAAGGTCCTTACACTCTAATTGGTAAAGATGTGTGTGTATTACATATTTTAATATGGTGAGTAAAGAAATACATTTCTACAGAGGGTATTATAGAAAATACAGGGAAAAGATACCAACAGACTTGGGACATGATAAGAAGGGTTGGAAAATTGTCTTAGAGATGATAGATACCAGCACTCTGACATATATGAAGAGTGGGAAGTGGTTTTACAAGCAGAGGGAAACCATAAGCAACAACTGGAGATCATCTTCTTGAGGAACATAAGCAATCTAGGCTATGGCAGCATAAAGAGGAAGGCAGAGAGTAGCAAAGGATGAAGGTACAATCAAAGTCCCCAGTCGAATCATAGAGAGCCTTAGATGCCCTGTTGTGTAGGCCATGGAGTAGGTGTGCTCTGGGTGATGGCGGGGGCTGGTAGTGGAATGAACAGTCCAGGAGAAGGAAGAATGTAGGAAAGACTAGAGGTAAGAGTCATGGTTAGGAGGCTCTTACTCTGGTTCAGAGATAATGGGGTGCTGGCCTAGAGCTGTGGCCGCAGTGATGGTAAGGAGGCAACAGAGCCAAGACATCCATAGTGGAAACTCCTGCATGTGGTTAGTGATAAGGATGAGGGAGACATCGTGAGTTACTCTCTGGTCTCATAACTTTGGTCAATGGACAGGCCATCAGCTAAGATAGTATCTACATAAAGGAGAAAGCAGGCTTAGGGGAGATGGTAAGTTCAGGTGTGGCAAATATGTTATTAAGATATACTAAGATAGTAAGGTCCATTGGAAATCTAAAGCTTAAGGAACAGATTATATATAATTTGGGGGTCAGCCATATGTAGGTGATAACTGGAACTTTGAGACCACATAAAGTAACCCAAAGATAGTGTATAAAATAAAACAGGTCATGGTCCAAGGCTGGGAACCACACCATTTCAAGGACATATCAAAAATGAGGTGACAGAGGAGACTGAAAAATCTGATACTGGTATCATAGAATACAAAGACTTCAACAATTTCAAATAGAAAGGAGAGGATTTGCAGAGTCAAGAATTTGCAGCAAAAAACTGACAAAATAAGGGTCACAAACCACTTATTACATTTGGCAGTTGGGGACCCTTACTGACTGCAGCAAGATCATGTGTGAGCAGTGGGTATGAGCAGGAAGCAAATAGCATCAGGTTGTGGCTGAATACATACATATATATATATATGTGTGTGTGTGTGTGTGTGTATGTTTCTCAAAAATTTTGGATGCAGATTGAAGGAATTAATAATTTAATTTGAATTAAGGGGGAAGGTTGTTTTCATTGATGAGAAAGACTTGAGATGATTATTGTTTGAAGAACAGGGCCTGATAGGGTATGGCATTTACAGATAGAAAAGAGAGGATATGACCATTGGAACGATATCCCTAAGGGGTCATAAAGTGGTAGAATTAAGGGCAAAGATGATCTTGTTGGTCTTGAATAGGAAGAGGAACATATCAGCCTCTGAGATTATAAGGAAGGATAAGAGAATGGATGTGGTACAGATGATTTTATAGTTAGTGAGGTAAGAAATTGATCAGCATCATACCTAAAGTCCTTTGTTGGAACACCAACAAAGAGAGAAAAGAAAGTTCGGTAGGAACATTAGGAAAAGTGGGAAATGTTTGGAGTAGTCTTTGAAGGAATTGACAAAGGGAGCTGAGCAGGTAAAACGCTGATGGGCAGATAAGGAGGTCAAACAGATTTTTCAAAGCATAGATTTACAGTATTGATAAATTGTTGGGCAATATAGTATTATTCAACAGACTTCAAATAGTCATATATAAAGTCAAAGAAAGTCCATTAGATTGATTATTTTATGCTGGAATTTGCTGCACAGATGGGTGGGGAGGTAGTCATCTATTCAGTCATTTGTGAGGGTGACCCATGCTCAGTTCAGCCCGCCTCTTAGAAGCAGCTGGTTTACCTCTTCACCACTAGCCTTCAATGGCCTCCATTGTGTTGCCCTGGTCTCCATCATGAACCTCTTGTCCAGACCAGCCATTCATTCTGTATCTACTAACTTTTCTTCTAAGGTTTTATAAATTGGCATTTGGAAATGTGCTTTCAAAAACGTGGCAAATTGGTTTAACTGAATCTAGCTCTCAGTCAGTGTTTTCATCACCTTATGAGCTGTACTCCACAATAGAGCTCAAATCTATCCATCCTCTATTTCCCCATTATGACCACCTTAGTCTAATCCACCATTGCCTCATCTAGACGATGACCACCATTTTCTAACCAGTCTTCCCACTTACAATCTTGAATCTTTTTAAGCCTTTCTCCTCATAACAGCAGCTTAACGATCATGTTTAAAATGTTATGAAATGATGGGATCCTCTTGTACTTAGAATAAAATGCAGATTTCTTAACCTGACATATAAATCCTTACAGGGAAGGATTTATATGTCTCTGACCTCATCTCCCCGCACTTGTTCCCTTGCCTACAATGCTCCAGCAACCCCGAGCTTTCATTTTCTAGAACTCACCAAGCACATTCTTGACTTAGGGCCTTTATGCTGATTTTTCCTTCAACCCAGAATGCTCTTCTATCTGACCTTTGCATGGCTGGCTCTTTCTCATGCTTCAGCTCCCAGCTTGAAGGCTACCTCCCTAGAGAAAATCTTGTTTATTACTCTATCTGATGTACACGACCTCTCCGTCCCTTCATAACTCTATTATAATATCTTATCATTTTCTTAATAAAATAAATTATTTCATAATAAGTTTCATAAATACAACAATGCCATTCACATATTTCTCTACTTGTTTTATCTGTTTTTCACTAGATTGTAAAGTATCTGGGGGCAGGAACCATGTCCATCTTGTATAACATTGTAGCACCAGTCTGTAGCAAAGTGCCTAATTAAATGCCTGGTACATAGTCCAAAATGTCAGCTCATTAAATAAATGAAGATGAAAGAATGACAGAATGAACCAGATAGTGGCCACATATATCATATTAATTCTGCTGAACATATCTCAAGTATTTAACAATATTGTTCAAGTCTTCCTTCTTGCAACCCTTTTACCTTGGATTTCTGCGACATTGCACACCACTGTTTTCTTACTTCTTGGAACACCTACTCTCACTTGCAATTTCTAGTCCCCTCTACACTCCTTAAATATTAGAATTCCTTGGAGATTTATCCTTGGCCCTTTACTTTTTCTAGTCATCATATGTTTCCAAGATAATCTGAACCATGGTCACCACTTTAACCAATCTGATATGCTAATCACTTTCCAATGCTTCAACCCATCATGTGGTTTAAAACTATTTTAGATGACCAGTATTTCTAAACTGATATTTCTAAGTTCCCTAAAACTTAAGATTTCTAAAATTAAACATTCAATGTTCTTCATATCCCAACTTGGTTTCTGCTGTTATATCTCTCATGGCACCACCATCCATCTAGTTCCTAAGTCACTACTCATTTACTCATTTTCTCAGTAAATATTTATTGAATGATTTCTATGTTCCAGGCACTAGTCTGGAATAGGTACATCAGTATATAACACAGGTAACAACACAGAACAAAACACTAAGAACCTCAAAACTGCTTACTTTCATCTTAGATTCCTTCTTCATCAACTTAAAAGCCTCTTCTTTTCTCACTTTCTATTTCTAGTTGGGAACCAAGTTTTTGTAAATACTTCCACTTTCAAAGTCTTAATTTGTCTCGTTTTCTCCATTTTTTCTCTACCTGCCTTACTTCAAGTCCTTATCATTTCTAGGATTACAATAACTTTTTAATTGGTCAGTTTGCCTCCAGGCTATCCTACAATCCACTTCCAAAATATAAGGCAAATCACTCCAAAATGCAAATCTTTCAGGACTCTCCCCTATATTAAAATCTTTCAGTGGATTTCCATCCCTACAGAATAAATGTCTTGTTTATACATCTCCCAAAATCAAGTCCAGAGGACTGACACAGACCAAGTCAAAATCAGAATTATGTAAAAGAAGGAGAGGAAAGAGCCCTAGGTGAACGCCCCAAATATTCCAAAGTTTCCATTACAGCACATCATCATAATATGAAATGTGCTGGCACCAGCTGGAATAGACCAAGCAGATCCAATCAATTTATGCATGTATTTTTTCATCATAGAAATACTGCTTTCATTTTCTATCATTCTCTGTGCTTGTTATATGTTCTTATTTTATACTATTTGTCAAATTATTAAGTTTAATTTTAACTTCCAATTCCTGAGGATTTATGAATACACTGAACAAAACAGTTCTCTAATATAGATTTGTATGAGCCACGCTAGCTATTGTACTAAATATGTGTCATAATGAAGCCGGCTTTATTTATATACATAATTCCCATTTTAACCTCAATTTTCTTTTAAGAAAAACTTTATGGCAAATAACAGTTTATCTATTAGGCTAACGTAGAATTCATCTTGATACTTAATGAATAAGGCAAACCAAATCACTTCACTTTTCTTTGAGTAATTTTTGGAATGATGTGTTATTTATAAAATTAAGGCTTCCTTTGAACCCAAAATAATCTTATTCTTCAAGTAACCTTGATTTATTTTTATTGGAGGTAAAAACTGATATTATAGTCACAGATTGTCTTATTTGAAAGACATATTAAGTAAAGCCATATCAGCCATTGTTTTCTTTGGTTGGCAGAATCAATCAATCCACCTATCAATCAAATGTTTATTAGGTGCCAGCCTTGAGCCTGGCATTGATCCAATCCTGTACATCAGTAAAACAATAAGCACAAAAGGGGAAAAGAAGGTGATAAATTCCAAATTATAAAATATGTTTATTAAAATATTTTTTATTTTCACCAATAAGAATTATATATATATAGTCATGTAAAAATATTTGTAAGAAGCACTATTTTTAGTTTGAAGAATGAAAGATATTATCTAGAATCTGATATTACATAAACTTTCATGATATTCAGATCTCTTCATGGAAAGCTATTTCCTAGAGCTTTTGTGCTGTTTGGTAACTTCCTATAATTATTCCCTATTGAAGCAGTGGCCAGTGGCTCTGTCCTACAAGTCACAGCATTGGGTAACTGTGATGTCTTAGGAGGTTTCTCAGAGGGCTTGTTCAGAAGGAACCAATTCTGAGCTCAGGGTTCTTCCCCAGTGGACTCCAAAACCACTTTGTTCCATGTGATTCTGCATTTACACACAACGTCCACTTGAGCTTTGAACTTGAGAGTTCAAGTAATCTCTGTAGCGCTTAGTCCCAAGAGACCAAACAGAAAGTCAAAGGAGCTATACTTCTGTTAAATCAACAAAGAGCAATTACTGAAGGTTAGCCAAGATATATATAAAATACCCTCTTCATCTTGATTTAGAATGTACTTGTTACAGATTCAAAATTTGAATTGGATGAGGAAATATAAAATGAAAGAAGCCTCTTTAATATGTTTTTTTCAGGGCTCTTTGTCACTATGTGAGTTAGTTAATAGATTCAAGCCACCATATCCCAAAGGGATTCCAGTAAGCAGAATCCTCTGTACATTTAATTATTTCATCAGTACAAACTTTTAAAAACGACAACGTAGAGCAGTTGAATAAACACAGACTGTATTCAGCCAGGAGTGTGTTAATTTAGTGAATAGTGGGAAATAGGAGCCGGCCAAGTCAAAGCCACTTGTTTTAGTCACCCAGAAAATGATTTGAGGGCTTTTTGGGGAGGTCAGATGATCTGAAGACCTTTTCTCTAACTATTGTGAGCCCGTTTTTCAGTATCGGTCTTTCAATTGCCAGGCTTATTTATTTAAATGCTTCTCTACTTAATCAGAGGTTATTCACCTGTGTTTGTAGATGGTCTACTCACCAACCATCCATTCAGCGCTTTCACACTGAGCACAATGTGTATCACTTCATGCAAATTTTACCTCAATTATAAATTCAGTTTTTGCACCAATATGCCAGTTACTAGGTTACTGTCTCTCAGCTCTAAATCCAACCTTCTATTGTTGACTTTGTGATGCTGAAGCAAAGACTCACCAGCCATACTTCTTTCTGCTTTGCCATGTGGCTCCATGTTAGACTCTGCCAATACAGGGTGATAGAGGGAGACTAGGAGGCTGGAGGAGGAAGAAGAAGCTACTTCTTGCCTCTTACTGTACATTTCTTGTCGGCTATCTGGGTATAGTTCTTGTGAACATCCCTCCCTCCAGCCACACTTTGTCACCCTGGTAGCAGCAGTTCTAGCCCATAGCAGCAGCTTAGTCCAACTCGCAGTTTGTTCTAGGCTTGCAGAACCAGCCTCCTCAAGGCTCCCCAGCGACACCAATACCTGGCTGGCACCTGTTCCTCAGAGTTCTGGGTCCCAGGGCAACAGAGCTCCTCCTTTATGGTCAGAAACACTGAAGCCAGCTGAGCAGTGCCTCTTCCTCAGAGATCTGCATTTTGGAACCACGGAGACCTTCCTTTAAGTTTCTAGGTTGTAATAATTCCAATTATCTTTACTTTCTTCCTCAGTTCTAGAGGTAGTAGCTGTTTCTTACAGTTGCTACTTCCTTAACTCCATAGAATTTTCTTTTTACCCTTTTAATTACCTAGTTCAGGGGTCCCCAACCCCCGGGCCCCAGACTGATACAGGAACTGGGCCACACAGCAGGAAGTGAGCAGTGGGAGAGTGAGTGAAGCTTCATTTGCCGCCCCCCACCGCTCCCCACCACTCCCCACTGCCCCCCATCGCCCCCACCACTCCCCACCACCCCCACCGCCCCCCACCGCTCCCCACCACTCCCCACCACTCCCCATCGCTCTCCATCACTCCCCATCACTCCCCCCCACTCCCCATCACTCTGCA
>NW_021703783.1:12977042-12989172 GCF_005190385.1 Monodon monoceros | reverse complement strand
CCCCCCCACTCCCCATCACTCTGCACCGCTCCCCATCGTTCCCCACCACTCCCCACTGCTCCCCATCGCTCCGCATCGCTCCCCACCACTCCCCACCACTCCCCATCGCTCCCCACAACTCCCCACTGCTCCCCATAGCTCCCCATCGCTCCCCATCGCTCCACACTGCTCCCCACAACTCCTCATCGCTCCCTGCTGCTCCCCATCCCTCCCATTACCACATGAACTATCCTCCCCACTACCATCCATGGAAAAATTGTCTTCCATGAAACCAGTCCGTGCTGCCAAACAGGTTGGGGACTGCTGACCTAGTTAACCATTATACCTGGGTAACAGTTCTTTATAGTAAATTTGCTCTGTTCAAATAACTGTTTTGTGAGTTGACCTCTTCACTGACATATAATGTATACATACCATATCTGCCTCTTATTACCTGGCCAAAATTCTTAACCACCCTAAGCCTCAGTTTCCTAATACCTGAAAGGCAGCTAATACTAGTATCTACCTCATATGCTCATTTTGACGAGTAAATTAAACATACATTAAGTGTAAAATACTTGGAAAAGCCAAGTTTCCAATATTATATATCCTTAAGAAGTTCATAATCTGGCCAATAAGATAACACAAATACTTTTTAATTCATAAGCTATGGAGGGGGTACATAAATGTTTCTTATTTGTCTTTAAAATGTATATATGCACTTTTTTGTGTATTTCCCTTACAATAAATAAAATCTATACCGAAAATATAGTGAGCATGGGGAAATCATTACAAAAGACTAGATATCTTACAATCATAGTAATGAAAGAAAGATTAGAACAAAGGATATGAATATATACTTGGTTATAGTTTTCTTCACTTGTCAAATTTTCTAAAATGAGTTATGCATAACTCATAACAGAAACAAATACATCTGAAAGTTAAGAAAGATCTCTTTCAGGTAAGTGGGAAATGTTCTCTATTGCAGGGAATATTAAAAGGAGAGAAGGAACCTCCCTGTTACAGTGCAGGAAGTGATACGTGTTCTTCTAACTGCATTTCCCACAGCACTGCCTGCTCTGCCTTTCCTGAGTGCTGGCCATGTCCACCGAAAGCTGAGCTCTGTCTGCATGGTGTGTTATTAGAAAGCTCTGTGGTTCAATGTAGCCAACTTAACAAGGTCTTTATCCTTCCTATCTTACAATAACCCATAAAATGACAGTAACAGACAGTAACAAAAAAGGCTGTAAAATGACAGTAACAGACAGTAACAAAAAAGGCCAGAGAAAGGAAAAGAGGTTTCAGCAGAAGAAAGTTGTCAACAATATTTTGAAGATGTTGAGAGTATAGACAAGACATGATTGCCTTAGAGCTGAGGATGCTAAAACCGAAGTGTTCACAGGAAGGGAAGCCAATGAGAAGCAAGACAATTCACACCTCAGAACTCAGGAACTAGTGCTAAAAACAGACGGATTATTAGAAATGTGTTTAAGCAGTTAGATCTCAGATCTGCCCTTTCCCAGACTGTAGAGCCTGGCAGAAGACAAGATTTTTCTGGAGAGCTGAATTGAAAGAGTGTCTTGACTCTAGGGACATCAGGCAAAAAGATTGCCAACCCCTTTCATACCTGAAGCTTTCAGAAAACTGCCTGACCTCATATTACATCTCACCTCTCCAGTTCTCCACTCCTACTAACAAGGAATTAAAGGATTTCTCTTTGGGGAAATTGACCAGTTGAGGAAAAATGGCTACAGATATGACAATTTGAGGTCACTGACAAAACAGCTGGGTTCTTACTCAATAATTCTTTTATGAGACCCACCAATAAATAAGTTTCAGCTATGCATGCTGACCTTAAAATTAGCTTTTGAGCATTTCAGCCTAAACATGAACAGAGAAACAAGGATCACTACACAATTTAGGGAAACAGCAAACTTGAACATGAGAAATAAGACCAAATTGTCTGAAACAATTGCTAATGAAAAAGATACAGTGTAGGGCCTTCCCTGGTGGCGCAGTGGTTGAGAGTCCGCCCACCGATGCTGGGGACCCGGTCCGGGAAGATCCCACATGCCGTGGAGCGGCTGAGCCCGTGAGCCATGGCCGCTGAGCCTGCGCGTCCGGAGCCTGTGCTCCGCAACGGGAGAGGCCACAACAGTGAGAGGCCCGCGTACCGCAAAAAAAAAAAAAAAAAAGACTTCCCCAAAAAGCAAGCCGAGAAAAAGATACAGTGTAGGGAGTGGAAGAAAACCTAAAAGAAAAATATCTGTAATTACTATCTTTAGAGTGGTTAATATGTTTATATATAGTATATATACATATATATATATATATACATATTTTAAGCTTCCCTAAAACAAAAAGAGTATGCCATTAAGAAGGTAAAATTCTGAGAATGAGAAAGAGCTCTTGGAAATTAATAATGTGATAGTAGAAATTTAAAAAATCAATCAAGGATGGGAATAAAAAGTTGAAGAAATCTCCCTGAAAGTGAATGAAAAAAAGAGAGAAAGAACATATAAGAACATAGAAAAGAAAATTAGAGGATAAACCCAGGGGCTCCAACATCTAAATAAGAAGAGTTACCAAAAGGCAGACTATGGAAGTGAAGAAAACATGAAAGAAAACAATACAAAACTATTTCCTAGGATCATTGGCTTTCCTATTTTATCCAACACCTAGAACAGGTCATTTTAACACGATCTTGCTCTAATCGACATACTTATTTTTGTAAGAATCATATAATAATCAGTAATCATTTTCCAGATTGAAATGATCTACCAAATGCTCTGCAAAATGAATTTTTCAAAAAATCCACTCTAAGACATTTCATTTCGAAATTGAAGAATATGTAGGGTAAGGAAACATCTCTTTAAAATTTAAGAGAGAAACTAGAGGTCCTATGCTCCCAATCAGATTGCTCAACAGCAACAATGAAAGCTAGAAAATAATAGAACAAATTCTGTAAAATTCGAAGAGAAATTTATTTCCAACCAGAATTCTTAACCAAGCTAGGATATAGAAAGTATGAGGGGAGAATAATGACATTTTAACAAAGCTAAGTGTCAAAAAAAAATGTACTTTCCATGCACCTTTTAGCTGTGGGAAGATATGCTGTATCAAAAATAAGGAAAAAAACTAAGAAAAGGGAAGATGAGATACAATACATAAAAGAGGAAAGGGAATTCCCATGATGGGGAAGGATGGGATCATATCCAAGAACAACTGGTTTAAAAGGAGTTTAGAAAAGTAGACCAGGGTGTTGCAGAAAGAATGGCCTAACAAATGTAGGGAGTGGATGGATTGCGAAATACATTTGACTCTGTTTTGGCTTTCCTATTAGAGTGTGAGCTACGTGAGGTCAGGGAACAGGTCTGCCTTTTAAATCTATTTAAAAGAATCTTCTAATCATAGTGCCTGATACATAGGTAAGCACTTCAAAATTATTTGCTGAAATTTAAAAGAACACTGAGATTTTTTAAATTTTTTAAAAATTTTTACGCAAGTTTTAAAAGAACACTGACATTTTTATCTTTGTTATATTATCCTCCTACTAGAAATATATCCCTGTAAGGATGAAAATTACCTATGCCTAATGTTGCATCTCAAATCTGATCTAGCCTGCCATTAAAGAAAAATAAGATAGGGGTGGGGAGTGTAGAGGAGAAGAAGGAAAAGAGAAGAGTTACCATTTCAGATGATACTTTGAATGATGCCAAACTGTACTCATACTTTTAGGAGCACAAATTAACAATATCAATCAAAATATAAAATGTACCTACATTTTAACTCAGCATTTTATATATTTCTATAGGTATATAAAAGTGGCTTACACAAAGGTAGAGTGTGAAAAAAGTTGTCAACACAGCATTCTTTATAATAGCTAAAAACTGGAAACTAGCTATTTTTTTCAACTAAAGGGACCTGGGTAAATAAACTTTGGTGACGCTATTCACTTATGGATTGTAATGTAGTTGTTAATACAAAATGAAGTAGATTTGTATGTGCTGACTTAGGAAAATCACCCAGGATATATTATTAAGTGAGAAACGTGAGGTGCAAAAAAGATAGGAAAGGAATGATCCCACTTGTGCAAAGGAAAATGTCCATGCACAATATGAGACAATGCATAGGTATCTTCTTCCACTATTAACTGCAAATCATCGCTCATAAATATAATGCAGTAAATTAAAATAATCAGTAAACTCAGATTAATGAGAGAGGTAATCCATGGTATTCTAGTAAATGTTTAATAGTTGGCTCCTCAAGAAAAAAAAAGATCCTTGATTTGTAGTATTTGCCAATATCTTTTGTATAAATGTTCCCACCATGCTGATTTCATATACCAACATAACGTCACTGAATTTAGAGAAAGGTGTTCACAATTTGCTTTCCCAAGCCAGGAGGAGCCAGCTCTAGCACACCATTGGGGGTAATCACAAGGTAAGGGGTTTGTATCACCAGGGAATATGACCTCTGCTTCAGCCCTCATTGCTCTTTTACACCTTCTGTTGTTCAAAAGTAAGGCCAGAAAGGCCATGCAGCAAGGCAAAACTTTCTGTGATGTTTGATTTCTCTGGGAGCTGGATGAGCAGAGCTGCTAAGTTCAGCTTTTGCACTGAACAAAGATCAGGCAATTTACCTGATTTTCCTTTGCTTCTTTTGGGCTCTTGGATGTGTTTGCATGTAAAGTAAAGAAAATATTAGGTATAACAAGAATGAGCTATCAAACTGATATTTCCTGACCTTTTGAAATAGAAAGCACACCTTAAATTAACAACATGAATGGAATAAATGCAATGAGTTATGCCCTCTGACTTCAAACTATTTGCTTTCTAGATATGTGTGTATGACCATCAACTTTCTGACAGAAACTCTAATACTAGGTCTTTGGAAATCCCCACAGTAAATGCTTGGCTAAATAGCAAGAAAGGAGAAATGATCTTTCCTCTTAAGTGAGTGCTGATACAAGCAGCAGTTTCTTCATTTGCTCAATGCAGTGTCATCTCCTACCATCACATCTGGGCAAAGGTCATGCATCAACAATGTTTATCTATGTCTATGTTTATTCACAGCTGGAAGTAGACAGGAAGTATAGTTTTAAGGGCAAAAAAATAAGAAAAATTCCAGAAGGAGGCAGCGGGAGAATTTCTGTTATAATATATGAACCTTACTTATTTTGAGGAGGTTCTGACAAGTTCAAAATAGATGTTCTTATCATTGAAACCAGGATATATGTGAAAGAGGATCAGGTACATAATTGATAATTAAGGCTGGACAAAAATACACACGAGGACTGTTCTGGGCAATATAGCATAGATACATTGTCAATATAGGATAGATACATTGTCATTTATCAATAAATGATATTGCAGTTAAGTGCAGAAAGTTGAGAGTGATGTTTCGGTGCTATCACTTGACAATACAAAATCAATGTGCCCCCAAGAATATGGAAATATAGCTCAGAAAAATTAGTAGGAAAAATAAACCTAGTTGCACATTTAGATAGTACAAAAGATCAAAGTGAGAGCATACAATGGTAAAATAAGTTGACTAAGTTGCAAAGTCACTATAGGGTATTTTTAGAGAAATATAGCTGGAGCTTGTTTTGTAGAAATAAATGTTTTTCCAAAAAGACAGTGATGAAGTGAATATTTATTAAATTTAATTATCCTTTGATTTTAATTATGAAAGCAGATGAGAATCTTGAAAAATATCTAGTCCCACACGTTTAATAAATTTACGTCTATAAATGCCAAAATGTTTAAAAATAGTATATCTACTGAAATTTTAACCAAACTAATATTAACCATCAACACTGTGCAAAGTTCGTTAAGTTTTGTTTTAATGTTTAGAACATTATTTTAAAGGCTAAAGGAAAAGAAATAACATTTTAATCAAACAGACCACATTGTTCCAGTACCAAGTTCTACCATCTTTCTTACCCACCATTATACAATAGAACAACCTGTCTTTTGGGTTTATGAGAACTTGTTTCACAGTAGTTAATGAAAAGTGCTGACATAAATAAATAAAAAAGATTGATGTAGATTAAATGTTGGAAAATATTTAAAAATAAGAGACAGTCCCTCAAAATACAGCAATAAATTTACTTTGCACATTCACATCTGTTGGGACTTATACAACTGTAAAAAAAAGTCATGGGAATTTATGTTTTCCCTGAGTGCCGATTTAAGCAGCAGATTTTTAGGACTCTACATTCAATGAGGGGACTAAAAATTGTCTGATGTGATATTTCTGTTAATTCACGTCAGAACAATGGCCTAAATTATTGATTTTGTCGTGGCAAACTCTTGTACATAGAGTCTCTGCATTACAGTATGTACTTGTAAAACTTAAAAGGACTGTCACTTTTCCCATTACACAAAACTCTGTTCAGACCCTAGCCTGAGTAAAATGTCAGGTTCTGATCTCTAAAACCAAAGAGGAATGTGTAGCTCATAATCAAACTAAGTTTTGCCTTGCTAAAGCCGAAATCATTTCTTTCAAGTTGCTTCTGACTTTGCAGGCTGTGTAATCCTGACAAATCATGGCCACTTCTAGGGCTTTGATGCACACTATGCTAGAAACCCTATATGATGTCTTAAAAAGATATTCAAATATTCAAAGTTCTCTAATTTGAAATGAAATTTTAACATGTATAAATGAAGGACCAGAATGTATAAATGCCTTAATGTTATTAAGTATAATATTTGTGAAAGATTATTCTATAATTATGTTTAAATTGATGGAACAAGTGTATCTGCAGACCCAAACCAGAATAGAAAAGAATCATGACTTGAATATAAATCTTAATTGACATTATTAAAATGATATCTGAAGAACTGAACAGACAGATGAAACACAAACTGTGTTTAATAAACAAATACTGTGCTGCACTTAATAAAACAACGATTGTAAGGACAATTTTTAGCCATCGTATTACTCACCTATTCATTCTAAAGCGTAATTGTCAGCTTTATTTTCCTATGCCCGAGTAAGCGGCTGCATCTTTGGGATATTTACAATTTGCGCAATTTATTGAGACAGATCCAATTCCTTTTTTATTTGTTTTCCCAAAGCACCTATTTTTTTACCTTTGCTGACCAGTGCAAAATCATCCTCACTAATGTTTATAAAACACCACATTATTGTTAGATATCGAATCCAAATGCAAGCGCTGCAGGTTCTAACAGACAGGAGCTTGATGGAATCTGTCTTTAGATTGCTGCTGTCCAGACTGCTTAAGCGTAGATTCTGTAAAAGTCAGTGACATGAAAGCATGGAAGGGAAGAAAGACAGCTGTGTGTGTGTGTGTGTGTGTGTGTGTGTGTGTGGTGCATGTGTACAGGCACAGATATGTGCATGGGAGAGAGAAGCAGATGGATACAAATGGACAGAGAGGGAAAGAAAGGGAAATTCCAGCTCTGAAAAACACGCTTAAACTTGGATACAAAAATATGGCAACATCTAGTGCTTCCCAATGGGTCTTAACCCATTGTAAGTCAAACATAAGGGGAATTCGAATTTTCATTAAGAAACAAGTAAAATTCTTAATTTGAACTTCTGAAATTTGTACAAGTCATTTGTCACCCAAATTCTCAGTGTTTACTAAAAATACCACATGTGATAGGAAAAGATGTGATAGAAAGATCAACTACCAGAAAAAAAGTGTTAAATTCTGTAGCTCCTAATTAAATTAAAAGGGAGATGTGCTATTTCCCAGTAGTTAAGGAGCCATGGGACGTTTTATGGCTTTCTCTCAGTCAGTGAAATTCTGCCTTCCTCTCCCACAGTGAAAATAATCTTAAGAACATTAGAGTATTTGCTGGGTGGTGGAGATATGCAAAGACTTCACTTTCATAGATTCTCTGTCCAGCGATATAGAAAAATGAGAACTAGTTATACTTTTTCTCAACATATGGCAAACTTCCAAGTTTAAGGAAGGAAATAGACAAAAAAGAAGAAGGGCATAAACACATTTTATTTGCACCATATGCTAGGGATTATTCTAGGATCTCTACCTACATGGACCCCTTTAATCCTCCCAATAACTTTGTGGCATAGTGATCAACCCCATTTTACTAAAGAAGAAATTCAAGCTCTGAGAAGGAAAGCAAATTACCCTAGGTTATAGGAAAAGTAAGTAAAGATCAGACAGTACCCTATTAAGGAGTCCAAGACACATGTAGTTCATTACAAGCACTTTACAAGACTTAGGAGGAAAGTAAGAATTTTTGAACATTATTCACAGATGCATTGCTGCCTCATTCATGAGCTCTATTTGCACTACTATGAAATCCATATATGCAGGTATTATTAGGGAAAATCTTGGGTCTATGTATTTTATATTTGGAATCGGTTAAATGAGTTACCTTTAGTTATGTAAAGGGGCAATTAAAATCCAGTTTGCGTTGACCACCAGCCACCTAAAAGACCTCAAGATGAAGCTGTTGATAAAGCAAAACTAAGTTTCTTAGAACTACTACAGAAAAGGCTAACACCACTTTGACAGAATCTCGGCTGCACCTTCAAAAGGGGATTTAAGGGAGGACAGTTACAGGTTTTTAGGGTCTGGGTTGAGCAACTTCAGTGCATATATTTTGAAAGGTGGCTAACTGGTTGGGACTGGGTTGAGTTTATGACACTGTACCTTTGAATGGGTGGGAACAGCAAGGAGAAACTGCTAAATGGAGTCTTGATGAGAAAACTGTTAGTTTTGATAAGTAAGCTCTTTTCACTGCATCATAGTCTTTTCTTCCAGTAGCAAGTATTTTCTAGAGAACATAATTGAATTACTTTTACTTGTTTAGTGTTGTTTAACACAGGGGCAGGAAATCATGGTGGTTTCAGTTCTCATTAGCATCATGCCAAATAAAAAATGTTTCAGTCTGACACCAAAGCACATGCTGATTTCTTTCTCATGTTTCTGAGATGAGAGTGAAGCTATCCCATGAGTGAGCTCTCCACATTCTGGCTTTACCTCAATCTTGATTTCCCATTTTTTCTGGCCTTTCACTCTTCCTCTCATTTACGGAAGGGAAAACTTCTTTCTTGTGAAAAATGAGCTTAATTATCTGAGGACTAGAGTGTGTGCCTTCATAATTCTTTTGGGACGAGGCTTAGTCTCAGTGTCTTTATTTCTCTCATTCCTCTATTGCTTTATCTTCAATGTTTAAACATACTTAGGCTTGTGGTCTTTATAAAAACGACTTAAAAAAAAAACTTTACATCGTCCAAAGACATCAAAACATATGCGTTTGAATGCACTGGTCCTCCAAGAGAAAAATCCTAGGGAGGTCATAAAAATATTTTCTCAAAATTCTAGAACAATAAGGAAAGTGAGTTCAGAAAGTCTTTATGCAACAATATTAAATAATACTAGTTAAAAAAACTACAGGGCTTCCCTGGTAGTGCAGTGGTTGAGAGTCTGCCTGCCGATTCAGGGGACACGGGTTCGTGCCCCGGTCTGGGAGGATCCCACATGCCGCGGAGCGGCTAGGCCCGTGAGCCATGGCCGCTGAGCCTGCGCGTCTGGAGCCTGTGCTCCGCAACGGGAGAGGCCACAGCAGTGACAGGCCCGCGTACCGCAAAAAAACAAAACAAAACAAAAAAAAACCTACAAATTTGAGTGGTAGAGACAGATGCCTATTTCATGAAAAAGGACTTCTAATAAATATGGTATTCATAGATTTAGTTTAGTTGGTATGAATCCTAGACAAATTATAGTCATGGGCAAATATGAACACTATTGAGTTAGTCCTTGAATCAGTCCCAAAAGAGACAGAGAGACAGAGACAAAGAGAACAATTCATCAAACAGTGTGGCTTAGAAAATGAGTGGTGCAGAGGGGTATTTGATCCTTAGACAGTCAACTGGAAATCCTGCAGAGCAAACTTTTCAGACAACTAGAATTAAAGCCAAAACCAAGAGTGAGTTACTCTCAGATTTATGCCAGCACGAGGAGTGGCAATTCTATGTTGTTTAAACGGGTGTGAAGGAACGTGCATGTGTGTGTGTGTGTGAGTGTTAGTAGGTTTTCACAGACCAAGTAAGAAACACACCATCACAATTTTGGGATGTAGAATAACTACTAGTCTCTGTGCCCCTTTCTGAAGCTGCTAAGGGAGTTTTCTCAGCTATCCTGATATCAAATGACTATACCAGGAAACCATGGTTTAATTAAAAGCAGTCCAATAGCGATGTTCCATTTTGAATGATTGCTAAGCAACCAAATTAGCATATCTGTGCTTAAAAGGTTGGGAGAGGGACCAAATTATGGCAGGATGATAAAACCAGGTGGACAGGATAACCTAGGCCACCCTTACATTGACCTGTAACTACCTTTCAAACCTCTATGATCTGAATTCATTCATTTGCTTCTTGAGCAATGACTATGTGAGTAGCCTGACGTAAAAACAAACAAAACACAACAAAAACACACAATGTTCAGGGAAGAAGACTTCAGTGCCATCACTTGGCCTTAAACTGGCCTTAACCTCTAGAGCAGCTTGAGGGGCTTTTGTCCAGTTGACTCATCCAGCTCCATCAAAGACCAGGTTTCAAGAAGATTGCTAAGGTAGCAAAACATCTGAGGAAGTTCACCTACTACGGATCCAGGCTGCGGGTAGAAAGATTTTGTAAATATCAATGACCAAATGCAAGCAGGGCTTTGCCCAGATCCACATGAGGTGCTGTAAGCGGGGGGGAAGGAGCGAGTACAGGGCACAGTGAGAAAAGCAAGAGCACAGCTTTTGAACATCGGGTTTATGTGTGTTTACGAGAGGACTATGTAAGGTGTTCCCTTTTTCCTGTTGTTTTCCGGAGGGTATAAGCAGAGAAACCTCGGCTAGGTTTGTAAATTCAAGACCAGGGTTTAGCTTCCCAGCGTGTAGTCTGGAAGGACATTATTTCTTAAAGAAAAGCACCTAATGGGGAATCTGAGTGCTGGTACAGTAATAACTAGACATGAGGGGCCAGGCAGGTCTAAAGGAGCTCAGGGCAATCCCTCAAACCTTAACATGTCTCCAGGGGAGACTCATATTTTCACATGGCCCTGAAAAGGCAAATACATTCTAGCTGGCAGAAATAGTTGGTGAACCGATAGAGTACTCTTGGTCAGGGTAAGAAGCTGCCACACAGCAGTAGGTGAGGCATGGTATGTTTCATGAGCAACAGAAGATGCAGCAGGACCCATCACATATCAGCCAGCGCCTGCACAAGGGGTGACGAGAGCCCAGGAGGCAGTCAGAGGGCAGATCCCAATGGATGCCAATGACAACAAGCAGACCAAGGAGTAAATGCCTGACCCGGAAACCCAGAAGATCCATGAGATCTTAGATGCCACACTGGAGAGATTGTGTGGTGAGGTAAATCATGAATTTAATTGGGTTTAAAACAATTGTCTGAGAACACACAGAGCTGTTGAGTTCACTTGGAAATGACTAAGATTTCTGCCATCAATAGATAGGAGCTCAAGCTCAGAGATTCAGTTTAATTACAGAGCATGACGTTTCATTTCCTGTACACCTGAATGCGTGGTTTGTGGAAATTACACTCACTGAAATGGAAATTAGAGACAAAAGAAACTGGTCCCCTTGTCTACTCTGGTCTCATCCAAACAACCGCCTCAGGAAGTGAATACCATTGTATACATTTCAGACTAGAGAGAACTGAGGTTAAGTAACTCACACACGTAGCTAGCAAATAGAGTCAAAATTTAAAATAAGAGATGTGCGAATCCACAGCCAGTTTTCTCTAACATATTGGGAGTTATTAATATCCTGTTGTAAAATTACCCTGCTATCCTTTCTAGCACTCATCTAATATTTTTCTCTTTTTAATTGCCAAACTTCTAGAGCAGATTATTAAATTTTATGTTTTATTTTAGCAACAAACACCTCTCCAAATAAAATATTATAGGCAGGGCTTCCCTGGTGGCGCAGTGGTTGGGAGTCCGCCTGCCGATGCAGGGGACACGGGTTCGTGCCCCGGTCCGGGAAGATCCCACGTGCCGCGGAGCGGCTGGGCCCGTGAGCCATGGCCGCTGAGCCTGCGCGTCCGGAGCCTGTGCTCCGCAACGGGAGAGGCCACAACAGTGAGAGGCCCGCGTACTGCAAAAAAAAAAAAAAAAAAAATATATATATATATA
>NW_021703783.1:12907219-12976942 GCF_005190385.1 Monodon monoceros | reverse complement strand
ATATATATATATATATATATATATATATATATATATTATAGGCAACTCCTAAATCTGTATATGTGTGAACACACACATACACACAAATAATATAAGTGGAGCTACTCTGGATGACTGAGAGGTGCAGAGCTAGCAGGGTCTAGTGCAACATTCCATCAGTTTCAGTGATGATCACTAAAGCACTTCCGCAGGACTCTAAGAAATCCGAATACTTTCTCCTTTGGAAGGAATTGAGCATATTTATATACCAATTGTCTGTTTACCTGGTACCTTCATTCTCTTCTACTCCTCTCACTTCACTAAAATTGATCTCTGGAAGGTTTAAAATGATCTCCTTTTGGTCAGATTCAGTGGATTTCTACAAATTTTATTTCTTCATGACCTTTACTGAAATGAAATTGTCTGCCCTTTGAAGTTTTCTTCTTGCTCTGTTTCAGAACATGTTGATTCACTAGTCTCCCAGCCTTTCTGATCATTTACTTTGCTTCCTTATCAGGCTTGCCTTCCTGCTCTTCAGTTTTAACAGGAAATGCCCCTTGAAACTATAGTCTTAATTCTCTGATCCTATGTCTCTCCAAGCACTTTCTCGTGTGGGTTGATTGTTTCCCAAAGCTTCATTTATGACCTCTTGGTGATAATCCAAATTGTAAGCTCCTGTACTTCCCCATCACAGACTTGAAATGCCAAAAACCTACCCATCATCTTCACTACTATTCCCCCAAACATCAAAAAGCCCCAAATTGAAACTCATCATCACCCCAGAACAGTCTTGTTTTCCCAGATGTTCCATTTCGGCACTAGCATCATTTTTCTATCTCCCAGAAGTAAAATCTTAAAAGCACAGTTTATTCTTTTCTTCCTCCCAATCAATATCCAATCTGTCACATTATTTTAGCAAATCATCCTTCAGAATATATCTCAGATTCATCCCTTTCTCCCCATTCTGGCACTGGCATCTGGTTTGCTGCAACAGTTTCCTGGTTTATTATGTTTCTACCTCTATTATCTCCACACTCTCCTCCATCCTGCATGTAAATACCTAATTAATCTTCAAGCATCTCTATCCTCCCTACAGACACTCTATACTCTGGTTCCTTCCGATTTATCCCGTCATTTTCCCCATCACCCACTTCCTCTATTATCTGGTGTGTGTGCCATCCTTACACTGGCCTCTGCTTCTTTCTACAATCTAATCCTCTGTTTATCCAAATAATGAATGAAGCTTTTCTCAGCTTCTTCACCACCACCCCCAATTCTTCCATAAGATTTTTTTTTTTTGCTTTTCAGCAAATAATACTTTACCTTGCAAAGTTTTCCTTATCTTTAAAGGTATTTGTGTGTGTGTTTCCCTTTGAGGGCAGGAATCATATCATACATATTTTATATCCCCTACAGCACCCAGCACATTGTTGAGCATAGTGCTGAGAACATGATTGATAGATTCACCTGACCCTAACCTCACTCTACCTTGTCACCTATCCTTTTCCCCAATAGGAATTGTTGAATGATTACCATCCGTCTCACATCCTATTTTACAGAGAAAACAAAAGCTACTGAGTGAGAATATTCTCACATTTCTTCAGCACCCTTCAAAATCTCTCTCTCTCTTTCACTTCATCAATACTTCTGTCTATAAAAACGAAGACATTTATTTAACCAATGCCAAGGTTAATTCCTCTACTCATGCATTTAATTCCAGTCTCTCTCATTTGACCAAATTTTGCTTTATCAATTATTTCCTCTTCTCTCAAGTTTTCAGCCCTATTCTCTCTCCTGACATCTTCCTCTTGACTTATATACATACTCAAGTTTTCAACTTCCCAAAGGATCCTTGCCTCTTCTTCTAGCTTATTGTCATTTTCCTCCCCATACCAGCTTCTTACAAGACCAGTAACCTACACACACCACTTTCTTACCTCCCAGTCACCACTTAATCTGCCTTTCATGTCCCCTCTGCTACACAAACTGCTCTCTAACAATGAGGGATCACATCGTCCTACCCAGTGTCCTCTCAGCTCCCACACAATTTGATTTTTTTGTTTGTTTTATTGAGATATAATTGACATGCAACATGTGTTAGTTTAAGGTGTACAACTCGTTGGTTTGATACATTTATATATTGCAATATGATTACTGCAGTAGCATTAGCTAACATCTTTATCATGTCACATATTTTCATTTCTTTTCTGTGTTAAGAACAGTTAAGATTTAGTCTCTTAGCAACTTTGAAGTTTCTAATACAGTACTGCTGACTATAATCACTATGTTGTACATTAGATCTCCAGGACTTATGTATCAACTAGTCTTAAGTTTTTACCCTTAAACATCTCCCCAAATCCCCCATCCTCCAGGCCCTGGTAACCATCATTTTATTCTGTTTTTACAAGCTCAGCTTTTTTAGATTCCACATATAATCGAGATCATACAATATTTGTGTTTCTCTGTCTGACTTATCTCTATTCATGTTGTTGCAAAAAGCAGGGTTTCCTTCTTTTTCATGGTTGCATAGTCTTCTATTTTATATATATATAAAATATAAAATAGAAGTGTATATATATATATATATATATATACACACACACATACCACACTTTCTTTATGCATTCATCCATTGTTGGACACTTGGCTTGTTTCCATATATTGGCTATTGTGAATAATGCTGCAATGAACATGAGTGTGTAAATATCCCTTCGAGATACTGATTTCAATTCCTTCAGATATATACCCAGGAAGGGAATTGCTGGATCATATGGTATTTCAATTTTTAATTTTTTTGAGGAACTGCCATACTGCTTTTCATAGTGGTTGTAAAACTTGAGCTCCCATATGACTGCTTTGCAATAGTGGTCAAGTCTTTTTGGTTCTCTCCCTTTTTAAATATTTCTCCTCCTTTGACTTATGATACCACACACTTCTGCTTCCTTTCTCATTTTGTCTTCTCATTTCCTTTGTCTTGTCCTTCATTACCTCCTCTTCTTCCTTCCTTTGCGAAAGGCAGGATAAAAGGCACTTTGCTGGTGGAGCTAATGGATTCAAGTGAGATAAATTATACTTATTCTCTCAGCCTTAGGGGAGGCTGGGGGCAGCAGGCCTCAGGGAACTAGTAGCCTACACCCATGAGCAACCTTGTCAGTTTGGCCCAGAGTGTCATGCAAATGTTAACATTTTATATGTGTCCTATGAAGTGTGTGGAAAATATTGCCCTAAGATTCCATTCTCAACTCCTTTCTCATCTCCTGTCAGAGTAATGTTTCCTACATTTTTATCCTGAAACAAAACAAAACAAAACAAAAACAAAGAACCTTCCTCACTGCCTACAAAAAAGAGCCAAAATCTTTAGCTTGGAATTCAAGGTTACTCATACTCTGGCCCACTTCTACTTTGCTAGTTGTATTTTCCATAATTTTCTCCCATGTATACCCTGAAGCTATATCACGCTACAGACTTTCAGCTCTGATGGACAATTTTACATTTGAGAGCTGTTGCTTTTGGCCTTAATCACTTCTCTCACTGTTGAACTCACCCTCTAAGACTCAATTCAAAATGCCATCTCTTCTGTGCATACTCTCTTCAATCCCCTTGTTAGAACAAATAACTTTCTTTTATATATTCCCATGGTACATTTACAAATATCTGGAAATTAACAGTTATAAAGGTCTAATTGGTACTCCCTACTCCTTGACAACATTAAGTGAATAGCAAGTCCCCTATGTATACAAATAGGTTTTACATATAGCAAGCTTTACTTTCATTTTTATTTTTTTAATTTTTTTTAACATCTTTATTAGAGTATAATTGCTTTACAGTGGTGTGTCAGTTTCTGCTTTATAACAAAGTGAATCAGTTATACATATACATATGTCCCCATATCTCTTCCCTCTTGCATCTCCCTCCCTCCCACCCTCCCTATCCCACCCCTCTAGGTGGTCACAAAGCACCGAGCTGATCTCCCTGTGCTATGTGGCTGTTTCCCACTAGCTATCTATTTTACGTTTACCTTCATTTTTAAAACAATTAGATTTATATAGGCAAGAGACTTGTGCAAGATATTTAGGCATTTGCAAGAAACATAAAAAATATAACCTTCTCTATTATATCTATAAAATGCGAGTTATAATAAATCTCCCACCTGTCTCACTGTCTCCTTATCCCCACACACCCACCTGAGGACCCCTAATGAAATAATTGATGTAAAAGCACTTTTATGAGAAGTGTAAGACATTATACAAATGTCTGGTATTACTATTGCATGCAGTCTAGCGGTTATGGCCTCAAGCAGATTTCTTTCATTATGGCTAAGTCCACACATGCTAAATGAAGTATAGCACTGAAGCAATCATTGGATATTTCAAGCCAGATCAATAGCTATACCCTAAATAGATAGAAAATTGAAGCAAAAAATGTTTTGGTTTAAATTATTCAGTTGCTTCAATTCTATACTTTATTTTGTTTAGACAACATAAGGTCAGAAAACGATGTATCTAATACAATCTCGTATTATGGCTTCCCTTGAAAAATGAAAGTACTTTGAAAATTCCACTCTAAATCTTTCTGAAACATATTTTTTTGCAAGTTTAGAAAAACGTTTGTTCTTCCTTTTCAATATCATTACCCTCAATAGTTGGTTTACATGTTTAAGTTTTCACATATAATTCAATTCAAACCAAATGCATTTAATAAATATTTGGTAGATGCCAATGTACAAAGTCACTTTGCTATGTGTCATGTATTAAAATGAATTATCACCCCAAGATCTCTATCAATGTAGAGCATTCAAAGGAAATAGAGGGATACATATAAACTATAATTAAAGGGATGATAAAATAAGGCCTATAGGTAAATTATAATCAAAGACAGTGCAATCAGTGCTCACTTAGATTGGACCAAGGGTATTGCAGGGAAGATGCCATGGAGGAAGGCCTTTGAATTTGTCCACATATTTTCCTTTAGATGCATATAAATGTTCAAGGTCAGAAGGAGAGAAACTTCTGCTTTTCCCATTATAACCATATTTTTCAGCTTACATGGAAACAGTTCCAGGGCAATTCACCCCCTCCTGGCTTTTTATCTATGTGTGTGCATCTTTGAGAAGTGGGATTAGAGAGAAACCTGCAGGCATATTAATAAATAAATTTCACATGCTGTTAGATATTAAGTAAACATATAGATAAATATTCCTCTAGGGGTTGTGATCTTATAACCTGGAGATTGCTAATTTGGCACCTGTGACATATAGTTACTTTCCATGGGAGTTTTCAGTAAATTAATCCTCATATTTTCAATTTAAAAATATGTGCAATCCAGGTTTACTTAATGTACATCTTGGATGATTCAATGTGTTGCTTTTGTAACAAAGTAAGTTATAGGTGTCCAGTTTGCATGTCGGTTCTTTTTTCCTATCATTTGGAACAGACAACAATGTGAATACTTGGCAGCAACCATAGCAAATACTAAATCATGCAAATAACTAAAGTGCATAAGGTCCTGAAATATTATATCCATTGATCAGTAAGCAATCAATCAAAATTCAAATGTTGACTAGCTACGTGTTTGAAAATTTCAGTACAATGCAAGGAAATTCTGCCAATTGATTATTAAAATATTAAAATAGATAATACTAAAATGCTATAAAAATGGTTGGTTTAGAAAAGTAACACCAGCACACCATGCCTTCATGTATGAACTTAATCCTCTTGGGTATATTTACCATGCATGTTTTATAAACTCTTCTTAAATTTAAAAACAACAAATTATACCTAAATATAGTATGAATAGGAAAGAAGATAATAAATGTCTTTCAAAAATGTTACTTGATGAAATTAATTTAAACCTAATTTCATGTATTGGAAAAAAGTTTTCTCTTTTTATTTTAAACAGGGAAAGAAAATGAATCTGGATGAATTATAGAAATAACCTTATTTAGTTATCAATGAGCCATGAGCATAGTTATATGAGTTATCCAGGGTAGATACAAATAGAATATTCCAAGTTGTGGTGCCAGACTTAGAGTAGGAGAAAGGACAGAGAAAACTGCTATCTTCCACAATTCTGTCATTCTTCTGACAAAGACGTAGACAAAAGAGATAAACAAGAGAAAGTGTCTGATAACCAGCAACACAGGACAGGAGGGCCAGGGGGAAAGGGTAAATATAAAATTTAAAAGAAAAAGCTGTCAGAGAGTAGCTAAAATATCCGTAGTTATGAGATATTGAGGAATGACTTTATGAGGCAAAATTCACGTAAAGATGGTTATTCCAATTTAGAAAGAGCAGTAAACTAGCAGTCACAGGAACTGAATTCTACTCCCAGTTCTGCCTTTAGTTAGAAAAAATGACTCACATCTTCTGTCTCCAGTTACCTCCTCAAGAAAGAAGGGATACAACTACTTTGGAAAACAGTTTCACTGTTTCTTATAAAACTAAACATACTCTTACCATATAATCCAGTAATTGTGCTCCTTGATATTTATCCAAAGAAGCTGAAAATGTATGTCTACACATAAACATTCACATGGATGTTATAACAGTTTTATTCAGAATTAACAAAACTTGGAAGCAACCAGCATGTCTTTCAGTAAGTGAATATGTAAACAAACTGTGGTTCATCCAGACAATGAGATGTTATTCAGTACTAAAAAGAAATGAGCTATCAAGCCATGGAGAGACATGGAAGAATCTTAAAGCATATTACTAAGTGAAATAAGCCAACCTGAAACGCTACATACTGAATGATTTCAACTATATAACATTCTGGAAAAGGCAAAACTATGGAGACGGTAAAAATATCAGTGACTGCCAGAGGTTGGGGGGATAGAGAAGAGTCGAATAGGCAGGCACAGAGGTTTGCAGGGCAGTGAAAATAGTCTGTATGATACTATAAGGATAGATACATGTCTTTGCACATTTTTCCAAACCATGGAATGTACAACACCAAAAGTGAATTCCAATGTAAAATACGAGCTTTGGATGATTACGGTGTGTCAGAGTAGATTCATCGATTGTAACAAATGCCCCCCTCTGATGGGGGATGTTGATAATGGGGAAGTCTATGTATGTGTGGTGACAGAGAGTATATGGGAAATCTCTATACCTTTCTCTTAATTTTTCTTTGAACTTAAAACTTCTCTAAACAAAGTCTTAAATAAAGAAAGGAGTTATAATAATACTTGTTATTATAAAATAAACTTTTATAATACAAATAGCACTTCACAGACTAAGTGCTTTAGAAATATAAGCCATAATTTTTATTGATATTAACTGTTAAAAATTCCTAAAATATGGGTAGGCATGATAGTTTTTGAAGTTGGGAGCTTGATGTTTCTAACATAATTAATATGAGGTAAAATTAGTTGTCTGGTAGTAAAGGGAGCCCCATAGTATCAAATTTTATGCTCTAAACCATGGAAATTTGATGAAAAATATTGAGCAAGGGTAGAAAGCAAACAGACTTACATATTAGAAAGTTTAGGGGAGGAATGGAAGGTGGGCAACATTAAAAGAAAATAAATCAACGAAAAGGCAATTCAAGTAGTTCCAATGAGAGATAAGGCCAGACGCAGAACAGAAAGAAAAGACCGACAGAAAAAGCACTTAGAAATGATACAGCTAATAAGTTCTGGTATGTGTACAGCATAGTGACTATAATTAACAGTATTGTATTATATACTTGAAAGTTTCAAGATAGAAGGTCTTAAAATTTATCACCACACACACAAAAATGGTGAATATGTGAGAGGATGGAAGTGATCACTAACTTTATCATGGTAACCATTTCACAATACATAAGTGTATAAAATTCTCACAACCTACACCTTACAGATACATATGTTGTATGTCAATAGTATCTCAATAAAGCTGGAGAAAAATGATAGAATTTAACTACCAGATGTGTATATTGAGCATGGGACAAGGAAGTATCTACAATGACTATTATTAAGTCCAGATTAACTGAGTCTTAGTATGAATGGAAGATGCGTTTCCTCTGTATCTATTGAGAAAATTAGATTTTTCGTTTCTAATCTATTATTGCAGTAAATTACATTGCTCAATTCAACGGTAAACCAACCTCTCTTCCTGTTTCCTCATTTGGCTGGGTCTCCTGGTCTGTATACTTCAGAATAAAATTGTTATTTTAAGAATTCTTTGAGACATTCTAGTAATTAACAAACCTGAGAGGGTTTGTGGAAACCCCCAAATTTACAGCCAGTCAGAAGTGTGGGTTTAGGAAACCTGGTGCTAGCAACACTCTCAAGTCAGTCCCCAGTAACAGTCCTTTTGCCCGGCTTCACTTATGCCAATAGAACAAGATCAATTGAGTTTGGTTCAGAATGAAAGGTAAGCTTTATTCTTTGATCAGTGAATGGAGAGGTGCGCATTTGTGCTCTAGACACTCGCTCTGCCGGTAGGCTGTGGGCAGGGCTGCTTTATAGGGGTCTCTTCGGGGAGGGAGGGGCGGAGCTCTTCAGGGTCTGGTGCAGGCACCAACCGTCCCGGTGGGTGAGCACACAAGCCTCTCGGGCTGGTGAGTGCTGGTTGGCACCGATTCTCTGCGCGTGAATCTCTCCGCTTTGCCCTCTGAACCCCTATAACTGCACTCTCCGCTGTGGCTCCGAAGCTTCCCCCCCACCCACCCCCCCGTCTTCCGCCAGTGAAGGGGCTTCCTAGTGTTGGAAACTTTTCCTCCTTCATTGCTCCCTCCCAGAGGTGCAGGTCCCGTCCCTATTCTTTAGTCTCTGTTTTTTCTTTTTTGTTTTGCCCTACCCAGGTATGTGGGGAGTTTCTTGCCTTCTGGGAAGTCTGAGGTCTTCTACCGGGGTTCATTAGGTGTTCTGTAGGAGTTGTTCCACATGTAGATGTATTTCTGATGTATTTGTTGGGAGGAAGGTGATCTCCACGCCTTACTCCTCCGCCATCTTGAAGGTCTCCCCTGTGGGAAGGCTTTTGATTAATGGTTTAGTTTCTTAGTATCTATGTATATATTACTTAGCTTTTCTCTTTCTTCTGGAATCACTTTTGGATGATTCCATTTTTCCAGAAATGTAGCTACTTTATCTAAAGGTGTAAACTTAATACTGTAAGTTGTTTATATCATCCTATTAATATCTCTTTAATATCTTTAAGATTGAGAGAAATGTCCTTACTTTGCTTTTGGTACTGTTTATTTGGGCCTTCTCTCTTTTGTCATAATTCATCTAATCTGAGGGGTCATCAATTTAAGCAGCAGCTTTAAAGAAAGAATTTTGGCTTTTTAAATGCTCGTTATTGAATGTTTTCTATTGTATTAATTTCTGTTTCTATTTTTTATTTTCCCTGTTTTGTTTCTCCTGTATGAGATAGATATTTAGCTCATTAATTTTCAACACTTCTCTCTTTCTCATATATATATATATAACTTTTCCTCTATGTGGGGCTTTAGCTGCATTCTACAAAGTGCAATATGAGCTAAGATTTCCATTATTGTTATCATTCAGCTAAATGTTTTCCTATTTTCTTCTTTGAAACAAAAATTACTTAGAAGTCTAATTCTTAGCTTTCAAATATTGATAAAAGGAAATTTTTCTAGTTATGTTTTTTCCATTTAATTCTAGCTTAATTGTCATTATTTTAGTTCTTAGCTATTAGATGAAATTTGATTTATAGCCCAGAAAAAGGTCAATTTTCATAACTGTTCCAAGAGTACTAAAAAGATTATATATTCCCCAGTTACTAAATATAGCTTTATATATATATAAATATATACATGCATTATTTATAGAAATATAACTATATAGATACAAAGAGATAGCCAGTCTATGATATATTTTTTTATTCAAATTCCTACATCTTTAATGATTTTTTGTCTATTTTTCCTACTAATTAAAGAAAGTATTTAAAAATCTCCCACTATGATTAATGATATGTCTGTTTCTCCTTATATTTCTGCCATGTTTTACTTTACATAGTTTCACAATTAATACTTATTTTATCTGAGTCAATTGAAAAATTTTTGCCTTAAGATCAGTTTAATTCTGATATTAATATAACCATATCAATTTTATTTGATTAGTATTTTCATAGTGTGTGCTCTTTATCCTTTTCCTCTCACTTTTTCTGTATCTATGTTTTATATGTGACTCTTGTGAACATCATATTTTTGTTAATCCAGTCATGCAATCTTCATTTTTTAAGTAGACATTGGATTTCTTCAAGTGTGATGTCATACGATTTTATCCCTTTTGTGTTCTACATATGATCTGTGCTTCTTTCTGCCTCCTTTCTTTCCTTCTTTTGGGTTGATTGATGTTCTCATTCTATATTTTTCTTCCCTTTAGCATTTTGACAATATAATTCTCTTGTCTTCGGGCTTTGATAATATCTTGAGAAGTCAGTTTTCGGTCTTTTGAAGGTAACTGCTCTTTTTCTCTGTTTTTAATTTTGTTTTATTTTTCTTAGTGTTTCCAGTTTCACTACAGTCTATCTCAGTATAGATTTCTCTTTATTTATCCTGTTACAGATTTGTTAAATCTGGATTGGTACATTAGTCTATCATCAATTCCAGATATTCTAATCTATTATCTCTGCAAATGTTTTCTCTACCCCATTTTCTATCTCCTTCTAGAGATTCATTAAAGACATATTAAGCATTCTCATTCTACTTACTGTTTCCTATTTTTGGGGGGATGGAGCCTCTCTATCTTATATTCTGGATACGATTCCTTATCTTCCAAGTCACTAATTCCCTCTTTAGCTGTGCTTCATCTGGTGCACTTGACTTGTTGAGTTTTTAATTTTACTTTTTTTTTAACTCTAGAAACTATACTTGACTCTTTTTCAATTCTAATTTTTGTTTCCTTGTGTACCCTAAAGATATTTTAAAGCTTACCTTTTTTCTTTCTTAAACCTTGTAAATATAATTTTTAAATGCTGGTCAATACCTGAGATAATTGAAAGTTTGTTTCTCTTGTATCTCATACCTTGCTTCCTTGATACCCACTTAGTTTTAATTTTCCTTTGTTACTGCACTCATGAAATTATTTGAAAACCTAGAATACAGATAGAGCCTTACTCTAGAGGACTTGCATTTGCTTCTGTTGGACACCTGGAGGCACTACCAATCTAGGAGCATCACAAACCAAGATAAGGCTTGAAATTTCCTGGCCCCCCACCTGATGTGAACAAGGCTGAATATACATGCAAGTGCCAGCCCATAGTCACAACTTCTCCAAGACATTCAAAAATATTTTTTTCTCATATTCTATTTAGCATCAAGGTAACCTTTGTCACAGTCATCTTCAAAAACGGGTAGGTGTGTTGGTTTTCCGGTCTTTTGTTTGTTGGTTTTGTTTCATTCCTAGTGACCCAAAGAACAAAGTCCTCTGGAGCCCCTGCTTGATGTGGTAAATTATTATATTAAACTGTCTACCTTGCAAAAATACTGGACCTTGATTTCTGTTCACCACCAAACCTGAGAAGGCCAGGTTAGTGTAGATCAGCATATGCTCCTGGATCTATACTTTTTTCCTAGTAAAAATTTCATGTTCTTTACTGTACCTGCTATGACTATGTAAATGTCTTTTCTCTGAACTGCAAGGTGCAGCTTGAAAAAACTTGGTGCTTTTTAAAGAAAATCTATTTTAATATCTCAGCAGCTGCCATCTTCACATAGATTATTACTGTAACATTTTGGTTTATGACACTGCTTTGCAAAGTTTCAGACACACAGATGTGCTTAGTAGTAGCTGGTGATCAGAGCCAAACGTGAGAACTACAAGGCATTTTACCATAGTAGTAGAGCAAAGAATTTTAACTCCAAATGTATCAAAGACACATTTTTTAAAACGACAAAAAATTCTAAAATTTACTACCTTAGCATTCTAAAGAAAGGAGTCAGAATTTACATGTAAGTTATGATTCATTAAAAAGTAGTGAATTTTTGAGTGAGCATGATACTAGCTGAGATTATGGCTAAGCCACAAGGAACATCAGATAATATTAACCCTAGTAAATAAAAAAGAAAAACTCCTTTGAAGATTAGCCTACCCTCCTAATTTCCTTGATAAAGTTGGAATCTTCAGTTATTTAGGTCTGTGGTGTCCAGTGGGCTCTATGAGGCATGTTCAATTATTCTATAATATAATGTTTGAGCACTTTTAATTATTCCTACTTCTCTACTAACTTGATGTGAGGATTTAGTCAAATTATGCACCATCTCTATTTTTTCCACTTAAAAAATGAGTAGGATATAGTAATACAAGGAGATGTTCTAGAGGGATTCATTATTTAATGTTTCTAAAGTCCTACACAAATGCCAAACTCATTAGAGCGTGCATGCTGGCAAGTGGCTAGGGTTTAGGAGATAATGCAAGAGCACACATAAATCAAAATTTCAGCATGAACAACCTTCTTTTTGGACCAGAGAATGATTAATCATGTCACTGACATCATGTATGCAGGTTCTTGTTCAATAAGTAACAGTTAACACCCTTAGGTTATACCTTCAGATTTCTCCCTTCCCCTTTCACACAGTGGTGGCAGGGGCTTGGGAGCAGGACTACCAATTCTGTGCAGATGCTGAGAGCCTTTCAAATTACAGTCTAGAAAATGCCCAGACTGTCTAACTTTTACCATCCCGTAAAAAAAAAGGTGGAACTCTTGTGTCGTAGTAAATTGTTCCCAGACTTCAGTTGGATCGCTTCTGAAGATCTTATTTAAAGTACACTCTGTAGACATCAGTGCCAGTAAAATAAATCCAGAATCGGGTGATTCTCACTACTACATCATTACCATCCTGCTCTCAGCCACCAGGATATCTTGCAAGGGTAATGGCAATAGCTTCCATTTTCAGTCAAGATTGTCTAGAGAAACAGAACAATAAGGCATGTGTATATGTGTGTGAGAAAAAATATATATATGCATATATACTCACACACATATATGTATACAAACATATATATCATATATAAACCTATATATCCTAATGATTATGTTTATCTATAGATATACATATAGATATAGATAGATAGATAGATAAAAAGATTTATTTTAAGGAATTGGCTCATGTAACTGTGGGACTGGCAAGTTCAGAAATCTGTAGGACAGACCAGCAGGCTGTAAACTCAGACAGGAGTTGATGCTACAGTCTTGAGGTAGAGCTTCTTCTACTCTAGGAAATTTCATTTTTTGCTCTTAAGACCATGAACTGATTGGATGAGGCACACCCACATTATTGAGAGTAATCTTTTCAGTCAACTGATTGTGCATGTCAACCACATCTATAAAATCCCTTCACAGTAACACCTAGATTAGTATTTGAATAAGTAACTGGGTGCTACCACCTAGCCAAGTTTACACATAAAACTAACCAGCACATGTCCTAACTGGCTTCCTTGCTTCTTCCTATGTCCTATCCCCACAATCTATTTTCAACATAGCAGCCACAGTGATCCTTTAAGACATAAGCCATGATATGTCATTCTCCTTCAAAACTTCTAACAGCTCTTCAAATCACTCTCTGTTAAATCCCAGGTCCTTATAAAGGCATCCAAGGACTTGAATGATTTGGGCCTCTATGACCTGTCTTCATTCCCTGCTCTTCCCACTTGGGTCATAATGTCCTCAACATACCAGGCACATTTCCATCCTAGAGGCTTTAAGCTGTTTATTCTAACTGCTTGAAATATTCTTCTCCCAAGACAGAAACATCACGAATTTCTTCCTTCTTCAAATTTTTGCTACAGTGTCGCCCTCTCAATATAGTCTACCATTATAGACTATTTAAAATTCTACCTGATAGATTTCTCTGGCATTCCATATTCCTGTATTCTGCCCTACCTCTTTTTTCCCATAGCATGTATTACCTTATAACATAATTTGTAATTTACTTTCTAAAATATATCTGTTATTTATTGATCCTCCCCGCCCACCAGAATGTAACCGCCACAAAGACAATAGTCTTTGTTTATTGTTTATTAAACCTCTGATTTAACCCCTGTGTCTAGATCAGTGTCTGGCAAATGTAGTTATTTAATAAGCATTTGTTGGATAAATGAATAAATTTAAGCTAACGCTTTACTAATACCCTCTTGATTATTAACTGTAATACATCTAAAAAGAACTTATTTTTACATCCTCTTCTTTTTATGTCCTTCACCTGTTCTGTAAAAATTCCCCATTTTTAAGCAGATAATATAATCTAATTTTTTTTGCTTTTGTGATCATTCTCCTTTTTAAAGGAAATGATGTAAAGAACCTAATATTCATGTCATATATATAATAACTAGTTAATTGAGGGGGAATAATTAAGATATGTGCAACTAATTAAAGTAATTTGATTAGGGGAATAAGGCTTCTTGGGTTATAGAAAGAGTTTGGGTGGAAAACCACCATGGACTTCCTGGGGTAACCACCCAAAAAAGACACACATTTTCAAGGCCATAATTTTAGAGAATTTCAGTTTGTTTCAAGAATGATATTTAGCCTCATTTCTACTATATAATGAGGATATCAAATTGATTTAAATAGTGATTATCATGTTTTTACTGATAACTCATTTTGACCGATAAGCATTATAATAGCTGAAGGTGAAGTATATAGAAGTTTAGAATTACAAACTTAGAATAGACCCAACACCTTTTCATTTTTTTCTTTGTATTTTATTGTGTATTTTTTCCCATGCTTTTTTTACTCACAGAGAAGTTCAAAGGAAAAGTAGAAAAAAATAAACCCACTCGATGGATTTTTATATCACATTTCAGTCTCAAGTTTTTATTTGTCCTTCAAGAAACATACTTGGAAGATGCCTTCCAGCTCCAAAATTTTAAAAGGTGGCTGTTCCTGGACTCTCCAGTTTCTAGAGTTGGGTTAACCAGAGAATGTGTGATATCCTTGATCTTGCAAAAATCCCTTCTCCCTGTACTTCTCTAATCAAGGTTATGAAGAAATGTTTATGCCATGGAGAAGATAAGTAACATCTAGGAAATAATATTTCCTTTTATTCATAAGCACGTCCCTGTAGCCATATTTTTAAATTAATTATGTTGCACATTTAAAAAAAAGTTGATGATATAAAAAGTATAACAATTAGAACTGTGTGACCAAAACCTCTGGCTTTTATATCTCATTAGCCTCTTCTTGAGTCACTCTCCAGTATAGTGAATTTGGGAGACTTGATTCAGATCCGTAAATGTGCCAAGCTTTTTCCCAGCTCAGCGTTTCTGCACACAACATTTCTTCTGCCTCAGACAATCTTCTTCATCTGGCTGAGATAATCTGACTTTAGCACAGATTTCAGTTTTTCAGGGAAGACATTTTGGATCCCTCTGCCCAGTTGAAGTTTCTTATTTTTCTTTTTCTAATGGCATTTTCCTCATTCTTATAATTAATTAACTAAGCAATATAGTTATTTGTGTTACAAATACCTGGCTTGCCCTTGGACAGTAACGGAAACTGCTCCTATGACCAAAAGATATAAAATAATCTTGAAAACTGAAATACCATAATGTCTTTGATGCTAAAGAAAGGCTTTCATGGAGAGGGCAGTGCCCAGAATTTCATAGTAAAATATAAATGGTTTGTGCAGAAACAGTCTACCTAGGGAATACAAGGAGATACTCATTGTATTCTCAAGCAGGTAGCCTCTTGTTCCTAGGACTGACTTTGGGGCCACATGAGGAGCTACAGGATCCCATAATTACATGGGTGGTGCCCTATGAGCAGATTTCTATTGACCAACACAAAGCTGCTTGGTTTATGAATGGCACTTCCAAGGTGGAAAAGCAACATCCTATTCGGAATACTGTGACACTAAGACCAGCAGGTGCAAAGACTGAAGAGGAACAAAAAAACCAGTTCCATTGTTTTGCATGCTGCTTTCCTTGTAATGATGGGAGAATTGAATAATGATAAAAGGTTTCTACTGAGTCACGAGTGGTGGCCAATGGTTTGGCCTTATAGTCAGGCAGATGGACGATGAGAATCTGCACTGTTAAAGTGACGCCTGTATGGGGTATAGCCCTGTGGAAATCACTATGGGAATTTAAGGGGCACATTAAAGTAGGAGGCATTGGGGAAGGTACTGGGGAAGTGATACATTGAAAACAATGAAAAGGATATTAAGGGCAAAAAGAAGAGCTAGTTAAAAATCCCTAAGACAAGGCATGGTCAAAGAAGGCCAGCTGGGCTATAGTCAGTACATAGTTGGAGAAAGCAGTTGGCTCTGAAATCAGACAGTTTTCAAGAGGTTATATCAAATATATCCTTTGTAATCTGTATTAACACATTTGTATTTCATCCTATACAAACTGGGAAGTCATTGGAGAGTGCTGAGCAGAGAAGGAAAGTGATTTATATTTTTAAAGGATTTCTGTACTTGCTGCATAGAAAATAGACCGTGGGGGGGTTTGGCAAGCACAGTGATGTTCACAAATATTTAATGTGCCTTTGAAAGGTTTGGGAGTTCCCAAGCCCACCCTCAGGTTCAATAATTTGCTGAAAGGACTCACAGAACCAACTTAAAGTTGTTACCCTCACAGTTACAGTTTCCTTTAATGAAAGGATACAGACTGAAATCAGACAAGCATGGATCATAGGAGCATAAGGCACAGTCCAAGAAAGTCCCACATGCAGATCTTCCTGTTGTTCTTTCCAGTGGAGTCATGGTTAGCACTAACTTTTCCCAAAAATGGTGTGTGACAATATGCACAGTGTATTGCCAACCAAAGAAGCTTGCCTGAGTTTTGGGAGACACAGTTCCACCCATGACATAGGGTCTTTGTTTTGTTCATTACTTATTTCAATGACTGAAACAATTCCTGACAAATAACAGCTACTCAGTTAATATTTGTGAAATGAATGAATGAATGAATAGATGAATGAATTCAACATGTCAAGCATAAAAATAGCTGCTGGAGATAGAGATTTAAGACGCAATCCCCACCATCAGCAAGCTCACATTCTAATGGAAGAAACATTAAATAAATATTATATGATGAATGTTAAGCCAAAGACATGCACTAGGTGCCAGGTAGAAATGAAACTTTGAGCACAAAGATCAGGGAACACTTCATAAAGAAGATGATGCCTTGCTTTGAGTGCTGAAATGTTGAAACAGATCTTGGAAGATAGAGAACATTCCATGCGTAGGGAATAGTACATATGAATATAAACAGGCAAGAAAAACTCTATCACATCTGAGGAACTGCAAGTAGTTTGGTATGGAACCAATAAGGGTAAAGAAAAAGGTAATTCTGCAAGGAAGCAAGAAGGCAGATCGTGAAGGGCATAGCATAAACTACAGTTCCGATTTTATCTTTAACATAATAGAAACCATTGATACCTTTTAAACTAGATGAGTGACATACTCAATTTGACATTTTAGAAAGGTCATTGACAATAGTATAAAGAATGAATTAGAAAGAAATAAGCAAGACTAAAAAAGGTAAACTTTTGATGTATAGTCAAATGAAATAATCAATAATCAAAAGGAAAAGTACTGAGAACCTAAACTTAAAGGGCGACAGGGTGGTGAGGGATAATGAATGGAATTGAGAGCTGTGTCAGATGAAAAATGAATAGGTCAAGGTGACTGATTTGATGTAGAGTATGAAAAAAGAATCCAGGATGGCATCTATATGGCTGATGTTGTGCAATAGATAAATGGTGGTATCATTCACTGAAATATACGTCTTTATTAGCTGAGTTCACGTGGGAGAGAAGCAGGGGCTTTAGTGGGTAAAAGAGTCAAGGAAGAATCATTATCGGACATTCTAATTCTAAGCTAGACCATCTAAAAGTAATGTCTCATAAGTAATCAATGCAAAATTTGGGGGATTTATGGTTGAAAATCCTTAGAGTATATTTTGAATATCTATTGTGCATCTCATATTTTCAGATCACGGGAAAACCAAAACTTCACCTTTCAAAGGTTACATTTTAGAAAGGTAGCTTAAGTGTGATAGTTGTTCAAGCAGTGCGTTTATTCCTTTTTTGTGGCTAATTTAGTGCATTCATTATTTTTTTCTTTTGCATCTTTACATTTTTGTTATTAATGTAGATGCCTATGGCATCATAATCTCAGAAATGTATGTTCCCTCATTTAAAAATCTTAGCCTTGAAATATTTTCTATCCTTTGGGGTAGATGTGTAGAAGTTACATACACACACACATACACACACAACCACACACACACACACACACACACACACACACACACACACACACACACAGAATGAACTAACCTCAAAAGACCTGGCTGTTCATTTAGGCTACCTTAGCAGAGTGGATTGCTGCATTGTAGATTTGGTAATGACAATCAGTGTCATGCCAACTGCTGAAACAAACAGGTTAACTGGACAGGAATTCAGCTCATCACCATGGTTTGATAGTTTGGCAAAATGTCAATTGTGCCTTTCTAGAAAGCTCCATATACCATTTTTTTAACCAAGAAAATGAAGTAAAATGATTGAGATTTCCACCACTTTAGCAAGTCTTCCATCGTATCACTAAAGGTGAAGCGACATTCTAATAGACAACATTCCTAAAATGTTAGGATTTACTGGCACAGATGCTTTTGGTGATATCAATCTCAAACTTTTCATTTCTATTTGAAATATTCATTGTACATTTCAAATTACCACACAGCACCACAGTGGCAAATAGATGGCCACGGTTCTTGAAAAAAATATAAATAATAAAAGGGGAGGGCCACAAGGTCAAAAGATATTTTTCTGGAGATTCTTGCAATATACCAAGTGATGCCTTGGAAAAAAACCAAAGCTGTTTAAAAAGACAGCAGCTGCTATAATGCTGCTTCATTACAGACCCAGTGGAGCAGAAGCAATGCATCCATTTTGCCTTTTTCTTCACTGATGATATCAATGAAGCATTAATGGAATTCTTACAGTCTGTTGGTACAGTATAAATTTAGTCTGAGTAAATCTTATATTGACTATATTATAATACTCTTTTTTAAACTAAAGAAGAAACTCACTGGTTTATTTTTATATAAAAATATTATGTAGGAGATATAGCTTCAGATCCACAATAAATAAGTGGTCAATACAGTTTTTTTTCTTTTACCATTAGGACAACAGGTAGAATTTAAGTCTAAATTAAAACTCTCATTAGCAAACTTGTTTCACGGAAAAATCACACATTCTTTCCCCAGTTAATAAAGTCAAGGTGCTTTGATTATTGTTTCTTTATTGATATCATTTGTTTAATGCTCCTTTAACAGAAAAAGCTTAGTTTCTGTTTGTTCTTTTATTTTCCTAACAGGATAGGTTGTGCTTTCAAAATAAAAATTATGCAAATTACTTATCATTTACCTTGATTTTTTAAATGAAGTCCAAACTATAATTCTAGGACTGTCCACTTATACAAAACTTTAGGGGTTAAAAAGGGACCCAGATGTTTCAAGTGGATTTGCAAATGGCAAAATACTGCTTGTTGGATCTGCCTGCAAATCTTATTTGCAAATGCAAATCCTCTTTCCAAACAGATCAGAGTTTTTTTAGGTCTACAAAAATCCTTGAACAAAGCAAAATGCTGATGGAATGTACATGTGGCACTTCTATGGATTTCTATACACATGCTCTTGCATCTTGGTTGTGTACTTTCAGAGCATGGCAGGAGAAGATAGAATGCAGTGACACATTTTCAGGGTTCTGAAGGTATCCTGCTGCAATTTAGAGGATGGGCAGAGTTGTGGTGAATTCAAACTTCTCCGTTGTTTTTTTTTTAAAATAAATTTTATTTATTTATTTATTTAGGCTGTGTTGGGTCTTCTTCACTGCACGCGGGCTCTCTCCAGTTGCTGCGAGCGGAGGCTACTCTTCACTGCGGTGTGTGGGGTTCCCATTGCGATGGCCTCTCCCATTGCAGAGCACAGGCTCTAGGTGTGCAGGCTTCAGTAGTTATGGCACGCTTGCTCAGTAGATGTGGCCCGCGGGCTCTAGAGCTCAGGCTCAGCAGCTGTGGCGCACGGGCCTAGTTGCTCCACAGCATGTGGGATCCTCCCCGATCAGGGCTCGAACCCGTGTCCCCTACACTGGCAGGCAGATTCTTAACCATTGCGCCACCAGGGAAGCCCCAAACATCTCACTTTTTATCTCTACAAGAAGTGACTCGGAGCACACCCTACTTCAACTGTGTTCCCTTGATGCGCTGGCTTTATTTTGCAAAACAGTTTCCATTTGTCCACACCTACTGAGATTCCCTCTCTTGCATACCTTCCCTTTTCAGCACAGGTCCCTCTAGCAGATCTGTGTTCCCGGGTCCCAGACTATGAGTGTAGCTCTCTATTGATGTTTGTCTGTTGAGGTCAGTAACTCATTCACATTTTTACTTTCCCTTGCTCCCTGATAATAATAATGATAATAACAAGCAACTTATAGTACTGTTCACGTACTCATTTAATCTTCACCACTACTTCATCACATGCACAGTTTCCCTTCCTGTGCTCCTCTAATCTAACAACTCAATTTACACTGAAAGGTTAATTGTGGAAAGAAAGCATGGCTGGATTTTTCCACCTCAAATCTGTCACCTTGTCTCCTTACATTTTACCCCTGCCATTATTCAAGGTTGGACTGTTGCCATAGCCTCCTAACCAATATCTACCACGCTCCAGACTTGTCCTTCTGAAATCTATTCCTCTGCATTTTTGCTAAAATGAGTGATCTGAACTACAAATCTAACCTTGTCGCTATACTGCTTTAATATTACTATACCACCTATAGGATAAAAGCCACAATCCTTAGGATGGAATATAAGTCTGCCGTAGCTTCACCCACCTCCTTGTTTACTTTCTTTTCCCACTACCTTCTTCATAGAACGAAATGACTTTAAAATTCAATTCCTTGGATACCATATTACTTCATGCCTTTTTTTAATTTTATTTTTTTATTTAAGCATAGTTGATTTTACAGTGTTGTGTTAGTTTCAGGTGTACAGCAAAGTGATTCAGTTATACATATAATATATACATATATTATTTTCCAGATTCTTTTCCCTTATAGGTTATTACAAACTATTGAGTATAGTTCCCTGCACTATATAATAGGTCCTTATTGGTTATCTATTTTATATATTGTAGTGTGTATATGTTAATCGCAGTCTCCTAGTTTACCCCTCCCACCTTTCCCCTTTGGTAACCATAAACTTGTTTTCTATGTCTGTGGGTTTATTTCTGTTTTGTATATAAGTTCATCTGTATTTTTTTTCGATTCCACATGTAAGCCATATCATATGATATTTGTTTGTCTCTGTCTGGCTTACTTCATTTAGTATGATAATCTCTAGGTCCATTCATGTTGCTGCAAATGGCATTATTTCATTCCTTTTTTATGGCTGGTAATATTCCATTGTATATTTATACTACATCCTCTTTATCCATTCATCTGTAGATGGACATTTAGTTTGCTTCCATGTCTTGGCTATTGTAAATAGTGCTGCAACGAACATTGGGGTGCATGTACCTTTTAAAATTATGGTTTTCTCCAGATGTACACCCAGGAGTGGGATTACAGGATCATATGGTAGCTCTGTTTAGTTTTTTAAGAAACTTCATACTGCTCTCCATAGTGACTGTACTAATTAAGCTCTAGCCACAGCAATCAGAGAAATAAAAGGAATCCAAATTGGAAAAGAAGAATTAAAACTGTCGCTGTTTGCAGAAGACATGATACTATACATAGAAAATCCTAATGATACTACCAGGAAACTACTAGAGCTCATCAATGACTTCAGTAAAGTTGCAGGATAAAAAATTAATACACAGAAATCTGTTGTATTTCTATAAACTAACAACAAAAGAGAAATTAAGGAAACAATCCCATTTACAATTGCATCAAAAAGAATAAAATACTTAGGAATAAACCTACCTAAGGAGGCAAAAGACCTATACTCCAAAAACTATAAGATGCTGATGAAAGAAACCAAAATGACACAAACAGATGGAAAGATATACTGTGTTCTTGGATTGGAAGAATCAACACTGTCAAAATGACTGTACTACCCAAGGCAACCTACAGATTCAGTGCAATCCCTATCAAATTACCAATGGTATTTTTCACAGAACTAGAACAAATAACTTTAAAATTCGTATGGAAACACAAAAGACCCCAAATAGCCAAAACACTCTTGAGAAAGCAAAATGGAGCTAGAGGAATCAGGCTCCCTGACTTCAGACTATACTACAAAGCTACAGTAATCAAACAGTATGGTACTGGCACAAAAACAGACTTATAGATCAATGGAACAGGGTAGAAAGCCCAGAAATAAACCCACACACTTGTGGTCAATTAATCTATGATGAAGGAGATAAAAATATACAGTGGAGAAAAGACAGTCTCTTCAATAAATGGTGCTGGGAAAATTGGACACCTACATGTAAAAGAATGAATTACCAATATGTGTGGTAAGCGGAATTTATGAATAAGAAACATAAGGATGATAGCTAGTAGTAAATAAGATATGTTGGGCCAATGAGGTCTTTCCCCACTGCCTTCAAATATCTTAGAAAATCATTTAGTCAGTTTGTAAATAAGGCTGAAACTTTAGTGAACGTTGAGACTATACTTAGATAGGTAAAACCAAAATTAAAAAAATAGAGATTTATCAATGAGAAAGCTAATATACTGAGGAGGAGTTTAAAGGTACAGCTATATATTCAAGAAACTGAGGCTATGTTGAACATGATGCCAAAACAATAGTTTGTTCAGTCAAAATAATAGTCTACTTATTCATAAAACATCAGTTAAACTGATATTTTATCATAATAAAGAAAAAGAACCAACTAATTGACTGAATTAATGGTTTTTTAATTTCCTTGAGGAGCCACCAAGAAGCCAAAGCCTGAGTTTATTTATGTAGGGAGGCAGTGCTTTAATTTTCCTGTGATACAGAGATCAACACGATAAAATGGAGTTTTCCAGGGACAGTGGGGAGCATAATTGTGGAGATGGCATTTGAACATTATTTAAGAAAAAGAAAATTGTACTGAGCCTATGATTTGGGGGACATTTTCTAAGTGATTTAACACAATAAGAACTTTTTCCATCTTTCTTATAAGGCTGAATTGCAAATGTCACCATCTTTTGGGTCCCCAAAAGTAAGTGATTGTGTTCAAAGACTTTTAATGCTTTAATCTCATGTGTTTCATTAGACAGTGGATGTCTACTTAATAAATCTGTATTTTCCAAGTAGACCCACATTTTGGAGAAAACTTATGTATGCTTTTATTATCTTTAAGCCTACTTTAAATGAGACTCTTAAATTTGGAAATACCAATGTGTGTGATAAGAACTTGATGTTCATAATTCAAATGTGGCTTTCTGCAGATACTTATTTCCAACTTATATCAAAGATATTAAAATAAATGCTAGCTGAAATTTGATGACAGAAGTAATCATTATAATATAATTTTTTGAAAAATATGACTATGGTCAAATATTATTGTGTGAAGAGTTACTTCTATTCTTGTAAGCATTATGCCAAACTTTTGACACTCATAAAATTCAGGGTTTTTCAGAGATTAAGGTATCCTTAAGAAAACAGGAATACTCTCTTCTTCCATGAATCTTAAATAAAATATCTTGTTTCCCTTAAAGATCCAAGAAATTTAAGTAGACAGTATTTTGTTACGTGACTTATGCTAGTTACAATTATGTCTTTTTTTAAGAAAATTCTAAAAATTGTTTGAATCTGGGAAAGTTTGCTGTTCTCATTTGCTTTGAAGCAGTATTAGAGACTAATTTTGAATGTCAAAGTTGGTCCATTGTGTGGTTTTGAGTGTTAAAAGTAAAACTAATATAAGTAAAGATTCTAGTGTAATATAACACTGTTTAGAAAACACACACACACACACACACACACACACACATTGACCAAAAGTCTTAAAGTTTCCTTTCTAAGTTGTTCTTAACTCCCCCATATAAAATAGTAGTCAGTTATATGGTAGGAGTCTTACAGTCCTGAAATAGGGCCATTAACAGCAGAATAACTTCAACTAACCTACTGATAGAGGTAATGCTTAGGTTTTAATGATCTTTTTTTATACATTCCTTTTGTTGTTCCATAGCTCCATTCTACAGTGCAAATATTACTAAATCTCTTCTGTATTTGTTAATGGTTTTTGCTCTTTAGAAAACGCCAAATCGTTCAACAAACATGTGAGAAAGCAAAGGGCAACCACTTTGTGCTGCAGAAATAGTTCTCAAATGCCTGTTTTAGTGCCTTCTCAATAGTTAGAAATATAAATAATGAGCAGAATAATACTGAGCAAGAATTAACACATTTACACACAAAAAAATGTACAGAGTGCAATTAGAAGAGTTGTGTCCTTTTTTTTTTTTTTTAACAGATAAGTTCCATACATCCAAATTCTTCTGGTTAGCTCCTAAAATTTAGACAAGATTAAAATACCTGACTTTTTAATCTTATATATAAATATATAGAAATATAATATTGCCAAAAGATTCAACCATTAAATGAAAAAATACATGCAGTTTACTAAACTGTAAACCTACTAATGCAAAGGAACAACTCTGTCAAAGGCTGCTTGATCAATGTTGCAGCTATTATAAAAAAATTATAGGGAAAACATAATATTTTTAAATGCAACACCCAAAAATAATGACCATATTTCTCAGTACAAAAAGAAATATACATTTCCCCCCCCCCCAAACCCAGAGTACTATGTGTTCAAAAACAAAAGGTCAGGAACTAAGTACTTCAGTGACACCATTACCTTAAGGATCAGAATTGGAGTTATACTTGAGGTCTTAGGTGAAATGAGTTTGACGGATTAGGTTTGGTTACTGGCTGTCAGTGCACTACATAAAAAACACTGCACATACAGAGCTTAGTGAAACTAGCTGTTTTCTGCACAGGAAAATTCCTTGATAGAGTTAGCATGAAGACAAATGAACTGTTATCCCCCAAGAAAGGTGTCCCTTTAGGTTAAATTTGAGGTTAGCAATACCAAACAGTAAGAACACTTGACTTCACATGGCTGACAGACTCATTACCTTTGTAAATATTGAGGCTTAGCTTTGAATCCTAGAATTCTTCGTCAAGTTTTTAGAGAGCAATAGTAACTAACCAATTACCCAAATAATCAAGAAATTAAAATGGGAAAAGACAAGAGTAGTATAAGCAAATTCTCTTCATTTCCTACTATCAGACAAAGTTGTTTAAACTTTCTCCTTTATTTTTACATCTTTACTCCTTTCATTTATTCAAAGTCTTCTAAATACAGCCTTGCTGTTCACCATAATAAGGACACTATTAAAAAAATATTACTTTTTTTTGTATTAACAGATAAGAAAAAGGGAACTTAGAATTAATTCCAAGATAATCATGGCAGGATTCAAAGCCATATTTGACAATGTCTAAGGCTAGTGCTTTTTCCACAAGTTATTTTCATATACAAGCATTTCTCAGAAATCTATTTATTTTATGATAGCTATCCATTCAGTCTCATGTAAATTGTATATTTTTCCTTATGTCTCTTCTATTATTTTCTTTCTCATCATAGTTTTCAATTACTTCATTTACATGATCAAACACTAATAGAAGATGTTTAAGTAATTTCTATTTAGAATCCTTAAATATCTACTACATTCTCAATTATTTTCTTTATATATTATTTAATATTTTTTTACTTAATATATCATGGGCAAGATGCTGTCTTATATAATTAAATAATCTTTTTCAACTTGCATTTTAATGGCTACAAAGAATTCCATGTGTCTGTACAATAATTTATTCACTCTGATAATCTTTTTTTAAAAAATTTGCTGGTACACACACAAGTAAAAAAAAAATGCATAATATCACTACAAAAATCATGCAAAGCAGTAACAGTATCCTCTTCTGCTCATGCCATACTCTTCCCAGAGGTTAATCTTTCATGTGGATTTTTCCCAATGATTTTTCTAAGTTTATAATTATATGTCAATAGGTATATATGTAGATCTGACACAGATATCACTCACTAGCTCTTAATTTCCCCAGTGCTGTGTACCTCATGTACCCTCAACCACCTTTTCCATGGCAGCCACCAACCATACTCTATGGCCTCACACTCAGACCCAAATAGCTCTGCTGCCTGGTGACAACCAGTATGTTGCACTAACAAATATAGAGCTCTTCCCTCACAGCCTCTGCTACCCAGACAGACCTATCAATGAATGCCCAAAGATTCTAGTTTTTCTTCCACTGGCAAGCACATAACAGAGCTTGGGATCTGGTAACATAAGCTGTCTTTAGAGGGGTGGAATTATACAGTCTGGAGGTGGGGGAAGCTAATGCCCTATCAGGAAAACTTTGTCAATGGGAAAAGCCTTCTCTGAAGCTTGTTCTTATTTATGGCTCACCTGTAATACTCAATAACAGCAGATATTCCTTTCAACCAAATTCACTGTGTCTCCTTGTGGTTTCTCATGAAGTAGTAACTATTGCCTCTCATTTTCATAAAGCCTTATTACTCTTTTTTCTCACCCTGGCTCCCCTTGGTTTCATCTCCAAAATAAAACATCTAATACTTGCATCAGAGAACCCAGTTTAATAGGTATATCTACATGTATGTATTCAAAAATTTAACAGAACAATTGTTGAACAAAACAACTCTGAATCATCCATGGTTCCAACAAGAAATAACAAGGGAAATTTAAAAATATCTTGAATTGGTTGAAAATGAAAACACAACAAATGAAAATTTATGGAATGAAGCTAAAGCAATAGTTAGAGGGAAATTTATAGCTTTAAACATTGTACTAGAAAAGAAGAAGGCATCAAATCAATTATCTAAACTTTCAACCTAAGAAACTAGAAAGAAAGTAAGGCAGTAGAAGAAAAGATATAAAACAATTATCACAATAACTAATGAAATGGGAAATACAAAAACAATAAAGAAAATAATGGAATCCAAAGTTGTATCTTTGAAATAATAAAACTTGCAAACCTTTAACTAGAATTAGCAAGACAAAAAAGACACAGATTACCAATATCAGAAATGAAAGATAGAACTTCACAATAGATCCAACAGAAATTAAAAAGGAATTTAAGGTAATATTATGAAGAACTTTATTTAACAATAAATTTAACAACATAGATGAAATAAATTCCTAGAAAGGCATTAATTACCCACTGACACACAAAAAATTAGGAAATCTTTATAGGTATATATAAAGTAAAAAAACTTAGCAGTTAAATATATACTTATGAAGACAGATCTAGACCCAGATGGCTTAATCAGTGAATTCCATCAAACATTTAAGGAAGAAATTGTACCAGTCATACACAAACTTTTTCAAAATACAGAAGAGGGAACATATGCCAAAACATTTTAGGGGGCTAGTATTACCTTGATACCAAAGCAGAACAAAAATATCAGAAGAAAAAAAAAGTGTCTAACCATATCTCTTATAAGCATAGATGCAAGGTATTTAAAAAATAATACCAAATTAAATTCAACAATATATAAAAATACAATACACCATGACTGTCTGGAATGTATCCCAGCAATGCAGAGTTGGTTTACTATCTAAAACTCAATTAACATAGTACATCATATGAATAAAATAAAGAAGAACATTTATAGAATTATATCAAAAGACTCATAAGGAGGTTTTTACAAAATCCAACACCAGTTCCTGATAAAAATTCACAACAAACATATGCAGAAGTAAAATATGTGGAAAGACTAGTACAGGGAAAAGACATAAGCACCCAAAAAAGCAGTTAAAAATGGAAAAGATTTGATCACACCATCCACCAAATTGACATTTATATATCACTTATATAACACTATATCCAACATTTGAAGAATATCTTTGTCAAGTGTCCATGGAACATTAAGCAAGATAGATTATATGCTGAGTCATAAAATAATTCTCAATAAATACTTAAGAATTGAAAACATATAGAGTTTGTACTCTGATCAAAAAAGGACTAAATTAGAAATTAGTGACAATAGGTAACAAGAATACATTAAGAAAAAGCTTAATATTTTGCAGTTGAGCAAAAAAATTTTAAAAATCGTAGGTAAGGAAAAAATTATTAAGTGAGATTATATAGTACTTAATTTTTTTTCATTGTGGTAAAATATACATAACATTTACAACTTTAACTGTTTTGAGGTGTACAAGCCAGTAGCATTAAGTACCTTTGCGATGTCCTTTGATGCATAGAAGTTTTAAATTTTGGTGAAATTCAGTTCATCTTTTTCATTTTGTTGCAGGTTCTTTTGGTGTTATATTTTAGAAATCATTGATAAATCCAAGGTTGTAAATGTTGCCCCTGTGTTTTCTAAGAGTTTTATCATTTAATCCCTTAAACTTGTCTTTAATTAATTTTGTATATGGCATAAAGTCAGGGTCTAACTTCATTCATTTGTATGTGGGTATCAAACTTTCCTAGCATCATTTGTTGAAGAGGCTATTCTTTCCCCATTGAATGGTCTTGGCATCTTTCTTGAAAGTAATTAACCATGTAGACAAAGGCATATTTCTGGGCTTCCACTTTTATTCCATTGGTCTATATGTCTCTCCTTATGCTACTACAAGAATGTCTTTATTACTGTAGCTTTTTTAGTAGACTTAAAGCCTATTTTGTCTCATAATAATATATTCAGTTCAGCTCCCTTTTGGTTAGTATTTGCATGGAATATCTTTTTCCATCTTTTTATTTTCACCTTTTTTTGTGTGTTTTGTAACTACATATAGAATGCATATGTAGACAGCATATATATGGATCATTTTTGTGTCCGTTCTGCCAATCTCTGCCTTTTCATTGAAGAGTTTAATCCATCTACGTTTTAAATAATGACTAAAAATGGACTTACTTCTGCCTTTTAGCTATTTTCTCTATGTCTTATACGTTTTTGTTCCTCAATTCCCCCATCACTGTCTTCTTTTTGTATAGTTTATTTTTTTGTTGTATACCATTTTAATTTCCTTCTTTCCTTTTCTGTATGTTTTATAGTTATTTCTTTAATGTGTACTGTGCATTACAATCAACATCTTAAACTTATAACAACCTAGTGTGAATAATAAACTTAATTTCAAAAGGATGAAAACTCTAGCTCTTTTACATCTTAGACCTTCTCCCTTTGCATTATTAGTGTCACAGATTACATCTTTGTACATAATGTGCCCACTAATGTAGATTTATAATTATTATTTTATGCATTTATCTTATTAAAAAATAAATTACAAACCAAACAATAATATTGGCCTTTGTATTTACCTGTGTAGTTACTTTTACCAATGTTCTTCATTTTTTCATATGGTTTCAGGTTACTGTCTATTGTCCTTTCCTTTCAGTCTGATGGACTGCCTGAGTATTTCTTGCAGGGCAGGTCTACTAGTAACAAACACTTTCAGGTTTTGTTAATTCTGGAAGTGTCTTAATTTCTCCTTCATTCTTGAAGGATAGTTTTGTAGATACAGAATTATTTATTGGTTGAGTTTTTTTTTTCTTCCAGGATTTTAAATATGTCAGCCCACTGCCTTTTGGCTTCCATGTGTGCTGATGAAAAATTATCTGTTAATCCTAATGATGATCCCATGTGTAATATTCGTCACTTATCTCTTGCTGCATTCATGATTTTCTTTTATCTTTAGCTTTGGACACATTTGACTATAATGTGTTGCAGCATGGCTCTCCTTGAGTTTATCCTGTGTGAAGTTCATTGAGCTTCTTGGATGTGAAAATTATATCTTTTATCAAATTTGGGAATTTGGGACCATTATTTCTAAAATATTTTTTTCTGCCTCTTTCTATCTCTCTTCTTCTTCTGGAACTGCCATTATGCATATGTTTGCACATGTGATGTGCAAATGGTGGTATCTCACAGGTCCCTCAGGCTCTGTTCATTTTTCTTTATTCTTTTTTCTTTCTGATCCTCATACTGGATCAATTTGATTGTCTTATCTTTATACTCACTGATTTTCTTTTTCCTGCTCAAATCTGCCATTAAACTCTGCTAGTGAAGTTTTCTACTTTGTACTTTTCACCTCCAGAATTTCTGTTTCACCCCTTTTAAAAATTTCTCTCTTAATTGACATTTCATACTTGTTCAGCACTTTACACATATATATGGGACAACATTATTCATAATAGCCAAAATGTAGAAACAATCAAAACAACCATCAATGGATGAGTAGATATAAATTGCAGTATATGTACAAAATGGAACATTATTCATCGTAAAATGGAATAAAGTGCTGCTTCTGATGTTCATTTGGATGAACCTTTAAAACACTATGCTAAGTGAAAGAAGCCAGACATAAAAGATCACATTTTATATGATTCCATTTATATGAAATATCCAGAATACGCAAGTCCATGGAGACAGAAAGCAGATTAGTGGTTACCAGGAGAAGGCAGGAGCTTGTAATGGGGGGTGACTACTAAATGGATATAAGGTGTTCTTCTGGAGCAATGAAAAGCTTTGAAACTAGAGACAGGGGATAGTTGCACAACATTGTCAATTGTATGTTATGTAGCTTTCACCTCAATTTAAAAAAAATTGTAGAAGGTCCAAGATATACTATTGAACTTAAGAGACACGTGTAACCCAAAATGACAGAATACGTAGTCTTTTCAGGTACACATGAGACATTTACTAAAACTGACCATATGCTGGACCATAAAGCAAGCTCACAGTGGAATTAAACTAGAAATCAATTTTTAAAAGACCAAAAAAGTAGGCTTAAAATTAATCTATTCACTTTTAAATAACTAAATAAACTAAAAACTTGTATATAAAATGTCATCTTATATGGGCATCTCATATAAAATCCACACGTGCATGTAGTAAATTCATGCTGAGAGAAACTGAATGTGACCACCCCCAATCACATAAGTTGTAGGAAGTGGAGTCAGAATTCAACCTCAAGTCTATGGTTCTTAATCAGTGCATTAGTGACTATACTGACATGTATAAACTCAATTGTTTGGAAGAAGACACCAATGAAGGTAAAGTGATGTTTATACTCTCCACTTGAGCCTGTTAGTTTAAGCTTGTTCAGTGTCATGGTCAGAGAACCCTTAATTCAGGCCAACAGTGTTGTGTGCATCATGTTTTGAGAGAAATCAGGTTATACTATGGGTGTGGATTAGTGCAAAGTACAAAACTGCTACCAAAAACTCCACTTTGAAAGACATACCTTTTTTATACCTTTTGCATAAAAAGAATTTGAGAGAACATTGCAAATTACAAACTGGAGGTTTCACAGTGATAGTAGGAAATTTGTTGAAAACAGATATTCAGGGAATCAAGGGTATCGTAACTGAATGCATAAGCAGGAAACTTCATTCAGAGGAGAGACTATAATGGTTCTTTAAGGGAAAATCATGTCCAATGCTAGAAACCTTAGAGGAGGAAAGTCTGTAAGTGAAGAAAACAGTGAACCAATTTATTTAGACTTTTTAAAATTATTTACTAATGTTACTTCGAATTGTTAGTTTTTAATAAAATCACCAAGGTATTTGGGAAGAATTTTAATCATAGGTTTGGCACTAACTGTGAAACAGAAAATAATATAAGCTAGTGATAAATAAATACTGCTTTCCATCAGTACTTTCAACCAAGTTTCTGACTTCAACCATGACACTGATAGCTCTAAAATTTCTAACTTGCTTCAACTTAAACATACATTTCTGATTACTTAATGTGTATCTCCTTAATGCAAATATGTATCCCAGTAACAGTTCACTGTTTTGGCCCATATTTCTACCCATACATTTATTCTTACCCTTTATATTGGTTAAAAGCACTAAACAGTCTGTTCAATTTAAAAATGTCACCAGTAGCCTAGAAATTTTATTCTCTTGTTTCCTCTATATCCAAGTGGTAATGAAATTCTGTCAAAGTATTTCTTCTTTTTCACACACCTCCCCCATTTTAACCATCTCTCTTAAGAGCCACATGACTTTTTTACCTAGTCTGTTCCAATAGCTTCCTAATTGATATACCATCACTAATCTTTTATACTTAATTAAGTCTCTAAATGGGTTCCAAAGTTATCTTCCTTTAAAAATTATGATCATATTATTCAGCCATTCAAATTTCTATTAATTCTGTATCAATTAGGATTAAGTCCAAGGCCAACTATAAGACCCTCCTCCATTAGGTCATAGGTTGCACCTTCAGCCTCTCTTCAGGACAATTCTTTCCAGGTTCTCCATGCTCAATTCACACTGAACTTTTCACCATTTCCCCAATTCTCTACGACTTCTTTTGTCCCAGGATCTTTTCACATTTACACATCTTATTTTCCCTGTGTATATCCTACCCTACATTTCTGCTTCATGAATTTACCTTCATATTTAAGATAAGATCATCTCTTTCGTGAAGTCTTTGCTGGCATCTCCTGGGAGAGTTTGGCATTCTCATGCCTATACTTTCTCAGCATTTTCTTCGTTCCTTATTGTAACATTTATGGCATATTACAATAATTTATGTGTTTGTCTGTCTCATTCTCTACATAACTCTTTGCCTTATGTTTTTTTTAATTTACCTTTGTTCTCCAATGCAATTGATAATATAATAGACATTCAATAAACGTTGATGGATCAAAAAAATGGATGTACTGATATTGTAACTTTTGAAACTGGTCCCAAAACTGAGGAATTTATCTAATATTAATATCTGCATATTTTCAAATGGCATGGGATTTTCCTTGGTGTTAAAATTGCAAGATGACAAACACAATCAGAGTTAAGGATTATGAACTTCTTATTAATCAAAAAACAGGAATACTAAAAAATAAGTAAGAAAAGAAAGAAAGTAAACAAGTTTCTCTCAGCGTGCAAAAGGAATGAAAAAGAAGAGGAATGGGGAGAGCAATAATTGAGCAGTATCTTAAAAATTATGGAAGATAAGGAGTAGTTATCATAGACTTTATCTCAATATTCTGGACTATTTACTAGTTTAAGCCTTGGATATGGAAATATTAGAATGGTTTCACCTAGCAGTTAAACTAATGTAACCATCTAACTCTCAGCCTTGGATCAGACTGGAAAATCATTTCAATGTGCTTTGAGTAAAATCAACATTATAAAATCAACTCAGATGTTGGCACCATGTTTTTACACATAAAAGGTGCTACTCATTACTAATCTACTTATCCCCAGAACCAAAACAAAATTCCCTAATTTTATGTCAGAAAAGAATATTTCTCTGCTCAGTATGGTGTTTGTTATCGATTGTATTGCTTCTAATGTCTTCTTTCACTAATCTATCCTATACACAATACATTTCCACAAAAAGAAATTTCTTGTTTTGTCAATACTCTACCTCAAAACTTTTCAGTGGTTCCCCAAAAGCCTCTTAATTTTAAAAATAATCCTTTTGTAAAGCTTCTTGATGTTTTCTAGGAATTCCTTGCTTTACTCAAACCAAGCAAAGATACTTTATGACCCATGCTTTCTGATCTGTTTTTCCCCTTTCCTCATATCTTTCATATTAACTATAAAGCTTTTTAGAAATATCTTCAAAAGTGTAAAGCTTTTGTTCTGATTTCAGACAGACTCAGGTTTTTGTCCTAACTCTGCCACTTGAAAGTTAGTGAAGTCACACGTTCTCTAAAGTTTAGATTCTTTATTTGTAAAATAGGTAAATAACAATGCCTAACTGTACCCTTGGTTAATCCTGGCTTAATAGGTAAAGGATGCTTTTTGCCATTTGCCAAATGACAATGCTTCTTCCATCTGTGAATCCATGGAATTGGTAATCTGTGTCTAAGATTGGCTTAGGGGCTTCTATTTCCACAAGTAAAGTATAATTTATACAAAAGAAAGGAAAAAGTGCTTGCAATGTTTTTAATACTATATAGTACAGAAGATTATGTGAAATTTTGCAGGCTTGGGTCTTGGAGATAGTGGTTAGTAAAGTGCCTGGTACATAATAAAAGAATAATAGATGGTGCTTATTATTAGTATGACTATTATTAACACAGTTATCTCTATCATTATTTTTGATGTGCTTATTTTCTTTTTTAAATTCCCACTGCATTTTTTATCTATCTCTCTCTATATATATATCCTTTTCTCAATTATTTGTATACATGTGTCAGCCTCTCTTCTCATTTTGTAACTTTCTTGACGTTAGGGATTGTGTCTCAATCTCTGTCTTCTAAGTAATCTTTCCCACTTCCCTACACACAAGAATTCAATAAATATGTGTTGAGTTGAATAATATGTATTAAATATCTAGCATATAATTAAGATAAGATATAAGATAAACAATAACTTTCTTTGTAATCAACATCATAGTAAGAAACATGAATGACTGTGAAAGCTCTTGGTTTTCCTGGTGCCTCTTATAATACAGGATACTGTGCCCTAATGATGCTAAAATCATTCTTTTGGTCTACTTGAGTGCACTCAAGTTGATCAAATTACTCAACATTAAAATACTAAAGGGTAAACCTAATTTATTTTACTGATTCATCTTCCTGGTTCACTCCCACACTTCTTCATATCCAGTGGGTTTATGTTCAAGTCATCTCCTCTGAGAGGCTTTCTGGGATCACCTCCGTCAACCACAACATTTTTATATCATTTCATCACCTGTAATATTATAGACTTATTCATTTATTTTCTACTTCTTGCTCCTAGAATGTAACTCCGTGAGGGCAGACTTTTTGTTTTGTTTATCTCTATAACCTTAGCATTTAGAAGAGTGCATGGATTGTGATAGACATTCAAAAAGTACCATTTTCTTAAATTATGAATTAATGAATGAATGAAAATTCTGCATGTATGCTTTTTTGTTATGTAGAACACTGAAGAACTAATAGAGTGATTCAAGAGACTGTAATTTTAATTACAGAAAAGAAAATTAAATCAAGGTGGCCATTACTAAGTTATCTAGATAAATTTTCTAGCTAGTAATATCAACCAGTCCTTACTGTGAATTCAATTTTTAATCTGTTTAAATTATTTATAAAAAATTTAATGTAATTAATTTAATAAGGCCTGTTGGTTTTTTTCTGTTCATCAGATAAGAAAAAAATTGAAATAGCATCATGACTTCTAAATTAGTGCTAGTTACCTGCTCAAAATATTAGAATTTAGGGTTATGGTATAAAGGTGGAAAGGAAGAAAAATGGAAGGATGTCTAATTAGAAACTGATACTTGTTTAGCCCTCATGGAATGGAGGCACTTATATGATCCTCATCAGCACTAGACTTCTAAGGGCTTTACCCACAGATGTGAATTAGAGAAAATGGTACTCAAAATGCATCTCTAAGCTACTTATGCTTGCTTCTCTCAAGTCACTAGGCAAATATAATCAGAGGCACAGAAGATCCAATGACCAATTCATGTTCTTTGTGCTTGCATTCTACATGTTAGATTGCTACAAAATATCTAGAAATTACACTTTCTGATTACCTAGACAATATTGTGTACATATGAATAATCCATCCAACAACCAAGACTTATTATTTCATAACTCTCTCAAATTCATTAACTTATTTTTAGGTTAAGCATTTCTGTACTGAGTCCTATGTGTAAAGCACTATTTCAGGCACTAGAATATACCATTAAACAAGATACTATCTCTTTATCAAGTAAAATGCTGACTAAAGGGAAAATATACACAGTAACAGAAAAATATAATGCAATACAAATGCTGATAGAACTAAGCAAAGGATAGTATACTAGCAGATAGGAAAGCACTTTTGGATTCTTACTATAGCATCACGAAGGTTATGAGGAAGAGTCTAGGCATTATTAGATAGAAAACGCATGGTTCATATACCACCATTCTTCCAATATGATGGCCATTGCTAATCCAATGAACCCTGGACTTGTTCTTGCACTCCTTAACTTAGTCCTCCAGGAAGCCATAGTCAATCTACCCAAATTACAGGTTATAAAATCTACTTGCTGTCACTCTGGTTTAAGTGGATATGATAGGACAAGAACAAATAGTGGTGAAGAAAGTGTGAGAGAAAGGGAGATAGATAATGGTCTAAAGTCAGTGCAGAGGTCAATATGAAAGAAAAAATTCACATAGGGGAAATTTCAGATAGTTCAGTATAACTAGAGCAAGAATGGCGAGAGATGAAACCAAATAGCTAAGCGTAAAGAGGTTGATGAGGGCATTATAAGAAATATTTAAAAGTTTGGACTTGATTATGAGGACAATGAGGAGAGAACCAAACTTTGTGACCATTCTTTCTCACTCGTGAGAGCTTTCTCACACCAGCTCTTTGAGTACATGTACACTCTTAGCTTCCTTTTCCTCCCAGCTCATTACCAGAAACATGTCTTGGTCTTTATTTTGAAGCCATGACTCGTGGGATTTGGTCTTTTCCTAAAGGCTACATCTTAATGATCTCACCTTTGAACTGATTTCACTTTTCAATTATTTTATTTTTGGTCTTTCTATTTGCTCTGTACATGTAAGGCATATAACTAATGCCCTATGTGCATTCTAATTCTTTCTCTTCTGGATTCATAATTTCTGACAGTAACTTATCAACTGCAGCATGACCAGAGTCATGCTTTCAACATTTAGCTTCAAGGATCTTCCTTCTACTCTATACGTACATCAGCTCCATTTTTTATATTCTAGTTTATCATAGGCCACAGTTTTCCGAATGTTACACAACCAGATTTCAGGGGTTGACATTTTCCTAACTCCTATAGCAGTGTCCTCACCACTTCCCAGCCTCCTCTAAAACAGCTTCCATACTGCTTGCCTACCTGACCCAAAGCACTGCCACACAATTAGAGTGTTTCCTCTCATGGTCCCTTGGTCCTATACCACCAGGCCATACATATATTCTTCCAGCCTGCAAGTTGTATAGGTGCTACCACTCCTTTGGGATTGCTTTCCCCTTAATAAGCACAGCTATTTCTCAGCCAATTATGTTGTACCTTAACTCTATATATTGGTCTGGTAACCAGGAGAGCAGTGGCTCCTTATTTCCTTGTAAAGCAGAGTCCTCTGCATTTACTTCAGGCAAGGAATGTTGAGAGGAAAGAACTGGCCTTTAACTTGAAGTATTAAGCCACTTCTAAAGCTCAAAGTGTTCAGAGGATCTGCAGAATCAAGTTTTATGAGTGCATTGGCCCAGATATCTCAATCCCAATCACATATTCTCACTTTTTCCTCCACCAGAGTTAGCAGAATTTCCAGAGCTAAGAATTCAACCTTCTCAGGAACTCAGATACTATTACAGATAATTCCTGGGTTTGTTCCTTTCATTGTCTGCCCTCCAGCTGCAGAAGATGAGACCCTTTATACACTACTAAGAACACCCTCTGACTTTCCTACTTTTTCGATTGCTGAATAATCACCCTTACCCTTCACTGTCTTTTTTGAATGTCTCACTAGCCCTTGGAAAGATCCTCTGATTCTATTATCCTTGTAATCTGTGATCCCCTAACTTCTCAGAATCCTGAGATATTGCACCCACCAGTGAATCCTTTTGCACTGTCATCTCAAAGTTTACCACCTGTGAAGTTTTCAACAATGGCACTGCAGGAGCATGGGTTTTAACTATTTCCAGTGTTCTAGTTCCAAAATTTCATTTTATGGTTTGCTTCTTTGAACCTTTCCAAGTTTCAATCATCTTAGATTGAAACAAACTAAGTTGGAAATTTGCATACAGAGAATTTATAAGGGAGTACCTTCAGGACGAACACTTCTGAAGGAGTAAGGAAAGAATCTTGATTTAGAAGTACACTCTCTATTTAGTTGCAAAAACTTCAAAGTCAATAGCAAAGGACAAGTCTATAGAAAGCGGTGAAGAATTGAGAAAACTAATGAAATCTATCGTAACCCAGTATCCAGGGTGGATAAATATAGTTCCTAAAAGAATGAGGGTTTCAAATGTACTTGATCAAAGAGGAATAGAGTATTATGTTTTGCTGGTTATGAGCAATATATATCATACATTTTTCTGTTTCTCTAATTGATTTACTGAATAAGCCATCTGATTTCTACTTTTAAATTGGGCCTAGAGTAGGAAAAGCCCCTCCAGCAGGGCCAAGCTGCCTTGCCACTCAAGCTTTATGATCTAGAAGACACCAGTGATGCTCAAAATGCTGGCAGCTAATAAAAACCTGTAGGGAGCATCTGGAAAGTCCCAAAAGAAAAATCATAATGCTAAGGTTCTGGAGTAAAGATATAATTTCATTTGATTACAAATGTTCTCCTTTTTGAAGCAGCTTCTGGCCTCTAGTGGGCCTTTTTAAAAATTAATTATGACACACTGTGCGACTTGAGCTGTCTATAAAGAATGAGATCAGAAGGTCAAAGGGTGGATGTGGTGGGGTCTCTTGTTTAGGAGAGACTGACAACATGTTTCTATTTATGATAGAAAGTTGACTCATTTTTTAAAATTGACTCATTTATGCCAAATTATGAACTTTTATGAGATTTAAATGCAGGTAGAAAGGTGAATTGCTGCTAAGTTGCAGGAAGAATGGTTGGCTAGTGCTGATCATGGGCCTATTCCCAGTAAGATCTATTTCTCACCCTCTCCTCAAAGGAAGGCTGATATCTATTCATTTCCTGGGAGTCCACCTTACCTGGGTTTTAGCTAAGTTCAGACAATGGGTGTCCTTGGCAGAAATATTGGTAAGTGGAAAGGAAAGGCAAGGATTTTCTCATTTCTCTCTGCCTAAAGAGTTATTTCTGGAAGCAGCTGCATCTCCTTAGCAACTTTTACTCCTACTAGATATTCCCACTGATGGAGCATTCATAGGTAAAAGTGGCCCCTAGGCTGTAACACCACATCCTCCCTTTGACCTAGTGGTAGCTTCCTTCTGTTCCTAATCTGTGAATTCTTACTATTTCCCATTGACATTCTCAGCTCTTTCCTCACCTGTGTAGTCACTTCACTATATGACATTTCTTGAATTGGAATAATTGAGGTGGTTTCTGTTTTCTTGGAGAGACTTCTCATGGATAAAATAGCCATTGGCAAAATATTCTGATACCCAGCAAAGACTTTCATGTGTAACAAGGGAGGATACTTGGATTGAGTGTAAATGTAAGAAAAACTGATCAAATGTTACTTTAAATCTTATCATTTCTTTTCTGAGCAATAAAAATTATTCCAAAAATCTTAGGCAGGGTACAGGATAGAAAGGTGTCATTATATCATTATAACTGCAATGATTCAAGTAGAAAGTTTAAAAGAACATTACAGAGGTATGGATTTATACCTGCAAAAGTTAAATTCACTTAATTCAAAAACATTCATTCAATTCAAGCACTTCTGTCTCCTTTTGTTTATAATGATAGTCAATTTGATAAAAAGCATTACATTCTTTATTTTTTGACATAATATAAGCCAAATAACTTTTTGAACTAGTATTTGAAATGTTACTCTAGAGTGTATTGGTATTACACAGATAAAACAAATAATGTACCATAATACAGTAAGATACTTTATTGCTATAATGAAGTACCCCATAAAGGAAGCACATTTTCTTGATTCTAGATAAAGATTTATGAGTATGAAATATGTGTATAACTTCATATTGTGTTTCTCTCTAGGTCAAGTAGAGAAGAATTAAAGAGATAATATCTCTTTTGCCAAAAATCTTCCATTAACTGGAAGAACATTTGTACTATCCCATGGTTCTTCTGGTTTCAAGATCAGCAGGTTTTGTGCCTCTACTTTATTTCCTTCTTAAATTTGACTGGATTTTTTTTCCAGGTGGTGTAGTATAATACATGTGTAAAAATACCATATATCTTTATTTTTTATGAGAGTCACATAGAGTGTTAAAATATACTTACCTTCCCACTGATTTCACAAAATGTCAAGATGGCTGGAACTGGGAGAGAAGAATAGAGGAATACAATGAAAATTTCAACAAAGAGTTAGAAAATATAAAGAACTAAACAAAGCTCAGGAATACAGTAACTGAAATTATAAAATACACTAGAAGGAACCTAGTGTAAATTATTGACAGATGATACAGAGGAATAGATCAGTGATCTGGAAGACAGAGTAGTGGAAATCACCAGAGCTGAACAGAAAAGAGAATTTTTTTAAAAAATGAGGATACTTAAAAGATTTCTGGAACAACATCAAACATATTATCATTTGCATTATGGGGATCCCAGGAGGAGAAAAGGGGCAAAGACTTTATCTGAAGAAATAATAGCTGAAAACTTCCCTAACCTGAGGAAAGAAATAGATATCCAAGTCCAGGAAGCACAGAGATTCTCAAACACATAAGCCCAAAGAGATCCACACTGAGAAACATTATAATTAAAATAGCAAAAATTAGATATAAAAGAGAATCTTAAAAGCAACAAGAGAAAAGCAACTAGTTACATACAAGGGAACTCCCACAAGGCTAGGAGTTCTGAAAAGTTCTGACTTTTCAGCAAAAGCTTTGTAAGCCAGAAAGGAGAGGCATGGTATATTCAAAGTGATGAAAGGTAAAACACTACAACCAAGAATATCCTACCCAGCAAGGTTATCATTTAGATTTTAAGGAGAGAAAGTTTTACAGACAAGTAAAAGATAAGAGTTCAACAACACTAAACTGGCTTTACAAGATATGTTACAAGAACTTATCTAAGTGTAAAAGAAAAGACCACAACTAGAAATATGAAAATTATAAAAGGAAAAATTCCACTGGTAAAGGCATACATATAGTAAAGGTAGTATATCAACCACTTAAAAATTTAGTTAGAAAATATCAATAAAACTAAGAGTTGGTTCTTTGAAAAGATAAACAAAATGGATAAAACTTTAGCCAGTTAATCAAGAAAAAAGAAGATAGGGCCCAAATAAATAAAATCAGAAATGAAAAAGAAGAACTGACAACCAACACCACAGAAATATCAAGGTTTATAAGAGATTACTATGAACAACTATACAACAATAAAATGAACAACCTAGAAGAAATCGGTAAATTCCTATAAATGTACAATTTCCAAAACTGAATCAGGAAGAAATAGAAAATACAAACAGACCAATTACCAGTAATGAAATCGAATTAATAATTTAAAAATATTCCAACAACTAAAATCCAGGACCAAACAGCTTCACAGGTAAATTTCTCAAAAGAGTTAAAGAAGAGTTAACACCTATCCTTCTCAAACTGTTCCAAAAAATTGAAGGGGTAGGAACATTCCAAAATGCACTCTATAGTGCCAACATCACCCTAATATCAAAACCAGAAAAAGACACCACAAAACAAGAAAAGTATAGGCCAATATCATTGATGAACATAAATGCAATAATCTTCAACAAAATATTAGCAAATCAAATTCAACAATACATTGAAAGGATCATACACCATGATCAAGTAGGAATTATAACGTGGATGCAAGAATGTTTCAATATCTGCAAATCAATCAATGTGTTGATTTGATTAATAAGCCAGATGATAAAAATCATATGATCATCTCAATAGATGTAAAAAAGCTTTTGACAAAATTCGACATCCATTTATTAAAATAATTCTCAACAAAGTGGGTATAGAGGGAACATACCTCAACATAATAAAGGTCAACATATATATGACAAACACACATCCAACGTCATACTCAATGGTGAAGAGATGAAAGCATTTCCTCTAAGATCAGGAACAAGACAAGAATGCCCACTCTCCCCACTTTTATTCAACTTAGTATTGGGAATCTTAACCACAGCAATCAGACCAGAAAAAGAAATAAAAGGAATGTAAATTAGAAAGGAAGAAATAAAATTATCACTATTTACAGAAAGCATGATACTAAGTATAGAAAATCCTCTAAACTCCATCAAAAAACTATTAGAACTAATAAACAAATTCAGTAAAGTTACAGAATACAAAATTAATATACAAATATCTGTTGCATTACTATATACTAACAATAAACTATCTGAAAGAGCAATTAAGAAAGCAATCCCATTTACAATTACATCAAAAAGAATAAAATACCTAAGAATAAATCTAACCAAAGAGGTAAAAGACTTTTACTCTGAAAATTATAGGACATTGACTAAAGAAATCAAAAACAACACAAACAAATGGAAAGATATCCCATGTTCGTGAACTGGAAGAATTAACATTGTTAAAATGACCATACTACCCAAGGCAATCTACAGATTCAATGCAATTCCTCTCAAAATACCAAAGGCATTTTTCACAGAACTAGAACAAATTAGTCTAAAATATTTATGAAACCACAAAAGACCCCAAATAGCCAGAGCAATCTTGAGAAAGAAAAATAAAGCTGGAGGTATCATGTTTCCTGATTACAAACTCTACTACAAAGCTACAGTAATCAAAGCAGTATGATACCAGCACAAAAATAGATACATAGATAAATGGAACAGAATAGAGAGACTAAAAATAAGCCTGTACTTATATGGTCAATTTATCTACAACAAAGGAGACAAGAACATACAATGGGGAAAAGACACACCCTCTTCAATAAATGGTGCTGGGAAAACTAAACAAATCCATGCAAAAGAAAACAACTGGATTTCTTTCTCACACTATACACAAAAATAAACTCAAAATGGAGTAAAAATTTAAAAGTAAGACCTGAAATCATAAAACTCTTAGAAGAAAATATACTTTATATTGACCTTAACAATATATTTTTGGATCTGTCTCATCAGACAAGGGAAACAAAAGCAAAAATAAATAAATGGAACTACATCAAACTAAAAAGCTTTTGCAGAGCAAGGGAAACTATCAACAAGGAGCAAAGGCAGCCTACTGAAAGGGAGAAATATTTGCAAACAATATATCTGATAAGGAGTTAACACTCAAAATATGCAAAGAACTCATACAACTCAACATCAGAAAAACAACCAACCAGATTTTAAAATGGGCAGAAGACCTGATTAGACATGTTTCCAAAGAAGACACGCAGATGGCCAACAGCCACACAAAAAGATGTTCAACATCATTAATCATCAGGGAAATGCAAATTAAAACTACTTTGAGGTACCACCTCATACCTCTCAGAATGGCTGTCACCAAAATACAAAAAATAACAAATGTTAGTGAGGATGTGGAGAAAAGGGAACCCTTGTGTAGTATTGGTAAGATTATAATAGTACAGCCACTATGGAAAACAGTAGGAATGTTCTTCAAAAAATTAAAAATAGAACTTCCATTAGATCCATCGATTTTACTTCTGGGTGTTTAGCCAAAAAAACCCCAAAACTACTAATTTGAAAAGATATATGTACACCAATGTTCACTGCAGCATTATTTACAAGAACCAAGATATGGCAGCAACATAAGTGTCCATCCACAGATGAATGGATAAAGAATATGTGGTATATATAAAGAATGGAATACTACTCAGCCATAATAAATAAATAAATTCTTGCCATTTGCAACAATGTGGATGGATCTAGAGAGTATGATACTAACCGAAATAAGTCAGACCGAGAAAGACAAATACCATATGATCTCACTTATATGTGGAGTATACAAAATAAAACAAAATGAAAATAGACTCGTAGATACAGAGAACAAAGAGATGGTTGCCAGAGGGGAAGGGGATAGGGCGTTGGGCGAAATAGGTAAAGAGGATTAAGAGGTACAAACCTCCAGTATTAAAATAAATAAGCCATGGGCATGTAACATACAGCGTAACGAATACGGTCAATAATATTGTAATAACTTTGTATGGGGACAGATAGTTACTAGACTTATCATGGTAATCATTCCGTAAATTATGCAAATGTCAAATCACTATTACACCTGAAACTAATATAATGTTGTACATCAACTATGTTTCAATATAATTTTTTAAGCATTCTTTCTCCAGAACAAAAAACAAACAACAACAAATACAACAAGGAAAATTGTAAATTTCTTAGTACCAATAGAAAATTTTCTTGTCCCTATCTATTGGAAAGGCACATCTAATAGAATAGAGACTGTGGTCCAGACATATAGCTTTGTGATGTTAAAGTTTAGAGAAGGCAGAGAAGTAGTTTAAAAGTCTCTTGTTTTTCATTTTCATAAATCTTTAGTCTCTGCCATACCTTAACAATATTGATTTTTCTAATTACAAATTAATATAGGGGACTTCTAATTCAATATGGATGATTAAATGCTGTTTCTTAAACTTCATTACCTTCCAAAAGTGTAAAGAAATATAAATCTTTAAAACTTCAAGGAGGAGACCTGGGGAAAAGACAACAGAAGATAAGAGAGGTCAACAGAGTTTTGGAAAATGACAGTAAGAAGAAGAGAGCTGAGTGCTAAAAAGACTAGAAGAAGCTAAGACCTATGTCTTACAGAAGGGAGAGTGAGGTGAAAGAAGCCAGTTTTCCCTGCAGAACACTGGAAAGCACCAAGTATTTTCAACAGAAGTAACAAAAGGCAGGAGCCATAAGGGCTTGTAACCAGAGAAATGGCTGAGACTTTATGTTAAAAGCATTCGGGCATTTCAGGAAATCCTGACCACTGCTCTAGCATACAGCCCTCTCAAGCATCACCCTGCACCCAGACAGCCCAACCTCACCTCCCATTCTCCAAAGACTTGAAACCAGAGAGTTTCAGGGCCAGGCACACAAGTCTCAGAGAGGGTGAAGAGCTGATTTGTAAACTAAAAAAGTAACTGATAGGTGAACCATTCTTAAAGATTCTCCAAACAAAATTCAAACTCTTGTCCTGATCCCCCTGGAGCAGGGATTCTTGCAGCAGTGGTGACTTGGAAATGTATAGTTTGCAGCAATAATTGGGAGAACACTACTGGCATTTAATGGGTAAGAGACTCAGATTCTAGACATCTTCTCATGTGTGAAACTCCCTCACAGTGAAGAATTATCCCACATCTCTAAAGAATTTCTGATAACACAGCAGAAAAACATATAGGCAAAAAAAAAAAAAATGTTTAAAGCCATGTGAATCTAGGACCTAACTGCATTTTGCATATAAGTGATACATTTTTTTTATACATAAACACAATATATTTTGGCATGGCCTTAACATAGACTGAATTTTTCAGGGATGCCATTAATAAATTGAAGCAGGACAGCACATTGCTTGGTTTGGAGTTTAACCAAGAGTTTTTCACCATTTCCTAAAATCACATCACAGAGAACAATGCTACTTATTGTACCTAAGATGTCAGTAATGCACACTGAGACGGCTGTATCAGTCTGTATCTATAGGTATCACCTTTAGAGATTCTACAAGTATGTGCAAACAGCTAACTACCTCATTATGTCCACAGTGAAGTGTAGAGTATCTATGCCTGATGGTTTACACATTGAAATACATATTATTGTATTATGAATGACTTTCTGCTATTTCCATTTTACATTATAGTTATGGAATGGCATTGTTACTGGTGAAATCATATGTGTTGATAGGTTACATTCTACTATTTTCATTTCAAGGTAGTAAACGCAGATTTATAAAGTATTTGCTTTTATAAAAAAGTGGTCATTGAATATAATAAGGTTGATAGCCACTACCTTAGGAGGAACTCACTAGTTGAAGATTATTTCTCCAAACACAGTATCTAATCAGGATTTCAGTATTTTATTATTAAATGTGGACTGTCAGTCAACTGTTATCAGATGTTTGAAGAAAATCTCTAGGATAAAAAAGAGAGACTCAAACAAAACAAACTAGAACTGAAAAAGAAAACCTGTAAAAAAATAATAAAGCAAGACAAATAAAACAAGATAACTTTTTTAAAAGCATGTGTGTGTGTGTGTGTGTGTGTGTGTGTGCACATGCATACAGCAGCAGTCCTTAAAGTGTGTAGTCTGGAGGCCCAAGGAGTCCCCACAGCCTTTTTAGGAGGTCTGCAAGGTCAAAATTATTTTCATAATAATAGTAAGACATTATTTTCCTTATTCACTTTCATACTCTCATGAGTGTATAGAGGAGTTTTTCAGAGGTTACAAAATATGTGATAACACAACAAACTGAATATAGAAACAGCTATGAGGATCCAATTTATATTAAGCCAGACATTAAAGAGATTCACAGAACCAAAGGATATAACTTGCCAGATTAAGTGGCAAACACAATAAATGAAAAAAAACCCTCACCCATATGCATCATCACACTATTTCATAACATTGAAGCTAAAAAGAAGATCCTAAACCTTCCAGGAAAAAAATATGAAAGATGAGAAATAAAAATGGCAACTTTGAAACTAGAAGAAAATGTAGAAATTCTGTAACATTTTGAATGAAGATTACTTTCTATTGGAATCCTATATTCACACTATCAATTAAGTGTTTAGATTAAAAAAAAGTGACATTTTAGACAGGCAATATTAGCAAAATTTCACCTCCCATACATATTTCTGAGGAAGATTCTAGAGGAACAGATAGTAAACAAAGAAACACGGGGAAAACAGAGCATGGAACTCCAGGAAGTTACCTCCAGGAAAAATAATTGAACCTGTAGACTTTCACTGACTGGGCACAAAACTGAGAGGGTATTTAAGAATGTGGGAAGAAAACTGCCACATATAAAAGATGATCACTTTTAGAAATAAGGAAATTATTCACCAAATGAATCAAATATAGAAAAGAAAGAGAAAGTCATCCTAATACACCACTCTCGACTTACATGGGCAGTGATTTAACAAAAGGAGTTGTGCTCTTTTGGGTCTCTTGTAGTCAAAATCATGTAAACTTTCTGGACAATATAGATGCAGACAAGGTTGATAGACTGTAACAAGAACGGCTAACATGAGTGCCTGCAGATCTAGATTCAAACATGCACCAATTTATGTGTATGAATTTCAGAACATTTTCAGTGAAAGTAGAAAGGTGTAATTTCATATTTATGAAATTAAAATAAAATTTCACATACTCTTATAGTATAATAACGATACTTCATACTTTTAATCAGACAATCTGAAGCACTCTATAAACATTAGCAAATTAAGTCTCACAATACCCCATGCAGTAGTTAAGAATAATCATTCATTATATACTCAATAGTTAAAATGAGACATCAAGAGATTAAGTGATTTATCTCAAGATCATACATTCCCTGAGTTCTAGAAAGAAGAGTCGCCTACAATTTTTCATATCTTTTGCTATGGCTCTCAATCTTCTCTTGCCAGTTGTATCACTACAGAAAATATGCTGTGCTCTCTACTTAGTGTTATTAGCTAGGTTGCAGGGTTACCTGGCCACCTTGTTGGCTTGTGAAGTTTCCATTTTTCCCCTTTGGAGGATATAAGATAAACCCACTCTTTTTCAAATTCCCCTTTAGAGAAATTTCCTAGTGCTTTTCTCAAGAAATATTTTTCCAGTGTAAGCTTAGTACCAGAATAATACCCGTATTTAATAATTTATACTTTCAAAAATCCATTCAATATTAATTAACCAAATATTTATTAAGTTGTTTTGCATGTCAAGCACTACATATTTGACTCCTATCATCACAGGTTTTAGTGTCTACCAGGAAAGACAGAAAATTTTACAAAGCAATTATAGTGAAGTCAGCTTAAGGTTTCTAAGAAGTAGTATAATACTAAACAAACTCAGAGAACATGACACCTAGATTAGAAGTTACTTCAGAATAGTCTCCCTAAAGGAAACAGCATCTAAGCTCAGGTCTGAAGGATGAATAAAAATTAGCCAAGCAAAACAGACAAGTGTGCTCTAGTTAGAAGGAAATACTCATGTAGCAGTGCAGAGGTGAAATATCCTGCAGTGTTCAGGAAACTGAGAGATGCCCAGGACGACTGGAAACAGAGAGAACAAGAGAAGAGGTGGATAGAAGCACAAGGCTATGGCGATAACATCATGTTAAACTACATTAAGGAGTTTAGATTTTTCTAAAAACAATGGGAATCTCAGAAGGGTTTCAAACAAGAAGTCATGTTTTGTTATGAAGTACCACTCTGGCTGCTGTGTGGGCGGAATGGATCAGAAATGGGCAAAGCTAGAGGCAGGAAGGCCAGTTAGGAATCTCATTTCAAGCTAGAAATAACTGTAGCTTTCACATGTGTGAAAGAGGGAGAGTGATGATGGAAAAAAAGAAATGTACTCAAGAGATATGATGTAATGAAATCAAGAGTGATTTTGACTTTATATGAGGATAAATGAAGAAAAAAAAAGCATAGAAGATACCCAACTTTCACAGAATAAAAGTCTACAGAAGAAAACAGAAGCTTCTATCTTTGACTGCAAAACAAAAGTTGGTTTGGGAAGTTCAGAAAACAAGTTGAAATGGAGATGCTAAACAAAAATAGAAAATGGAATGGAGGAATATTGGAGTTAAAACATTTAAGGGTTTTACCTTATTTGGGAATAGAATAGAGAGAGAATAAATAACTTTAGACTTAAATATACGTCAAAAATTTGAACAGAACCATTGAAATAATCAAAATATCATGATTAATGTTCAAGCCACAATATATATATGTGTGTGTATGCATATATATATGCATACACACACGTATATATAAAATCAAAATTAAGTTTTTTTATGCTGTCACCAACAAAAAGAGACTATATACTCTTTTCAAGCATGCATAGAACTTTCATGGACATTGACCATCTGCTATACAAACTCAACAGAATATTCAACATAATAAATCCAAAGAGATAGCATAGTAAACCCAAAGTAGAAGAGAGGAAGTCATAATGACTCAGATCAGAAATTCATAAAACGAAAAACAAACATCCAAATAAAAATCACTGGAGTTAATCATGAAAACTAAAAAGGTGTTTCTTTGAAGACACTAGTAAAATATTTTAAAACCTCTAGTAAGACTGATTCAGAAAGCTAGAGAAGAAAAGTAATATTAATTATTTATCTCTACTCTTTGCTTCATTTTAGGAAACATGATGGCCATTGGAATTCTGAGATATGACTGAAATTTTTCTGCATAGTTTTGGACTGGTCTCAGGCCAGCTTAAGGAGTCTCTCTAGGTTTACATTCTTATCATAGGAAACATATAATATTAGTTCCTCTCAATTCAGAACCCATGGTTCAATAGATACAAAAAAATTTAGATCCAAGCACAAGAAAATTATGTTCTACCACTTGTGGGGTCACCAGGGAGAAGTAAATTCCTAAAAACAAAATTCTGTCTGCCTGACACAAAGGGTTAACAAACCTTAGCAGTATCCCAGATCCTAAAGTCATGCCAGAACATACCAGAGTGTTATGATTGCATTACCCTTTCTTACACAAGTCTCAATTCTTTCTCTCCTCATAAAACTCAGCATAGAGGAAAGAATAGCATTGTTCAGATGCCCGCTTGTACTTTGCTTTTGTTCCCCTCCCCTTATCCAAAGTTACAGGTAAAAACACTTAGTATTTCGATATTATGCCTTTCTCTTTTATTTATCTTCCCAACTCCTATCCCTCCACTCTGAGAATTTATAACACAGAGACTGAGAAGGAATGATAAAACCCAACAGGCAAGAGCAAGGTGATATTAGAGCAGGGATCAGCAACTTCTCTTGAAAATACCCATTTGTAAATATTCTAGACTTTGTTTAGAATATTGTTTAGAAAACTGAATATGCCACTCAGTTTTTATTGCAACTATTCAACTCTGCCTTTTCAGTGCAAAAGCAACCTTGGACAGCATGTAAACAAATGAGTGTAGCTGTGTTAAAAAAAATGTATTTACAAAAACAGGTGATGAGACAGATTTGGCCCATAGGCCCTAGTTTGGTAGTCTCTCTTTTAGAAGAACCAGAAAGTAACTCTGGTTTTCAGAAAACAGAAATGTCTTTTTCCTCTAAAAGTCTGAGATCCATTTTTTTCTTTTTTAATCAAAGACAAAAGCTTTATTCCAAACTTGTGGAGACCATTTAGATGGCTAACATTCAGTCAGGTGCAAGGGACTAATAACCAGCCTTTCCTTGGAAGAAGGCTTCCATGTTTGAAAAGAGGATGAATTGCGGATAAATATATCCCTGCAAGTTGGGGGAAGGGACTCATAAACGGTGGAACAGCAGCCAGACAGGGCAGGCTCAGGAGCAAAGAAGTCTGCTTACTGCACACTTTGATCAAAACTGAGGACACAGAAATGCGATGCAAGGTTAGACAAATGATCTAATCAAAATAAAGTCTAAGGGCCAAGTAATTAATAATTCAGACTCCCACTTTCCAACTTTTCCATAGGTATCTCCTTACAAATCTTAAACCTCCCTGGGATGTTCAGCCCATTGGACTCGGGTTTTCACCATATATTGCCCTCTTCTTGTCCTCACTTCTCTACTTTCCCTGTTCGGATAGCTTGGTCTAAAGTATAATCATTCTTTTGCATATAACTTTATCTCCCTCGCCCCCTTCTCCTTACATGTTTAACTGGTCAATCCACAATAGGAATTAAATCTAACTACTCCTAACCTATTCTTTGCATTTATTCAAGTTCCTGATTCTGACAACCCTCACTTTAAATTTATGACTGTAAACCTCAGATGGGTCCTCCGCACTGCCCAGTAATCCTTCTGTGTTCTGCAGTCAGTCCACTCTTTGTTCTCTGAGATGCCTTTTCCTTTGTAGCCAAACCTCTGACACCCTACACTTGTTTTCTATGGCTGTGTAACAAATTACAACACAAATTTATTATCTCATAGTTTTTTACCAAAAGTCCAGGTGTGGTGTAGCTGGATTCTCTGTTCAGGATTTCACCAGGCTGACATCAGAGCTTTGGCCAGGGCTGCAGGACTCACTCGAGGCTGGGGGCATCTTCCAGGCTTGCTGGTTGTTGGCAGCATTCATTCCCTTGCCTCGGTAGGATGGAGGTCCCATTTTAGTGCTGGCTGTCAGCCAGGGACCACTCTCAGCTCCTAGAAGCTACCCAGAGCTCCTTGCCATGTGGCCCCCATAAGCAGTTCACAAAATGGATATTTGCTTTCTTTGAGGTCAGCCAGAATACATCCCTCTGATTTCCTCTTCTGAGACAAGATGGGAAACAATTCTGCTTTCAAGGGACTAAATTAATTAGGTCATGTCCACTGAGGATACTCTTTCTTTTGCCATATAATATAATCACAGGAGTAATACTTCTTCAGTATCATAGTTTCCACCCATACTCCAAGGGGAGAGTATTATACAATAGTAAGGATCATTGGGCGCCATCTTATAAATCTGTCTACTATATGGTCTACTATATAATGGTCTCATCTGACCATTTTACTTCTTAATCCATCAATTAAAAAAATAAACATTCAGAAGAAAACTTTACCCTTCCACTGGCAAGTCTACCAACTGGCTTCATCTAAACCCCTCCTAGACTTTACCTTCACACCTGTAACTACAGATGAACTGCTCGTTCTCCTAAGGGCAAGTCCATATTTTGTTCACTAGATCTGACTCCAGCCTACCTATTCAAAGTCTTTGCTATCCTAATTGTCCCTATTTTCTCCTGCTTCATCTTTTTTATTCCCCTTTGAACTAGATCATTCCTATCCACATATGAACAATCTATAATATAGCTCATGTAAAAACAAAAACTGAAGCTCTCCTTACTCACATTGCTTTCCAACCTTGACTCCAGTTCTCCACTGCCTTTAAAGCAAAATCACTAATCTTAGTTATCTCAATTTGCTCACCTACCGTTCTCCCTAGAACTTACTTAAATTAGGCTTTTCTTACCATCACTCTTATCAGAGGTGTTAATGAAATCCTTTTGCCAAATGTAATAATCAATATTCAGTCTTTATCTTACATGAACTCTCATTGCATTTGTCATAGTTGATCACTTCCCCCTTCTTGAAACACTTTCATATCCTGGGTTTCAGGACATGGTCCAGGTTTTCTTCATTGATGGTTTCTTCAGTATCCTGTATGAATCTTCCTCCTTGTCAGACCTCTAAATACTGGAGTACCCCAAATGTATTGGTTATATATTTCTACAGTAATGCTTCTCAAGCACACCCTAAGATTCAGTCAATCAGCAATACACACATATCTCACATGTCTGTGGGGTTCAGCTGCTCTAGACTGTTCTCAGCCAGGCTCACCCATGCACCTTGGGTTGACCCTGCATCTCCCATCTTCCTTCTGGGACCAGAGGGACCTAGATATATCCTCTCATGGTAAGGGAGAATGTAATTGCTCAGCAGAAACGTAGGAATACTTTTTCAATCCTTTCCTTGTGCCACAACTGCTGGCATCCTATAGGCCATAGCAAGTTTCAGGGCTGAGTCCAGTGTCAGAATGTTGTAGCCCAATTACATGGCAGAGATCACGGGTAGAGGGAAGGGAACAGATGTGGGGTCTTTAAGGAAATCAGTCAGCCACACCAGGGCTCATTTTCATCATCTTCATTCCTCTTTTCTTCTTTGTCTACGCTAACCACTTAGGTGATCCCATCTAATTCTATTACTTTAAATATTAATTCTATTGTTTACTTCCAATTATAAATTTAAATCTCCATCTCAAGCTCTACCCTGAACTCCAGACTAAGTTATCTAATACTTACCTGACAGCTCGCTCCATTTGGATGTCTAATAGATATCTCCAATATGTTCAAAACCAAACATTTGATTTTTCTACCCAAACTTGCCCATACTTCATCATTCTCCATCTCTCTATATTGTATCATCTTTTACTTTTTGCTCAGGCCGAAAACACTGGAGCCGTGCTTGGCTTCTCTTAACGTATTTATAAGTGATCTATCAAGAAATCCTGTTGGTTCCACTTTGAAAATGTACGCCTTATCTGATCATTCCTTACTGGCTCCACTAGAACCACTTAGCCTAAGGCACCTTCCTCTCATGTGAATGACAATCAATCCCATCCAAGAGGTATTCCTGCTTCTACTCTTGCCCTGCCACAGGATTTTTCCACTTATCATCAAGTGTGATGCTCCTAAAACATAAAGTGTTTTATTTAACTAACTCCCCTGTAAAACAAATTCATCAAATGGTTCCTTTTAATTCACACCTAGACTAAATGACAGAGTCCAGCGAGGACACCTAAACTAAATGACATAAATCCCAATATGAACTGGCCTTGACCTAACCCTCCAACATTTTTTGAACTTTCTTTCTCTTACTAATTCTCTTTCACCTACAATGACAGGCTACTGCTTCTCTAAACCAATAAAATTACTCCCGCTTAATGGTTTTTGCACTTCTGCCAAGAATGCTCTTCCTCAAGATATATGCAAGACCTCTTTCCTGACTTCATTGAAGTTTAAATGCCACCTCTTCAGAGAGGCACCCCTTGTCCATACCATCGAAACTAGAAACCCCATTATTCTTGATCCTTTTGTTTTGCTCTGCATTTATCTATGGTACCACCACTACCTAATATCATGCTATTTATTTATATGTTTAATGTCTATATTCCACAGCAGAAGGAAGGCCCCACGAGAGCAGTCACTTCATCTGTTTTATTCACTGTTACATCCCCTGTAAATAGAATGGTGCTTGATACATGGGAGTACTCAAAAATATTTATTGAATGTTGAATACTAAATAATTTATATATCATTGAACTAATAATCCTTTTTATCTGCAGGGCATTTCTACAACCCTTCTTTACCCTCTTATTCACACTATTGATCCTGTTGGCTGTAACAATAGTATGCAATATTAAACATAAATTATAAATAATAATATAATTAAGGAATAAAGCTCTTATAAACATTCTATAAACATATTTTAATGTATTTCCTAGCATATATGTATAAAAATATTTTTCCCAGAAATGGAATTGCTGGGTTATAGGATATGTACATGCTCAGCTTTAGGATAATGCCGAACTGTTTTCCAAGTGATCAGAAAAGGAATGGATAAATGAAGTTCATCCACATACAGGAATATTACACAATGTGAAAGTAAATGCATTAATGCGATATGCAACAATGTAAATGAGTCTTAGGAAAGTTATGTTAGATGAAAATAGGCAAGCCCCCAAAGACTATATATTAATTATGTTATGTTTATATAGTTAAACAAAACTAGGTAATCCATTTCAATGGTACACACATATGTAGCAAAAGAATGAAAGTTACAAAAGCCAGGGTAGTGTTTAACTGTCTGGGGTGAGGTGGGAAGCAGGAGGATGGGATCTGAGTGACACACAGATAACGTCAAAAAGATCAGTCATGTTTTAGCTGTTAAGTTGTGTGGTGGATTTATGAATGTTCATTTTATTTTATGCTTCATCAACATGACATATATGTTACACATATTCTTTTGTATATATCAAATACAGCATAATATTTTAAGTGCATAACTTCTAGTTATTAAGCAAAAATTTTGCCTAATAACTCTTCCACATTTTGTTTGTCATTAGTTCTCAAAATTGATGTAGGAATGAAAAAATAATAATAAAATGAAAACGTGAAAGCACAAAAAGGAGGAACAGGAAGATCCCCTTGCTTAGCTACATCTCAATTTTCTAAGCCAGACTGCTCCCAAATTTATTTTATTTATTTATTTTTTTGCGGTACGCGGGCCTCTCACTGTTGTGGCCTCACCCGTTGCGGAGCACAGGCTCCGGACACGCAGGCTCAGCGGCCATGGCTCAGGCGCAGCCACTCCGCGGCATGTGGGATCTTCCCGGACCGGGGCACGAACCCGTGTCCCCTGCATCGGCAGGCGGACTCTCAACCACTGTGCCACCAGCGAAGCCCTGCTCCCAAATTTTTGATAATGTTAGGTACAAAGCTGTCTCGGGGCAGAAAAGAGTTACCTGTATATTGAATAATATACTTTCATAAAAAAGTTATTAATGACAAAGTGATCACCTGCTCACCTTCTTTCCCTTTTCAATGAGAACAAAGCTAAAAGAGAGATACTATATTTTAAAATATCATTTTGAAATATTTTCTATATATGGCCAGTAACTGATATGTAGCTTCTGAAGACATCAGGAAACAGGACAAATTTTTACGCAATTCATTTATACATAGGAGAAGGGACTCTATGGTTTCTTTAGCTCTTTCCTAGTAAAAAGTAAATTAATTAAAAAAATTTTTAAGTGTATAATGTTGGGCTTCCCTGGTGGCACCGTGGTTGAGAGTCCGCCTGCCGATGCAGGGGACACGGGTTCGTGCCCCGGTCCGGGAAGATCCCATGTGCCGCGGAGCGGCTGGGCCCGTGAGCCATGGCCGCTTGAGCCTGCGCGTCCGGAGCCTGTGCTCCGCAACGGCAGAGGCCACAACAGTGAGAGGCCCGCGTACCAAAAAAAAAAAAAAAAAAAAAGTGTATAATTTTGATAATCCTCCGCCCACTGCAACCCAGGTTTTGGGTTTGTGGGTGCTGACCAGCAGAGAAACTGCTGAAATGATACGGAAAGCCTTGTTTGGTTATATTTCCTCTGCAGTGTGGGAGAAAAGTCCTTGAGAATTTATAGACTAATTGAATAAGACTATTTATTATAAGTTTATTATTATTTCCCAGAATCAAGGAATTTAGCTTAAGAAAGTCCAGACACCTCGTGGAATGGCACCTATTTTGCAACTTCGATTAAATCTTCACGGCCACCAGCCCTCACTCCCTTTTAGCACTCAAGCTCAAAAGCGACACGGCTATCTAAGCCATTTTTACATGTCCCTTGGCAGTGATTACGGAACCACACATACAGTACAGTATAAATTAAACTAAGTGAAAAATTAACTTTCTGAAGAAAAACCACATGCTGTCCTCCCCCAAAATATGTGTTTGCCCTGACCTTTCGGAGGCATCAAGACGTCCCAGCCCTTTAACTTCATGAAAATCTTTTGAGATAGCTTACTCCGAGGGCAGATTTATGTCTGGAAAATTTGGAGTTGCTTACCAAAAGGATGAGAGTCATTTATTTTCCTGTTACTGGTCTGCCACATGAATGAGATAACATCAGCTAAAATATTCAGCAGAAGCTATTCCTGGTTTTTTCCCTTTCCCTCTTTGAGACCGGTTACCTATTTAACTCCATCCTGTCAATTAAGCCAGAGAAAAAATGCAAAGAACTAATTAGGCAACTGTGTAATTTTAATTAGCTGTTTTGATAATTAAACTAATTAGTTCCCCTGTGTTTCCACAATATGTGGTGGACTGGTTTTGATATCACAGCTTCAGAGTTCCATTCCATTAGTTAATTAGTCACTTTTGCATTAGAAAGCTTTATTAATGGCCTTAATTTGCAGTTGAAATGAGAAATCTGCTGTCAATAATTTGGATAATTGCCTACTGTTTGATTATAAAGTACAAAAGTAGCAGCACACCATTACATATGCAAATCCCAAGGGTTATTTCTTGGATGCTTAGCTTTCTTGATCTACATTTCATCCTCTCTCACTTTCTGTTTTTTCTTGACCCTGTTAGGGGGAAGAGAATCCAGCTTATTAAGAAAATGAAGGCCTGTTTTTTTTTTTTTTTTTTCCCTTGTCCTGTACTGCGTGTATGCTTGTGCCTGCAATTGTTAAAGTTATTGCTTGCTTTGTACCTAATTAGTGTCCTTGGAATTAAATGAACAGCTCTGTATACACCTCTAGCTCCTGCAGCCATGTTTGTGCATTGAATAATTGATTCTACTCTGCTAATCAGATAGGGACATAATGAGCCAGTTTAATTAAATGGGGATCTAACCTGGTGAACACTGGGAAAATATTTGCTCATTTACTTAGTAAAAGGCCACAGTTGCTTTTCATTGGATAGAAGGGAAGGTTATGGAAAGTAAAGTAGTCTCTCAAAGCAGAAACAGTTCAGTGGTTGTCTACCACTCCTTGAATAGCAAAAGGGTTTAGTTAGTTTGGGAGAGGGGGTGAGGGTGAGAAGAGTTTAATCGAAGGGCCAGAAGACGCTGAAACCGCTAACGGGCTCCCCATTCTCTCCCAAAGGTGCCAGCATCACTGTTCTGTTATACTCTAAGAGGCAAGTTTCCTGGTCGCACATGGTCTTTAGTGATTTGCAGAAAGAATTTCAACTCACTTCACTGCCAGTTGGTGCCTGTGTAGCTGCATAAAGGTAAGATACAGTTGTAGTTTATCTTCTTGGCAAGTGACAAGACTTAACTTGTTTGTTCTCCAATGACCATGTGGACTTACACTGAGGATTACTCCCAGAAACGAATAACCAGATACGTAACTTGTGTAACCTTATTTCTGTGCTGTGAAAATTGGGAGGAGAAAGAATACCTCAAGAAATAGGAGGATTTACCCAAATTTAAAGTTCTCTGTGCATTTTAAAAGGGTAACTTAGGACTTCAGGGATAAGAGCTAATCACTCTCAAACTTCAGACTGACTGGAGAAATACTTGTGCTTTAACAAAGGTGAAATCTTTGGAATGGGAAAATAATTATGGTCTTTAAATATAAAAGATTACCCACGTTTTCGATGACAGCTTGAGTGAAACACACCACATCCAGTATAATTTGCGAAACCCAACTCCAGTTAACTACGGATGCATACATCTCCTGTAACTCTAATTGCACATCAGACTAACTTTACCTGCAGGGATAAAGTATTGCAAGGCCAATATAGAAACAACATGGTGCTCATCTGCTCTGGTGTACTAGGATGAAATAGCATATTGACCCTGAATCTATACTCTGAGTAAAAGCAATTGTCATTCTGTCACTGTAACACCTTGTTGCCAGTGGTGATGTAATTAAAGCTGTGAGGACTCATTTTCCATTCTTATCTCTTAAGCTCCTTTGAATCAGAAACTGTTTGTCTGTGGTAACTGAGAAAACCTACTACAAGCCTACATGTTTATGTATGAATTTTTGGTAGCTTTTCCTTTTTAGGAGGCTGAAGTTGTATACATAATTGCCAAAATTCATCCAAATAACGTGTATATACAAATGTTGATATATTTCTGCATACACACATAGGCATGTATACACAGTGTATATATTTATATATATGCACACAACGTCACATACACACACACACACACACACACACACACACACGAGTCTAAATTTTACTCACCCCCTTTTCTCCTCTATTAAAATTCCAAATGGCTAAGAGGATTTTCTCAATTTAGTCATACTTTTAATCTTCACTGAAATGAGTGATGACTTCTTATAATAAAAAGTTGACAGGCTTACATTGCGCACCGGTGGATTAGTTTCCCTTGGTGATGAGGTTTTCTTTTGTGCGCCGTGTGTCTGTTTGATGGAGGTTTAACAGAAAGCATTTTGGCAGAAATTGGATGCAGCAGGGATCATCTGGAGATGGCTGCTGTTCGATATTAACTGCACACAGTAACTTTTTTTTCCCTCTTCCTTTTTTTAATTTTTTTTTTATTCTTCAGCCAGGTGACAGAGAGAGCCAAAACATTTTTCCTCTTAAAAAATAAAGATTTTTTTTCTTTTTAAGAAAGAAATATGTGCCCATTTTGCAAACACCTCAAAATATTTAATGTGCTTATGCCATTGTTTAATGTAAGCATGGAAAAAGCTTTCTCTGCAAGGAGGTGTCAACACACAAATATCTGAAAGATGTATTTCTGATATCCAAATGTCTTTGATCCTCCAGAAATCAGCATGTAAACAGGAGCTGGTTAAAGATTAGAATTAGATGTTTTATAGAAGATATAGGCTTGATACTTGCCTAAATTCAAAGAAACAGACTCGTGGGCCATAATTTGCATTATTTACTCCCCATCCTCTCTCCCTTCTTGTAATTCCATTTTATTACTCATTGGAAGCATCAAAAGTCTCCTAATGGAGACTTGCCAGATGTCAAATGTAGTGGAACATGCTCCAAGCATATGTATATATTTATGCTTGTGAATATATGCACACGGAGAAAATAAATAACTGAAAGGATACATCTCGTTCCACAGGAAAGCTCTGACCAGGTGGGTAGGAGCTAATAACATTCACTAGCCCCTAAGCACTACATCCAGTGATTCGCTGTGCATCAATCTATGCGTGATGTAAATACACTCAACCTGAGAGCCAGTGTGCAGTACAAATGAGTATTTCTCTTTAATAAAGGTATGTATCTGTGTGTGTTTATATGCTTAATACAGTAATGGTGCAATTTTGCCCAATAACAAATATTTATGGCAAATGAGAAATCTTTATTTGGAAAATGTGAGATTTAATTATTGCTTTAATTTTTCAATAATAAAGAAAACCTCCAAGCCTGTTCACAATGTGAAGTTCTTAGATCCTGGCAAAATGCTTATGATAGAGATAGGACAAGCCTAATCTGTACTTACCTCTGCTTCAGACAGCAGCAGTGACAATCCCGCTTGGCTTGTCAAGTTTCAAGAACTTGCAATCCTTAATTTAAACACTTGAGAGATCTATGGAGCCTGTCAGTCTGGTTAATTAAGCTCTGTCTTCTTTTACCCCTCCTCCCCACCCAAACAAAATCTGGCTCTTTTTAAAAGGCCACTTAAGACTTATCTACTGATTAAGCAAACAGGTTCTAGCCTAAGAATGATCTTAGAAGACTTAAGCAGAATAGTTCTTGCTATTAAAGGGAATACACTTTAAATCTTCACTTGGAAGTGTCATATATAGGTCAGCCTTAGCAATCTCACCTTTCCTCTTTCTGAACTAATTAAAGCAAACATCAGATAATCCAGGGCAAAAAATAATACAAAAATGATATTTGCAATAGAATATATGTCAGTACTTAATTTTTAACATAGATATATTTCATGTAGGAAAATGTGATGCTACAAAGTTGGTAGTATCAGTTCTTTCTCAACCACAAGAACTGGGTTTCTGACAATTTTTTAGTAGGAGAATTTGTGAATGAGGACCTTAATACTCTATGGGAAAAACAAGGTTAGAAGATTAAGGATCTCTAGCATCCTCATGAAAATCTATGAATGTTTAAAATATAAAGGAAAGTTTATATTCACTAATATAGCACAGTAAACGTACTAAGAAACTACCAATTGCCAAATATCAATTTATACACCTTAAATTAATGTTAATGAACACTGTTTAGTCAACTTCAGTTTACCTTCCTTTGATGACCAAATTCATTTTGAGACCCTATTCCATCTCTATTTCAAAATATACTCTTAAATTTTCAGTTTTGTAGTAGATAGTATTTATAACAGCAGACGTTTCCCCCATTTTTGTCTTCATCAATATTTAATGACTCTCTGATTTTAGAATTTGAAGGCCATGTTTCCTGTGTCCTATTATAGTCTTAGAGACAAAGTGACTTCACTCCCTATTTCAGATTTCTGTCCTTTCTCTCCTCCCCAATCACAAAAAGTGGTTGTCATAACTGAGTTACTTCAGGCCAAAACATTCTGTCAAGTTCTCTCAAACATCTCAGTTTTTCCTACAGAGATCATATGGGAATAAATGTGTATCTTTTCCCATGGTGACCTTTATCCCAAGGCTCCCCTTCTAAAAGTCTTATTCTATTTGGCTATTTGCTTTATTGATTTTATCTTGATTCCAATCTTTCCTCATTTTCTAATTACCAACAGAAGTGAGTTACAGTTCATAACTATGAGAATGGAAATTCTTAAGGATGGAGAATTACATAAGGAGTAAATAGTATATAGGTATACTAACCTTTCTAGCAAGGTAAACATGTGATTTGGGAGGGATTGCTGAGCATAAGGTTCCAAGGATCCTAAAATAACAAAGAGGAATCCTTTCCTTAATTTAAAATCTGAATTATAATAACAGATTTAGGCAAAGGTGAAAATAAATTTTATTGCCTAGGGTTTTACCACAGATATCTACAAGGAGGTGCTTGCTTCTTTTCCTTCCCTTAAGTCACCTCCAGATGGCTAAGCCAACAACCAGGATTCACTGAACAGGCATATAACGTTTAGAATTTTAACACAGGTGTATTTGTAACAGTGTAAAACAAACTTATGGGTAACAGACATATCTCAGATGCTGTTATACCCTTAAAGTTTCTTCAATGTGCGCAAAGCTATTCTCATACCCACCTCGCCTCTTAAGCTGCTTTCACTAGTGGCAGACATTTATAGCTACTTACTCTTTAGCTGACAGACATCAATGTGAGGTATCAGTCAATCATTAATTAGCAGAGATTCTACCAAATGTTACAATAGCAGTAATTAGGTAATTTCTGAGGCTAGATACACCACAACTGAGATTGGTCCAGACAAATCAGTGTGCTGAGATACAGCTACAATAAATTCTTTTCCGTGCATTTAAAAAATAGATTTCAACAGTGTTCAGAGAAAGAGACAGACAGAGAGAACCAGAATTATATTAGCAGTGCCTAAATTTGCAAGCTCACATTTTGATCATTCTGAGGGTATGATTTTCTCTTAATCCAAGATGGCAACTAGATTTCCAGTTATTACATATAAGTTCCATGAAGTAAGATGAAAGAAGGGTAAATAATGCATGTCCATTGTCTTTTATCATTTAAAGGGTGAAGTAAACCATTTTGCAGTTACCATATCTTCCATGTTTTAACAGTTAGTATTAAAATGGGCCTTGAATTTGTGAATCAACCCTAATTTATAAGAAATTTCCAGTAGCAATATTTTCACCACATTCTCAAGCCAATTCCAAACCTTATTCCTGAATTGTAATTGATAGGCACACAACATCACTGCTAAACCTCAAGTCACACACCCAAAAGAATTTTTTTTTCATTTAACTAGTCATTTTTTCTACTATCTTTCATGAGTCACCATTTGTTCTTCAGAGTATATCTACTATTCAATTATTTATTCCATAATCTTGTAAAGCATTATTTTCTCACCAAGTTTCTTTTTAATTATTCTAATTTTTTTCTTCCTTAACAAAATGTACCTACCCAATAACACCTTAAATAACTCATGCTTTTTCATTTATCAAATATGGTATACCTCAAAACTAAGCAGAAACAGAACGAGCGTATTCTTGACTAATCAATCGTTCTGTGACTTATGTTAAAATAGCCAAGTATGACCACTCATCCTATCTATTAATGAATAGTTTATCTTGTTTTCGCTAAGGCATAGCTTTGTTCAAATGAAGGAAAATTTGTAAGTTGAAATTTCAATAGTAGATAAGTTTCTCTACTTAAAAAAATTAAATGGTCGTATTAATTAGGAATAGTTTTACCTGCAGTATTGGAAAAACCAACTAAGAAAGGTTTAAGTAATAAAGATGTGTTTAATTATCTCCCATTGCAAGAAGTCTAGAAGAGCAAGTTGAGATGCAACTGCTCAGTGATGCCATCAGTGACCCAGGATCTTCATGGCTTTCTGTTCTACTATCCTTAGCACATTGATTCATGCACATCTTGTTGCCAGACCTCACGGTGACAAAAACGTTGCTACAGCTCCATTCAGCATGTTGAGATCAAGGTAGGAAAAAGGAAGGAGAGTATGAAGCAATAAGGTCCGTTCCTTTTATTAAGAAGTTTTAAAAAAGGACAGATCTCTGTTTATGTCTTGTCTAAAAATATGTGACATGATTACTCCTACTCATAAGGTAGGCTAAGAAAAAATATATTAGCTATCCCTGACTCTGTATTGACAAAAGAGATTGAAAGTGAGGTTGGCCTAGCTAATCAAAAAACTCTTCCACAGTAGTATTAAAGTAATTTAATAATTAATCTGTTACAAATACCACAAAATTTAAGTGCGTTAAATAGAATTCATTATCATAAAAAATAATGGGTTTTTTTTGTTTTGTTTTGTTTTGTTTTTTTGTGGTACGCGGGCCTCTCACTGTTGTGGCCTCTCCCGTTGCGGAGCACAGGCTCCGGACGGGCAGGTCCAGCGGCCATGGCTCACGGGCCCAGCCGCTCCGCGGCATGTGGGATCTTCCCGGACCGGGGCACGAACCTGCATCAGCAGGCGGACTCCCAACCACTGCGCCACCAGGGAAGCCTTAATGTATTTTTATAATACATTTTTATTATAAAAAATGATGTATTTTAAGTGCCTTAAATAGAATTCATTATTATAAAAAGTAGTGTGTTTTTTATAATACAATGTATTACGTCTTTACTTATTAACCTACAACTGATGATGTTGCAGTGACAGAAGCTTATGTTGAGCTTTGTCTAGTCTATATATGCTACATAAAATAAGATTTTAAAATTGTAAGTGTGCAGACATAAGAAGGCCAAAACGGGGAGTGGAGGGGGGCGACCAGAGAAGAGCTACAAAGTTAGCAGTCAATATTAAAATACTGAGTTTTAAACGTATGCAAAGATACCAAAAGAAGCTTTAATCTAAAGCCTTCACAAAATTTAGGTAACCTAGTAGCTTATTTTAATATATTGGTTATCAGTGCTGCATTACAACTTTGTATAGACCACATTTGAATGTAAATGTTTTGAAGGTAGTAATTACCACCTAAGTATTGGTGAGAATAAATAAAACCTGTGCCACAACTGACTTTGTGAGTTAGCATCATATTTCTTAAGATTATATCTTAATAATCTTCATTGTTCATACTGGTTTATTCAGGGCAACTTTGCTATTGAGTAATCCACTAAATCACTTTGATTTGTATTTGTGCCTTTTGAGATCGTTGTTATATTATTTTTCTTGATATTGAGACTTTTTTTTCACTTGCTTTTAACAAAAATCCAGAATCCAAGAGAACCAATAAAACGGGTGTTTGTATTAGAATAACAACATACAAATACAAAAGCAGCTTAAAAAATAGAATTTTCCATGAATGAAATTTGGAGATTGTTCCTACTTGCTGGATTTAATCAATTTCAAAATCAGAATTACTAGATTGCATGGCACTTGGACCATGATGGAAATGTCCAGATGATAAATAGAAAGAAATTATTATGGGCATGTGTGGTGCACGCATATGTTCCTCATTTATTGATCATTTTCAGATAAACTCATTAGTTCTGTTCTTCCTGAAATTTATCACTTGAGATTTGAAGTGACCAATCACCAGTCATATACCCACTTCTCAAATGCAGAGAGATCTGTATCTGAAAATTTCTATATTATTATATCAAAATAAATGTGAGCTAAGTTGCATTGGATGACTCCTCATCAAATTGATGGCTTTCAAAAACACTTGCAGATGAAGGTAAAGTAGAAAATTCACGGAAGTTTTTAGTATTCACTAGGGTACCATATATCACCTTAAACTCTAATGAAATAAAGTTCTTTCTACATTTATAAACCATTTTGCCTTCTTTGGTGGATTTAACGCATCTCTAAAAGCAAACTGTCTCTAAGATTTTTCCTGGGAAGATGACTTATGATAACTATATATGAGCGTTAGTGTTTCCCTACATAAAAATCACATTTTGATTTTTGTTGTTAAACATTCTCATGCTCCATTAAAAGTGGGAGACACCTGAATATATCTTCAAAGAATCAAAGAACCTCAGGAGGAATAGGAAGTGTAACCTGAGTTGGGAAGAACCTATAAATACAATGGATTTGGGTTATACCTGTATGCTACCAAAAGGTAAAGAATTTCAGTTGACACTCCGAATATAAACAGAAGATGTACATTTAAAATAGGAAGGAAGAGAAACAGATGTGGAGTGGAGAGTTCCCAAGGTGAGAGCATTAAATGGACAGTAATAAAAACTAGATCAGATGCTAATATAGAAAAAACAACAGGCAAAGGTACCAAAATTCATTGAAGAGAAGAGCTAATACTAATAATGAACTACAGATAATCTTTAATTTCAGAAGACCTACTAGAAGTAAGTGAACAATGAGAACAGTAAAGAGATGCAGATTTATGTGTCCAGAAATCTCTATATGCTAAACTACTTTCTAGGCAATATAATAAAATTGTATTTTGCAATCTTAACTTCGTCTTCCTTTTTCACGATTAATATTTTCTCTGTTGGTTGCCTTACAAAATATTTTTTAGAAAATCCAAACTTTGTTTTATTTATCTGACACTTAGGCCAGGAAAAGTATGGCAAGCAAAGTACCCTAAATTTTGGTATACTTTTGTCTACATACTACCTGGAAAATTGGGGAAGATAACTTAGGCAGAGAGTTACAGTCAAGGAAAGGAAAGGATAGGAAAATTAAATTAAAGTGTGTAAATAAAATGCTTAGCTCAATACCCGGCACATTAATAATAACAAGTAAAAATTAAGATATAGAAAACTGTGAGAATTGCTGGAGATTCTCCACATGGACTCCCCTTGGATTCTTCTGTTAATCTGGGAAAGGCAAGGCCTGTTAAGGAAGAAAACAGTAAATAAGCATGCAAAATTTTGACTTTCCAAGTGTCTACAAAACAAAAAAAAGAGAGAGAGAGAAAGCATAATAAACAAACTGATTTCAATAATGATTTTTAACGGGTCAACTGAGTTGTAATTGACATGCAATAAACTATCTAGTTAAAGTGTTCAATTTTATAAGTTTTGGCAGGTGTGTATACCTGAGAAACCATCACCACAATCAAGAAAGTGGATGTATCAATCATTCCGCACGCCCCTTTAGAATCACCTCCTCCCAACATTTCTCATCCCCAGGCAACCATATAAATTCTTTCTGTCATGATAGATTAGTTTTGATAGCGTAGAATTTTTTATAAATGGAATCATACAATAGATACTGTTTTTGTTTGGTTTCTTTCACTCAGCAAAATTATTGAGTTTCATCCATGTTGTTTCACATGTTCATTTTTTTTTATTGTTGAACAAATTCATTGAATAGGTATATCAAACGTTGCCTGTCCTTTCACCTATTGATAGACATTTCGGTTGTTTCTAGTTTGGCACTATTATAGCTAAAGCTGTTATGAACACTAGTGTACAAGTATTTGATTGGATATAGGTTTCATTTCTCTCAGGCAAATATCTAGGAATGGAATGACTGGATCATATGATGATACATTAAACTTTTCAATAAAATGTCAAACTGGTTTTCACAGTACTTGTATCAATTTATATTCCTACCAGCACTGTATGCAAATTCCAGTTGCTTCATAACCTCACCAGCCCTTGGTATGGTCATTCTTTTTTTTTTTTTTTTTTGGCTGTGGGTTTGTCATCTATGGCCTTTATTATGTTGAGGAAAGTTCCCTCTATGTGTACTTTCTGCAGGGTTTTTATCATAAATGGGTGTTGAACTTTGTCGAAAGCTTTCTCTGCATTTATTGAGATGCTCATATGGTTTTTCTCCTTCAATTTGTTAATATGGTGTATCACATTGATTGATTTGCGTATATTGAAGAATCCTTGCATTCCTGGAATAAACCCCACTTGGTCATGGTGTATGATCCGTTTAATGTGCTGTTGGAGTCTGTTTGCTAGTATTTTGTTGAGGATTTTTGCATCTATCTTCATCAGTGATACTGACCTGTAGTTTTCTTTCTTTGTGACATCCTTGTCTGGTTTTGGTATCAGGGTGATGGTGGCCTCGTAGAATGAGTTTTGGAGTGTTCCTACCTCTGCTATATTCTGGAAGAGTTTGAGAAGGATAGGTGTTAGCTCTTCTCTAAATGTTTGATAGAATTCGCCTGTGAAGCCATCTGGTCCTGGGCTTTTGTTTGTTGGAAGATTTTTAATCACAGTTTCAATTTCAGTGCTTGTGATTGGTCTGTTCATATTTTCTATTTCTTCCTGATTCAGTCTTGGCAGGTTGTGCATTTCTAAGAATTTGTCCATTTCTTCCAGGTTGTCCATTTTTTTGGCATAGAGTTGCTTGTAGTAATCTCTCATGATCTTTTGTATTTCTACAGTGTCAGCTGTTATTTCTCCTTTTTCATTTCTAATTCTATTGATTTGAGTCTTCTCCCTTTTTTTCTTGATGAGTCTGGCTAATGGTTTATCAATTTTGTTTATCTTCTCAAAGAACCACCTTTTAGTTTTATTGATCTTTGCTATTGTTTCCTTCATTTCTTTTTCATTTATTTCTGATCTGATTTTTATGATTTTATCATTCTGCTAACTTTGGGGATTTCTTGTTCTTCTTTCTCTAATTGCTTTAGGTGCAAGGTTAGGTTGTTTATTTGAGATATTTCCTGTTTCTTAAGGTAGGAGTGTATTGCTATAAACTTCCCTCTTAGAAATGCTTTTGCTGAATCCCACAGATTTTGGGTCATCGTGTCTCCATTGTCATTTGTTTCTAGGTATTTTTTAATTTCCTCTTTGATTTCTTCAGTGATCACTTCGTTATTAAGTAGTGTATTGTTTAGCCTCCATGTGTTAGAATTTTTTACATATCTTTTCCTGTAACTGATATCTAGTCTCATAGCGTTGTGTTCGGAAAAGATACTTGATACAATTTCAATTTTCTTAAATTTACCAAGGCTTGATTTGTGACCCAAGATATGATCTATCCTGGAGAATGTTCCATGAGCACTTGAGAAAAATGTGTATTCTGTTGTTTTTGGATGGAGTGTCCTATAAATATCAATTAAGTCCATCTTGTTTAATGTATCATTTAAAGCTTGTGTTTCCTTATTTATTTTCATTTTGGATGATCTGTCCATGGGTGAAAGTGGGGTGCTAAAGTCCCCTACTATGAATGTGTTACTGTCAATTTCCCCTTTTATGGCTGTTAGTATTTGCCTTATGTATTGAGGTGCTCCTATGTTGGGTTCATAAATATTTACAATTGTTATATCTTCTTCTTGGATCGATCCCTTGATCATTATGTAGTGTCCTTCTTTGTCTCTTCTAATAGTCTTTATTTTAAAGTCTATTTTGTCTGATATGAGAATTGCTACTCCAGCTTTCTTTTGGTTTCTATTTGCATGAAATATCTTTTTCCATCCCCTTAGTTTCAGTCTGTATGTGTCTCTAGGTCTGAAGTGGGTATCTTGTAGACAGCAAATATATGGGTCTTGTTTTTGTATCCATTCAGCCAATCTGTGTCTTTTGGTGAGAGCATTTAGTCCATTTACATTTAAGGTAATTATCGATATGTATGTTCCTATTCCCATTTTCTTAATTGTTTTGGGTTCGTTATTGTAGGTCTTTTCCTTCTCTTGTGTTTCTTGCCTAGGGAAGTTCCTTTAGCAGTTGTTGTAGAGCTGGTTTGGTGGTGCTGAACTCTCTCAGCTTTTGCTTGTCTGTAAAGGTTTTAATTTCTCCATCAAATCTGAATGAGATCCTTGCTGGGTAGAGTAATCTTGGCTGCAGGTTTTTCTCCTTCATCACTTTCAGTATGTCCTGCCACTCCCTTCTGGCTTGCAGAGTTTCTGCTGAAAGATCAGCTGTTAACCTTATGGGGATTCCCTTGTGTGTTATTTGTTGTTTTTCCCTTGCTGCTTTTAATATGTTTTCTTTGTATTTAATTTTTGACAATTTGATTAATATGTGTCTTGGCATATTTCTCCTTGGATTTATCCTGTATGGGACTCTCTGTGCTTCCTGGACTTGATTAACTATTTCCTTTCCCATATTAGGGAAGTTTTCAACTATAATCTCTTCAAATATTTTCTCAGTCCCTTTCTTTTTCTCTTCTTCTTCTGGAACCCCTATAATTCGAATGTTGGTGCATTTAATGTTGTCCCAGAGGTCTCTGAGACTGTCCTCAGTTTTTTTCATTCTTTTTTCTTTATTCTGCTCTGCAGTAGTTATTTCCACTATTTTATCTTCCAGGTCACTTATCCGTTCTTCTGCCTCAGTTATTCTGCTATTGATCCCATCTAGAGTATTTTTCATTTCATTTATTGTGTTGTTCATCGTTGTTTGTTTCATCTTTAGTTCTTCTAGGTCCTTGTTAAATGTTTCTTGCATTTTGTTTATTCTATTTCCAAGATTTTGGATCATCTTTACTATCATTATTCTGAATTCTTTTTCAGGTAGACTGCCTATTTCCTCTTCATTTGTTAGGTCTGGTGGGTTTTATCTTGCTCCTTCATCTGCTGTGTGTTTTTCTGTCTTCTCATTTTGCTTATCTTACTGTGTTTGGGGTCTCCTTTTTGCAGGCTGCAGGTTCGTAGTTCCTGTTGTTTTTGGTGTCTGTCCCCAGTGGCTAAGGTTGGTTCAGTGGGTTGTGTAGGCTTCCTGGTGGAGGGGACTAGTGCCTGTGTTCTGGTGGATGAGGCTGGATCTTGTCTTTCTGGTGGGCAGGTCCACGTCTGGTGGTGTGTTTTGGGGTGTCTGTGGACTTATTATGATTTTAGGCAGCCTCTCTGCTAATGGGTGGGGTTGTGTTCCTGTCTTGCTAGTTGTCTGGCATAGGATGTCCAGCACTGTAGCTTGCTGGTCATTGAGTGAAGCTGGGTGCTGGTGTTGAGATGGAGATCTCTGGGAGATTTTCGCCATTTGATATTATGTGGAGCTGGGAGGTCTCTTTTGGACCAGTGTCCTGAAGTTGGCTCTCCCACCTCAGAGGCACAGCACTGACTCCTGGCTGCAGCACCAAGAGCCTTTCATCCACATGGCTCAGAATAAAAGGGAGAAAAAGTAGAAAGAAAGAATTAGTAGAAGTAGAAAGGAAGAAAGAAAGAAAGAAAGAAAGAAAGGAGGGAGGGAGGGAGGAAGGAAGGAAGGAAAAAAAGAAAGAAGATAAAGTAAAATAAAGTAAGATAAAATATAATAAAGTTATTAAAATAAAAAAATAATTATTAAGAGAAAAAAAAAGGACGGATAGAACCCTGGGACAAATGGTGGAAGCAAAGCTATACAGACAAAATCTCACACAGAAGCATACACATACACACTCACAAAAAGAGGAAAAGGAGAAAAAATCATAAATCTTGCTCTCAAAGTCCACCTCCTTAATTTGGGATGATTCATTGTGTATTCATGTATTCCACAGATGCAGGGTACATCAAGTTGATTGTGGAGCTTTAATCCGCTGCTCCTGAGGCTGCTGGGAGAGATTTCCCTTTCTCTTCTTTGTTCTCACAGCTCCAAGGGGCTCAGATTTGGATTTGGCCCCACCTCTGCGTGTAGGTCGCCAGAGGGCATCTGTTCTTAGCTCAGACAGGACGGGGTTAAAGGAGCCGCTGATTGGAGGCTCTGGCTCACTGAGG
>NW_021703783.1:12845231-12906819 GCF_005190385.1 Monodon monoceros | reverse complement strand
TTCTTGATGAGTCTGGCTAATGGTTTATCAATTTTGTTTATCTTCTCAAAGAACCACCTTTTAGTTTTATTGATCTTTGCTATTGTTTCCTTCATTTCTTTTTCATTTATTTCTGATCTGATTTTTATGATTTTATCATTCTGCTAACTTTGGGGATTTCTTGTTCTTCTTTCTCTAATTGCTTTAGGTGCAAGGTTAGGTTGTTTATTTGAGATATTTCCTGTTTCTTAAGGTAGGAGTGTATTGCTATAAACTTCCCTCTTAGAAATGCTTTTGCTGAATCCCACAGATTTTGGGTCATCGTGTCTCCATTGTCATTTGTTTCTAGGTATTTTTTAATTTCCTCTTTGATTTCTTCAGTGATCACTTCGTTATTAAGTAGTGTATTGTTTAGCCTCCATGTGTTAGAATTTTTTACATATCTTTTCCTGTAACTGATATCTAGTCTCATAGCGTTGTGTTCGGAAAAGATACTTGATACAATTTCAATTTTCTTAAATTTACCAAGGCTTGATTTGTGACCCAAGATATGATCTATCCTGGAGAATGTTCCATGAGCACTTGAGAAAAATGTGTATTCTGTTGTTTTTGGATGGAGTGTCCTATAAATATCAATTAAGTCCATCTTGTTTAATGTATCATTTAAAGCTTGTGTTCCTTATTTATTTTCATTTTGGATGATCTGTCCATGGGTGAAAGTGGGGTGCTAAAGTCCCCTACTATGAATGTGTTACTGTCAATTTCCCCTTTTATGGCTGTTAGTATTTGCCTTATGTATTGAGGTGCTCCTATGTTGGGTTCATAAATATTTACAATTGTTATATCTTCTTCTTGGATCGATCCCTTGATCATTATGTAGTGTCCTTCTTTGTCTCTTCTAATAGTCTTTATTTTAAAGTCTATTTTGTCTGATATGAGAATTGCTACTCCAGCTTTCTTTTGGTTTCTATTTGCATGAAATATCTTTTTCCATCCCCTTAGTTTCAGTCTGTATGTGTCTCTAGGTCTGAAGTGGGTATCTTGTAGACAGCAAATATATGGGTCTTGTTTTTGTATCCATTCAGCCAATCTGTGTCTTTTGGTGAGAGCATTTAGTCCATTTACATTTAAGGTAATTATCGATATGTATGTTCCTATTCCCATTTTCTTAATTGTTTTGGGTTCGTTATTGTAGGTCTTTTCCTTCTCTTGTGTTTCTTGCCTAGGGAAGTTCCTTTAGCAGTTGTTGTAGAGCTGGTTTGGTGGTGCTGAACTCTCTCAGCTTTTGCTTGTCTGTAAAGGTTTTAATTTCTCCATCAAATCTGAATGAGATCCTTGCTGGGTAGAGTAATCTTGGCTGCAGGTTTTTCTCCTTCATCACTTTCAGTATGTCCTGCCACTCCCTTCTGGCTTGCAGAGTTTCTGCTGAAAGATCAGCTGTTAACCTTATGGGGATTCCCTTGTGTGTTATTTGTTGTTTTTCCCTTGCTGCTTTTAATATGCTTTCTTTGTATTTAATTTTTGACAGTTTGATTAATATGTGTCTTGGCATATTTCTCCTTGGATTTATCCTGTATGGGACTCTCTGTGCTTCCTGGACTTGATTAACTATTTCCTTTCCCATATTAGGGAAGTTTTCAACTATAATCTCTTCAAATATTTTCTCAGTCCCTTTCTTTTTCTCTTCTTCTTCTGGAACCCCTATAATTCGAATGTTGGTGCATTTAATGTTGTCCCAGAGGTCTCTGAGACTGTCCTCAGTTTTTTTCATTCTTTTTTCTTTATTCTGCTCTGCAGTAGTTATTTCCACTATTTTATCTTCCAGGTCACTTATCCGTTCTTCTGCCTCAGTTATTCTGCTATTGATCCCATCTAGAGTATTTTTCATTTCATTTATTGTGTTGTTCATCGTTGTTTGTTTCATCTTTAGTTCTTCTAGGTCCTTGTTAAATGTTTCTTGCATTTTGTTTATTCTATTTCCAAGATTTTGGATCATCTTTACTATCATTATTCTGAATTCTTTTTCAGGTAGACTACCTATTTCCTCTTCATTTGTTAGGTCTGGTGGGTTTTATCTTGCTCCTTCATCTGCTGTGTGTTTTTCTGTCTTCTCATTTTGCTTATCTTACTGTGTTTGGGGTCTCCTTTTTGCAGGCTGCAGGTTCGTAGTTCCTGTTGTTTTTGGTGTCTGTCCCCAGTGGCTAAGGTTGGTTCAGTGGGTTGTGTAGGTTTCCTGGTGGAGGGGACTAGTGCCTGTGTTCTGGTGGATGAGGCTGGATCTTGTCTTTCTGGTGGGCAGGTCCACGTCTGGTGGTGTGTTTTGGGGTGTCTGTGGACTTATTATGATTTTAGGCAGCCTCTCTGCTAATGGGTGGGGTTGTGTTCCTGTCTTGCTAGTTGTCTGGCATAGGATGTCCAGCACTGTAGCTTGCTGGTCATTGAGTGAAGCTGGGTGCTGGTGTTGAGATGGAGATCTCTGGGAGATTTTCGCCATTTGATATTATGTGGAGCTGGGAGGTCTCTTTTGGACCAGTGTCCTGAAGTTGGCTCTCCCACCTCAGAGGCACAGCACTGACTCCTGGCTGCAGCACCAAGAGCCTTTCATCCACATGGCTCAGAATAAAAGGGAGAAAAAGTAGAAAGAAAGAATTAGTAGAAGTAGAAAGGAAGAAAGAAAGAAAGAAAGAAAGAAAGGAGGGAGGGAGGGAGGAAGGAAGGAAGGAAAAAAAGAAAGAAGATAAAGTAAAATAAAGTAAGATAAAATATAATAAAGTTATTAAAATAAAAAAATAATTATTAAGAGAAAAAAAAAGGACGGATAGAACCCTGGGACAAATGGTGGAAGCAAAGCTATACAGACAAAATCTCACACAGAAGCATACACATACACACTCACAAAAAGAGGAAAAGGAGAGAAAATCATAAATCTTGCTCTCAAAGTCCACCTCCTTAATTTGGGATGATTCATTGTGTATTCATGTATTCCACAGATGCAGGGTACATCAAGTTGATTGTGGAGCTTTAATCCGCTGCTCCTGAGGCTGCTGGGAGAGATTTCCCTTTCTCTTCTTTGTTCTCACAGCTCCAAGGGGCTCAGATTTGGATTTGGCCCCACCTCTGCGTGTAGGTCGCCAGAGGGCATCTGTTCTTAGCTCAGACAGGACGGGGTTAAAGGAGCCGCTGATTGGAGGCTCTGGCTCACTGAGGCGGGGGGGGGGGCGGGGGGGGGGGGGGGCACGGAGTGGGAGGCGAGCCTGCAGCGGCAGAGGCCGGCATGACGTTGCACCAGCCTGAGGTGTGCCGTGCGTTCTCCCGGAGGAGTTGTCCCTGGATCCCAGGACCCTGGCAGTGGCGGGCTGCACAGGCTCCCGGGAGGGGAGGTGTGGAGAGTGACCTGTGCTCGCACACAGGCTTCTTGGTGGCGGCAGCAGCAGCCTCAGCGTCTCATGCACGTCTCTAGGGTCGGCTCGCGCCCGTCTCTGGGCCCCGCGCTTTTAGCCGCGGCTCGCGCCCGTCTCTGGAGCTCCTTTAAGCAGCGCTCTTAATCCCCTCTCCTCGCGCACCAGGAAACAAACAAGGAAGAAAAAGTCTCTTGCCTCTTCGGCAGGTCCAGACTTTTCCCGGACTCCCTCCCGGCTAGCTGTGACGCACTAACGCCCTGCAGGCTGTGTTCACGCCGCCAACCGCAGTCCTCTCCCGGCGCTCCGACCGAAGCCCGAGCCTCAGCTCCCAGCCCCGCCCGCCCCGGCCGGTGAGCAGACAAGTCTCTCGGGCTGGTGAGTGCCGGTCGGCCATGATCCTCTGTGCGGGAACCTCTCCGCTTTGCCCTTCGCGCCCCTGTCGCTGCGCTCTCCTCTGCGGCTCCGAAGCTTCCCCCCTCCGCCACCCGCAGTCTCCGCCCGCGAAGGGGCTTCCTAGTGTGTGGAAATCTTTCCTCCTTCACAGCTCCCTCCCACTGGTGCAGGTCCCGTCCCTATCCTTTTCTCTCTGTTTATTCTTTTTTCTTTTGCCCTACCCAGGTACGTGGGGGGTTTCTTGCCTTTTGGGAGGTCTGAGGTCTTCTGCCAGCGTTCAGTAGGTGTTCTGTAGGAGTTGTTCCACGTGTAGATGTATTTCTGGTGTATCTGTGGGGAGGAAGGTGATCTCCGCGTCTTACTCTTCCGCCATCTTCCCGGAAGCCAACTGCATTAATTTTTATATATGGTACAAAGTATTGATTGAAGTTCATGTTTTTGCATATCAGTATCCAATTGTTTTATCACCATTTGTTTAAAAGGCTATACTTTCTCTGCTAAATTGCCTTTGCATCTTTGTCAAAATTGAGCTCTTCTTAAGGGTGTGGTGCTATTAATAAATTAACCTATTTTATTTCATCGATCTATTTGTTTTTTGCTACATCACTATAACACTTTCTCTATTATGGTAGCTTTATAAAAAGTCTTGAACTCAGTGTTAGTCTTACAACTTTGATTTTCTTTTTTAAAATTGTTTTGACTATTCTAGAGCCTTAGAATTTCCACTTAAACTTTAAAATCAGATTATCAACTCCTATAAAAACACTTAGTAGGATTTTTTTTAATTGGCGTATAGTTGCTTTACAATGTCATCGTGTTAGTTTCTGCTGTACAGCAAAGTGAATCAGCTATATGTATACCTATATCCCCTCCTTTTTGGACTTCCTTCCCATTTAGGTCACCACAGAGCATTTAGTAGAGTTCCCTGTGCTAAACAGTAGGTTATCATTAGTTATCTATTTTATACATAGTAGCATATATATGTCAATCCCAATCTACCAGTTCGTCCCAACCCCCTTCCCCCCTTGTTGTCTATAGGTTTGTTCTCTATATCTGTGTCTCTATTTCTGCTTTGCAAATAGGTTCATCTGTACCATTTTTCTAGATTCCACGTATATGTGTTAATATACGGTGTTTGTTTTTCTCTTTCTGGCTTATTTCTCTATGACAGTCTCTAGATCCATCCACGTCTCTGCAAATGGCACAATTTTGTTCCTTCTTATGGATGAGTAGTACCCCATTGTATATATGTACCACATCTTCTTTAACCATTCCTCTGTTGATGGACATTTAGGTTGCTACCATGCCCTGGCTATTTTAAATAGTCCTGCAATGAACATTGGGGTGCATGTATCTTTTGGAATTATGGTTTTCTCCAGGTATATAACAAGGAGTGGGATTGTTGGGTCGTATGGTAGTTCTATTTATAGTTTTTTAAGGAAACGCCATACTATTCTCCATAGCGGCTGTATCAATTTACATTTTCACCAACAGTGTAAGAGGGTTCCCTTTTCTCCACCCCCTCTCCAGCATTTATTGTTTGTAGATTTTTTTAAATCTATTTTAAACTTTCATCTTTTTACTTTTTAAACATCTTTATTGGAGCATAATTGCTTTACAATTGTGTGTTAGTTTCTGCTTTATAACAAAGTGAATTAACTATACATATACCTATATCCCCATATCTCCTCCCTCTTATGTCTCCCTCCCACCCTCCCTATTCCACCCCTCTAGGTGGTTACAAAGCACCGAGCTGATCTCCCTGTGCTATGTGACTGTTTCCCACTAGCTATTTTACATTTGGTAGTGTATATATGTCCATGCCACTATCTCATTTCGTCCCATCTTACCATTCCCCCTCCCCATGTCCTCAAGTCCATTCTTTATGTCTGCGTCTTTATTCCTGTCCTGCCCTTAGGTTCTTCAGAACCACTTTTTTTTAGATTCCATATATACGTGTTAGCATACGGTATTTGTTTTTCTCTTTCTGACTTACTTCACTCTGTATGACAGACTCTTGGTCCATCCACCTCACTACAAATAACTCAGTTTTGTTTCATTTTATGGCTGAGTAATATTCCATTGTATATATGTGCCACATCTTCTTTATCCATTCATCTGTCGATGGAACTTAGGTGGCTTCCATGTCCTGGCTACTGTAAATTGAACTGCAATGAACATAGTGGTACATGTCTCTTTTTGAATTATGGTTTTCTCAGGGTATATGCCCAGTAGTGGGATTGCTGGGTTGTATGGTAGTTCTATTTTTAGCTTTTTAAGGAAGCTCCATACTGTTCTCCATAGTGGCTGTATCAGTTTACATTCCAACCAACAGTGCAAGAGGGTTCTCTTTTCTCCACACCCTCTCCAGCATTTATTGTTCGTAGATCTTTTTGATGTTGGCCATTCTGACTGGTCTGAGGTGATACCTCATTGTAAATTTGATTTGCATTTCTCTAATGATTAGTGATGTTGAGCATCCTTTCATGTGTTTGTTGGCAATCTGTATATCTTCTTTGGAGAAATGTCTATTTAGGTCTAATGCCCATTTTTGGATTGGGTTGTTTGTTTTTTGATATTGAGCTGCATGAGCTGTTTGTATATTTTGGAGATTAGTCCCTTGTCCGTTGCTTCATTTGCAAATATTTTCTCCCATTCTGAGGGTTGTCTTTTCGTCTTGTTTATGGTTTCCTTTGCTGTGTAAAAGCTTTTAAGTTTCATTAGGTCCCATTTGTTTATTTCTCTTTTTTATTTTCATTACTCTAGGAGGTGGGTCAAAAAAGATCTTGCTGCACTTTATGTCAAAGAGTGTTCTGCCTATGTGTTTTCCTCTAAGAGTTTTATAGTGTCTGGCCTTACATTAAGGTCTTTAATCCATTTTAAGTTTATTTTTGTGTATGGTGTTAGGGAGTGTTCTAATTTCATTCTTTTACACGTAGCTGTCCAGTTTTCCAAGTACAACTTATTGAAGAGGCTGTCTTTTCTCCATTGTGTATTCTTGCCTCCTTTGTCATAGGTTAAGTGACCATAGATACATGGGGTTTTGTTTGTTTGTTTTTAACATCTTTATTGGAATATAATTGCTTTACAATCGTGTGTTAGTTTCTGCTTTTTAACAAAGTGAATCAGCTATACATATACATATATCCCCATATCTCCTCCCTCTTGCGTCTCCCTCCCACCCTCCCTATCCCACCCCTCTAGGTGGTCACAAAGCACCGAGCTGATCTCTCTGTGCTATGCAGCTGCTTCCCACTAGCTAGCTATTTTACATTTGGTAGTGTATATATGTCCATGCCACTCGCTCACTTCGTCCCAGCTTACCCTTCCCCCTCCCTGGTGCATGGGTTTATCTCTGGGCTTTCTATCCTGTTCCATTGATCTATATTTCTGTCTTTGTACCAGTACAATACTGTCTTGATTACAGTAGCTTTGTAGTATAGTTTGAAGTCAGGGACCGTGATTCCTCCAGCTCCGTTTTTCTTTCTTAAGGTTGCTTTGGCTATTCGGGGTCTTTTGTATTTCCAAACAAATTGTGAAATTTTTTGTTCTAGTTCTGTGAAAAGTGCCATTGGTAGTTTGATAAGGATTACATTGAATCTGTAGATTGCTTTGGGTATTATAGTCATTTTCACAATGACTATATTGATTCTTCCAATCCAAGAACATGGTATATCTCTCCATCTGTTTGTATCATTTTTGGTTTCTTTCATTAGTATAGTTTTCTGAGTACAGGTCTTTTGCCTCCTTAGATATTTTTATTCTTAGGTATTTTATTCTTTTTGTTGCAATGGGCTTGGTAGGATTTTGACTGGGTGTGAATTCAACAGATCAATTTCACCAAAATTCACATCTTAACAATATTAGCTCTCCTGACCTATGAATATGATACATCTTTCAAATTATTTAATTTTTCTTTAATTTCTTTCAGTACTGTTTTATAATTTTCCAGTGTTCAGGTCTTATACATAATTTTGTCAGGTTTACTCCTATTTCGCTTTTTAGCTACTGTACTATAAATGGTCATTTAATTTTTTTATTTTTAATTGTGGCTAGTATATAGAAATACTATTGATTATTGTATGTCAGTCTTGTGTCCTGCAACCTTTCTAAACTGTCTTAGTAGTTTATTAACATTTTGGTAGATTTTATCAGATTTCTAAATAGAAAATCATGTTGTCTATGAATAAGGAGTGTTACCTCTTCCATTCTAATCTGGATTTCTTACATTTTTGTGAGTTCACTTAAAGTATAGGGTAGAAATTCCCTTTCAAAGTTGAATGAAAGTGGTAAGAGTGAACATCAAGGTCATGCTGCTGATCTTAGGGAAAATGCCTTCAATCTTTCACCATTAAGCTGCTGTTAGCTGGGAGTTTTCTGTAGATGATGTTTATCAAGTGAGGAAGTTCCTTCTACTCCTAGTTTGCTGAGAGTTTTTATCAGAAATGAATGTTGCAGGTTGTCTAATGCTTTTTCTGCATCTATTGAGATGGCAATCTGTTCTTAAATAATGTTGAATTGGGTTTGCTAAATTTTTATTTAGAATATTCACATCCATGATCATGAAGGATGTTGTTTTGTACTTTTGTTTTTTGAAATTTTTTTTTTGTATTTTATTAGGATAACGCTGATTTCATAGACTGAGTTCAATGCGTTCCTTCCCCTTCAGTATTATGGAAAATTGTATGTGAAATTGATATTAGTTCTTCCTGAAGTGTTAGGTAGAAGTCAGCAGTGAAGCCATCTGGGCCTGGCATTTCCTTTGTGGTAAAGTTTTAAATATAATTTCCAATTTTTAAAAGATGCATAGTTTTTGTTTTATTTATTTTTTCTAGAGTAAGATTTGACAGTATTGTTCAAAGAATTGTCCATTTTATGTGTTGTCAAATTTGTTGGTATAATGTTGTTCAAAATACTCCCTTATTATCCATTTAATCTGTGTATAATCTCCATTAATATCATCTTTTTCATCCCTGATATTATTAATTATTTTATTCATGGTCAGTCTGGCTATAGGTTATAAATTTTTTTGATCTTCTTGAAACATCAGCTCTGGTTTAATTGATTTTTCTCTATTGTTTTTCTCTTTTCTATTTCATTGTCTTCCATCTTGATTTTTATATTTTTCTTTGGTTACATTGGGTTTATTTATACTTATCTGCTTACTTTGGGTTTTGTTTTGTTTTTTTTTAGTTACTTAAGTCAGAAGTGAGATTTTGAAATGAGACTTTTTTTAATGTAGGCATTTCCAACTGTAAATTTCCCTCTAATACTGCTTTAAAGGAATCTCACAAATTTTGATATGTGGTGTTTTCATTTCATTTAAAATACCTTCTAATTCCCTCTTGCTTTCTTCTCAATGACTATTTAAAAGTGAGTTATTTACCACTGTTTAGTAAATTATCTTTTTAAAAAATTTAAACAGTAAGAAGAAAATTGCATATATTTTCTTATGTAGTTACCTATTTTTTTTTTTTTTTTTTTTGCGGTACGCGGGCCTCTCACTGTTGTGGCCTCTCCCGCTGCGGAGCACAGACTCCGGATGCTCAGGCTCAGCGGCCATGGCTCACGGGCCCAGCCGCTCGGCGGCATGTGGGATCTTCCCGGACCGGGGCACAAACCCGCGTCCCCTGCATCGGCAGGCGGACTTCCAACCACTGTGCCACCAGGGAAGCCCTGTAGTTACGATTTTTGATGCTCCTCATTTATTTGTCTAGATCCACATTCCCATCACATTTTATCTCCCTTCGCCTGAGAGACTTTGAGATTTCTTCTTTTGTGGACCTGCTGGTGAATAAATTCTTTCTGCTATTTTTATGTCTACAAAAGTCTTTATTTTGACTTTATTTTTGAGACATATGTTTGTTAGGTATAGAATTCTAGGTTAATGGGGCTTGGGAGTTGTTTTGTACTTCAAAGAGAAATTTTAGTAATTCAAAGATGTTTTTCCACTCTTCTAACTTGTATTGTTTCTGGTGAGAAAGTTCTGTCTTTATCTTTGCTTTTCTTTACATAACACGTCCTTTTTCTTCTGTATGTTTTAAGATTTCCTATTTATTACTAGTTTTGAGAAATATGATTTTGATGTTTTTTGTGTACTTCTCTTTACCTTTCTTGTTCTTGGAGTCCATTGAGCCTCCTGCATCTGTAGGTTTATAGTTTTAATAAAATTTGAAAAATTATTGTGCACTATTTCTTAGAATACTTTCTTTTCTTTTTCCTTTTGGGAACTCAAATACATACACAATAGGCTGCTTGAAATTGCCACTCAACTCATTGATATCTATTCATTTTTTAAAACTGGAGTTTCTTTTTTGTTTCAGTATGGAAAGTTTCTCTTGCTATGTCTTCTGGCTCACTAATGTTTGTTTGTTGTTTTTTTTTTCCTGCAATTTTAAATCTGCTATTAACTCCATCCAGTTTAATTTTCATCTCAAACAGTTTTCATCTCTAGAAGCTTGATTTCCCTATCTCCACTTTTTTAACATGAAGAATACAACTGTAGTAGTGCTTTTAATGTTCTTGTCCTTGTCTACTAATTCTAACATTTATGTCAGTTCTGGATCAGTTACAAATGATTGGTTTTACTCTTTCTTATGTGTCATATTTTCTTGGTTTTTTTTTTTTTTTTTTTTGCGTGCCTGGTAATTTTTGATTGGATACTACACATGATGAATTTTACATTTTTGAATGCTGAATATTTCCTATTCCTGTAAATATTTTTGAGCTTTTTAAAAAAGTATAGTTGTTTAGAAATGGCTTGATATCATTGTGTCTGGCTTTTAAGATTTTTTTGGCAGAGCAGAAGCAATGCTAGTTTGGGTCTAATTAATTGCCACTACAGAAGCAAGACTTTTCTGCATATTCTATTTAATGCCCATGCATTGTTTTGAGGTTCTTAAATCTGCTGATAGAAATAGGTCCTATTCTAAACTCTGAGAGGTTCCTTCCTTGTCCTCCTCCAAGTCAATTTGAAATTTTAAAGTGCATCTATTATGTCCAAAACTATTAAGAGGGAAGTTTTTATGTTCTTGAGTAAAATAAAGAATTCTCAACCTATTACCAGCCTATTCTTAATATTTGTGAAGCCCACGTATTATTTATCTATAATAAAAGTTTTATATAAACCTAATTAACTCCTAAATACACTGCGTTATAATCACCTATCTTGAAAAATTAACCCCCATAAAAATCTGAAAACCCAGGTTTAAAAGTAGAATCATCAAAGTTCTCAGAATTTATTACAGGGATGTAATGGCTGAGTGAGGAGGACCAACTCTCAGACCTTCTACTCTGCCCAGTTGTTCTCTACCACTCCCCATCTCCCACCCCTTGTCTCTTCCAACCCTGGACTTTGTCTTATACCACGAGGAGTTTCATGCACATGTGTTTAAGGCCAACCTACATCAAACTCTGTGCATATCCTCTGCAGGCAGTAACCCTTTAGATGCTCCTCAGGTTTAGAGGTGCCTAAACAAGGAATGAGTCTGCCCTTGAAAGGCTGGGCCCAGGGAATGGGATTTGCAGTCCTTAGAAGCAGAATTAGGACCATCTGGGCAGGAAGTTCCAGGGTCTTAAGTATTCAGAGCAAGGTATGGAAGGATGGGTACAGAGTACAAATGGGCCCTGGTCCTGAATACTGTTATTCTTTATTTCAAAATGGAACCTTCTTACTTATAAGTCAAAAGATTATTTCCCATGATCAGTGTAAAATGGGTTTATATATTTTCTTTTAGACTTTTTATACCTCTGTATAACTCAGTGAGTACTACTTATATTACTTATAATATAAATATATAATATAATGTAAATATTTATGTATTTTATATATACACATATATACATATAGTATATACTATAATACATACTTCTAGATAACTCAGTAAGTAATATTTACTGGCCTTGTATGACAAATTATTTCAATATGATTTGCAAATTAGCTATGTCTATAAACACTGAATCAACATTTTTATCTTATTTCATTGCTCTTTTAATGAATATTTTCTACCAGTTAATCAAATAGCTGTACAGCCAATCCAATTCCATGTTCTTCTCTCAGCTCCCAAAGATATCAGAAGGATAAGTGAAAGAGGAGTACACAATTAGAAATTAACGCTGATTAATTGTTTCCCAGGACCAAGGAAAGCTAACAATGATGAAAGATGATAACTAGACATAATATAGCCAGAAACAGGTATGAGGGGAGCTTCTATTTCTGTCTTTGTGTACCATTCTGGAATAAAAAAAAAAATCCAAGCAGGAGATTACCTTGACTCCCAGACACCAGTCTTCAATATTCTTTCTGCTTTAAAATATCTGAAAATTTCCATTCTTCCTCTTCTGTCTCTGGGACCACATATATTTCCTCACTTTTAGGATGCACTTAGGTTGAAACAACAATCATATTGTAGAATGGATTAATTCCTACAACTTCAGAGTCCCTAGTGGAGATTCAAATATGTCAAGAAACTTTCCCCATCTATTCCCCTGCTGATGGGCACCAAACACTGTGAAAAGTCATTCTTCCAGTCAGGGCTTCAATTCTTCATAGGTATAATGGGAAGTCTTCCTCTCCAGCTTTAAAATGCTAAGAATCTGTGACATAGTGACAGTGGATCAACCATTTTCCAGTACAAGTGTTTACTGTCTCTCATAGACACAAGTTTACCGTCTCTCATAGACACAAGTTTACCGTCTCTCATAGACACAAGTTTAACGTCAGTCCGACTATCATACTTACATGGCAGTTATGACCACAGTCTTAAATATAAGAAATTACTGTTTTAGAGAGTGATAAATTGGGGGATTTTTTTCTTTTTACCTATAATGGGAACAATTGTAAAGGCTTCAACTTGATGCCACATAGAGGTTTCCCAGCTGCCACTGAATGCAAGAGTGATTGGAAGAAAGGAAGCCCTCTAGTTACTGTCTATAAAGGAAGTTAAATGGAAACTACAGAGGTTAAAGGGAGACCAGTTGTATTATTTATTTAGTTGTATTCTGAACCTAACTTTTCACCGAAACAGGTTGTAGAGACTTGTCTCAGTGACTTATATTGCGAATACTCACCTTTTTTTTCTCTGAATGCCCAAGTACCATCTCCCTGCGCCTTTAACAAGTATGCATTAGTCACATTAGATAACCTGTTCAGAGGAGCGGAGAGCACAATCTGTTTTTCTCCTTCTCCTTAATTAGTCAGAAAGCATGCTTCATAAGCATTAGGTTCCCTCTCCTCTGCTCCTCAAAAAGGTTGCCTAATGGTAAAGCATTTTAATCTTTTCTATTTAAGTAATTTGTGGTTTTAACTTTAGCCTTCTGGCCTCTCTCTTTATCGTTGCTGAACTCAACTCTTCTTATTGCAAGGAAGGTTTTCTAATGTTTCATTTTTCTATCTTTCTTAAAAATAACAACATTGCTCTGTAAAGCAGCTAATGTTCTCACTGGTTAGATGGAAAGAATTCCACATCATCTCAAAACAAATTCTTCCCAATAGAAAGTGTATAAATGGACTCTAAACAATGTTACACCTTTTCCCGATGAGTGATTTCCTTTAAATGTATTCTATCTCTTTCATATAGCCACCTGCCACTTTTTGCTTTATTGCAGCCAGAAGATTTAAAGGCATTGCTTTTAAATATCTTGAAAGTTTTCCATTGATAAGAAAAGGTAGTGAAAACACTTTTAAGTGAACAGTAACACACACATCACAAATCAGGCATTTTGATACCATCTAGGTTCACACCATGTGGTATAGGAACTCCAGTGATTGTGGTTTAGCTGGAATTCTAAACTGTGTATAAGGGATGTGGGGAAAATTCAGGGAGGGTTGTCATAGTTATTGACTGGATCATGGGTTGTATTGTATGTGTATGTGTGTGTGTGTTTGTGGTGGGGAATGAAAGTGATTTAAATACAAAATATGTAAACATAGCTTAGTTGCAGTATGATACTAAAGAAATAAACCAGGAAAAAATTGCAAATGTTTGTTAATTAAAGAATAGTTTTCCATTTATAAGGATGACACTTAATAGCTATTCATTTACAGTATATTTTTGAAATAAATTATTTCACCTTTCCAAGGGAGAGCATTTTATGTTCCCCATTCTATTTCACTTGGTCTAAAAGGCCACAGAAATAGAAACCAACAAGATCTGAATGTAGGTACATACCAGCAGCAAAGATTACTGTCTGAAGATCAAACAGGAGAGAACTGGATTTGAAATCAAAGACTTGCCATTGATCAAGTCTTTATTAGTCTAGGACAAGGGTTTACACACATCTTCTCATTTTTCCTCTGGGTCTGAGTGTAGCATGAGCTAAAATGAAACGATGCCAGATTGTGAGAGCGGAGGAGAGGAACAACCATATCTATGCAGAGTTTAACTACGCATCTGGTCTCTCCTGCTCTGCTCTTTTCTCCAAAGGGAAGAAAGGTTAGTCTAACAATTCTGACCATCAGTTTGAAGACTTTAAAGTTTCACGTGCCTTCGATAGGCTTGAACAGCATAGATGTACTTCATAGAAATATCTTAAAATAGGAAGAGAGTTCGGGAAATAAGAGTGAGTTGAGTGATGCTGTCACATCTCACTTCAACTATAAAGGCAAGTTGTTGCATTCTTTCTTCTTCTGATTGTTTCTGTTCTCTTCATAGTAGTATACATGGGTAAGTAGGGGCTTGGGTGCATGTGGAAAAGAAAAGAAAATCTATTTAGAAATTATGCAATATACGTTAAAGGATAGTGGAACAAAATGTGTATTATACAGGGAGTTAAATGGGTACCGCTTGGAATGATATACCATGGTTCCAAAATAATAAACATATTCTTTCTGATTTTCATAAAAAATGTTTTCTGCTGATTATTCAATTTCTAACCATTATACATTCCTATAATCAAGATTATGTTGACCAAGAAGACAACACAGAGAGGATGGGTCATTCATTAAAGAATGTAATTTGGGAGAAAGTGAAAATTCCTGAAAGAAAACATTTTATATCCATGACAAGTGATTTGATCTTACACACAACGGGCCAGTGGGAAAAATAATGTCATAAGTAGTCAGAGCACATTAATCTGGAAAGATTGAGATATATTTTATCTATGGAGAAGGGACATTAATCTTTATCTAAAAAATGTTGTGTTGGCAAGTTTATATTTTTCCCTAGAATATTTAGAGGAAAAAAGTATCAACCACATTCTTTAAACACAGCCATAGGCCAGCTCTGCAAATGAGCAACTCCAATGTGAAAACACTTTCAAAGTTCTAAATGAGTTGTCCCTGCGGTAATAAAGAGGGGACATTTTACAGTATGACAGTATGTAAGACAGCATTGTCAGCTGTAGTTTATTTAAAGCATAAGGCCTGTAACAGGAAAATAATGACTTTAATAAAATTTACTATTGACTTTGTAGGCTAAAATCTTTCTGTCATCAGGAATACAGAAAAACAACCTGTCTGAAAACACTTCAGTTAAATCTATTCCTTTAATATTTCAAAGCAACTTGATTTTTTTTAATATACACCCTACTTCAAAAGATACTGTAGTAGGGTGGAAATTAGTATTTTTAATAGAAAGTTAGTATTGCTTACATAAGGAAAAAATCGGTAATGACCTATGACACTGTCAGCTGAAAGCAACATTTGAGGAAACTGCAAAAGCAGTTAATGCAGTTCCTTGAAATGCTGTACAAAGCTGTGTCACAAACGAATGATTTATAAATTACCCAATGTCCTTCTCATCTGAAGGATATCTTTTAATCATGCAGTATAGCTTCTCATTAAGAATGCCAAAGAACTTGCTGGGTATACATGACAATCTACAGCATGTTAACGAGTTTGGGGTCATTTCTGAAAACTCGGGAAAATGGGAAAACATATGGCCTGATTTTACTCTCCAGCCAATTTGATTAAATGCTGTATAGATTGCTTACAGTGTGCAAGAGAGGTCATGTCCGTTATACGAAAAGCGGAAGAAATTCCATTCCTTTAATGTTTTACATAGTTAAAATAAACTGTGGTAAAAAGTTTCCCAACAGTGTATGACAGCTCAATTTAGAGGTGAAGGCTTTTAATAAAACCTCATGAAATGAATACTTTGGTTTATGCACTTTGTTGTGTTTCCCACTGGAGTGCTTAGCATTGTGAAGCTGTGGTTACTTACTTTACTAGTGCAGAATAACATCATGAAAGGAGAGACCAAAGCTTTGTATCAGAAAATATCCAGAGTGTGTAGAAACACTAATGGAGGAACCTTAATTTAGAGCTAAACTGCTTTCCTATTTGCTTTTAACATGCTATTGTAAAGTATATTGGCTTGAATTACAGGATATTATTTAAACAAAGGGAAAAACCCACAGGGGGTTTTACACATTAACCCATAGTTTATTTAAAGGGAAATTGTGAACCTCAGAATTATATACTAGTAATATTTTTTGAAGCTTTAATAAGAACTTTAAGCCAAAGCTTGCTTTTCTGAATTAAGTGTACATGTTGGTATTATTTGGAAGAGGGAGAAGGCAATGGTGGAAAAATAATAAGCAGTTCATTTGTATAAAGATTCTGGCACCGACACTCCATGTGGAAACAGAATTCTACTTCAGTACCATCTAGGATCTCAACAAACAATTCTTAGGGGACCTAGGATGGTGCCTCAAACCTATCAATGTTCCATATATTGGCACTAGCAGACATAACTCTTTTCAAGAGCAGTATTAATTCTGATCCTCTTTCTTTCTAGCTGTGCTCTCTGGTTTACTCTGAAACTGTCCCTCATGTAAGGAAGGAGTTCAGGAAGCTGGTCCACTGTCCACTGACCATTCCGAACCTTACCTCTTCTAGACTTCCTGAATATTTGACCTGACTGCAACTACTGTAAGATTTTATTTTATTTTATACTGTATTTTACATATGTGAATGTAAGAGGAGTTTTGAGCATGGTATGCAAATCTATGCAAATTATATGAATGCTTATACAATTCTAAGTCTCCAGACCTCCTGGGAAAACATGGCTACCTTACAAAATGCATCAGTTGATTTTGACCATATAAGTTGCAACTGGTAAGGTATGTCTTGGGATACATGACTTCTGTTCTCTGCTCACTTATTAGCTTCCCAGTTGTACCCCGTGGGAGGTAGTATTCATGGTTCGCTTTTTTTCTCTGATAATCTTTAATGATTTGGGAGTATAAATTGATAGCCAAACTACTAAGTGAGGAAAAGAACGATCTTGTTGTTTTCCTTACTTCCTTAACTATTCTGGAAATGGCAGGTGGACTGATTCTTAGCTATACCAACTTACCCAGGTGAGATGTAGGTAGGTGTGAAGAGGTGTCTTTGGTCATAAATAGGGTCAACATTACTATTTAAGAAAGCTGTCTGATGGAAATACAAATGTGAATGTGTCATTTTTCAAGGGTTTCAGGTCTTCATTCTCTAGGATACAGAAAGAGTATACCGAAAGCTTTTAAAGATTATCCTCAATTAGACTCCTAAGATTACTCGGTTCCCAGATTTCCACTTATGGTTAAATAAGTGGTCAACATCTTGAGTCTGCTCCTCAGTTAATCTCTAATTTGATCTACTATTCTCTAAGTATAATTTTAGAGTGGACCGCTTGAGACAACAACAATAGAATTTCTAAATCGATTACATTAATAAAGACCAAGAAAACCTTTGCTTTGTTCATTCCTTCAACGAATATTTACTGTATTGTATTTCCTGGGCACAGGTTAGAGCAGTGACCAAAACAAAGCCTCGGTCTCTGAGGAGCTTATTTTCTATTGAAGAGACAGACAGGAAAGAGATAAATAAGTTAATACATGTTTCCACGTGGTAAAAATGTTATGAAAAAAAAAAAGTAAAGCAGGATTAGGAATATAGGGCCTGAGGGGTCAGGGGAGGAAAGCAAAGGTTGAGGAAAAGGCTGAGAAAGTCAGGGACTGGCGCTCATATCCTTCGCAAGGGTGCAGTGAGAGGGGCTGGAGTGGCAGAGGGGAGCACAAAGCTGCCACCTGATCCAGCAGATGTTTTACTTGGTCAAAAAGAGAGACTAATAAATCCATCCACAGGATTCTTTCAGTAACCCCATGGCATAGTAGAATCTCAAACGTGCCAAGAGATCCATCTATGTAAAAACAGATTTGTTTAAAAATTAACATTCAGGCCAAACCAGTTAATTTGTTCCCAGTGTAACCATTAATCATATAAAATGGTGGGGTTATGAGGGGTTATGGGAACATCAAAAGAATGGGGTTTGTAAATACATATAGTTGTAGAGATGAATGGCCCTGGCACAATGCTCAAATGTTATTGTAATAGATTTTGTTAAAAAGAATACACTGCTAATCATATTACCAATCCATAAGATTTAAATATCTAACAACTTGAAGCTCAACGGCTTTGTGGTGAATTAAGGGCGGAAGAGGGGACTGGGAAAAAGAAGAGTTCATTTTAAGTCACAGCTCTGCCTGGCGAAATATATTTCATTTTTTCATTCCCACCCTCCAAATAACTCTATATTGTGAAAGAAGTTGTTAGGTACTCTCGGTTAAATGGAAAACTAGCATAGATTAACACTTCATACGTGTGCCGCATATTTATTCTGGGAATACTTATAATTTTAGTTGATAAGTTTGGTTTAGGTGCTTGAGAGTTTTAAAGCAGAGGGGAAAAAAATGTGTTCAGTCTAACTCAAAAAATGTTTAAAAATACTAGGTAGGCTCTGGGGAAGCTAAGGTCCTTGCCTGTTCTCAAAAAGCATGTGACCCATGACTGTCAGTACAATCACTACTTGGTGTAGGGACTAAAGCAGAGTTTGGCTGTGACACCCCTCAACCAATATTGGCAACAGTAAAATCATGACACTGAAAGAAAAGGAAAAGACTTTGCTATATAAAATGTGTAACAATTAGAAAAAAATTATTTCTATTTTTTTTTAATTTGTTTTATTTTATTTATTTTTGGCTGCATTGGGTCTTTGTTGCTGCGTGTGGGCTTTCTCTAGTTGCAGTTAATGGGTACTACTCTTCGTTGCAGAGCTCAGGCTTCTCATTGTGGTGGCTTCTCTACTTGTGGAGCTTAGGTGCATGGGCTTCAGTAATTGTGACACACGGGCTTCAGTAGCTGTGCCTCGTGGGTTCCAGAGCGCAGGCTCAGTAGTTGTAGCACACGAGCTCTGCGGCATGTGGGATCTTCCTGGACCAGGGCTCGAACCCATGCCCCCTGCATTGGCAGGGAGATTCTTAATCACTGCACCACTAGGGAAGTCCCAGAAAACAATTATTTCTATCTGACACATTTTCTTATCACTTTTCTTATAATGCAAATTTTACCTCTTTTTTTGAATTACCTACTTTGACAGTGCCCACAGCTTTTAATGCAGTTTAATATCCTCGGGTATTTGTTTCATAAATAAACAAAAAAACAAGAAATATAATGAAAATCTAAAACTGCCTTTATAACAATAACAATTAGCTAATATATATTTAATTGTTAAGTAGGTTTTTAAAAATATACATTGCCTCTATAAAACGTAACAATGTAAGTTACATTATTATATCCAGATGAAGTGATGAGAGGTTATAAAAGTTAAGTACTAGGTCAACCTTTCATACTAGGTCAGCCTTTCATACTAGGTCACACAACTAGTAAAAATCATCCCTGAGTCTTGAACCAGGTCTTTAAGTTGAAATCATATTGTTTAACCAATTACTGTGACACCTCTGGTCGTTTAAGTGGTAAGTTAGTATTAACTTTTCCAACTTAAAATTTCGTACATTCATTGGTAATAAAGTTGGATTTTCATAAGTGAACAAATGCTTGATTAATCAACATAAAAATGGTAATCTAGAAAAAAATTTTAATTAAAAAATGAAAAATGGTAATCATATTTTAGTCTAAATGTAAATACCTCTACTAGAAAGTATGCTCTACTAGAAAGTATCACAAAACTTTTTTTAAAACAGATGGGGGAGTCTAGTTTTCTTGAAGGAGGTGGTAGCTCCCCCTAGGGGACATTTTGGAAATTTGCAAGGGTGATTTTGTCACAATGATGTCACAAAGGGGCAGTACTGGCTTTTTATGGGGGAGTGGGCAGGATGCTGCAGGGCTTGCAATGAGTAGGATGGTGTCACACAATAAAGTATATTTCCTCATGTTTTTCTCAGGTTTTGAATATACCATCAGAAATCCATATAAGGGAAAAATTATTTATAATTATCTGAGCCCAGAACCTGTCACCATTTGACATGAGCAGTTTTTACACAGACTAAATTTTCCAGAAATGTAACTGTAGTGAAAATCCATGAAAGATTTTACTTTGTTTAGTTTGGAATATTTCAAGAATTGTTCACTATACTTGAAACTAATGTCATTTATGGCAATGGCAATGACATTCGTGGTAATTGAGTTACCAGTCTTCATTTGTATCATCCTTCCTTTGTAGCTGGCACATGTAAACATGAAACAAAGAATAACTGAGGCTCCTTTAAACAGTATTATAAGAATATTATTAAATAGCAGAAATACATGAAATTTGGGTGATACTTTAGTAAAGGCTACAAGCATGTTTATAGTTATATTCATATTTATATTCACTTATTTTACAATGATAAAGAATATTGTGAAGATTGTATATTGGATTTGTTTACTTATTCTTGTGTGGCCAGAGGTTTTCTACTCTTATTCTGATACTGCCCATAGAAGTCTACCACACAACCATAGCTTCTTCTTATATTATTGTTTCATATTCCAATCTATCCTCTATTTCCTGTCACCTATTAGAGACTAGGGTTCCCAAGGTTTGTTCAAGTACTAGAGTCTGACCACATGTCTTGACGTGAATTCAAGGTAAATTATACGCTTTGTGTGATTCTTTAATATTATTCCATACTGTTTTTAATATAGAGAATTATTTTAGGAGAAACCGTGCTTCTATATTTTGTAGGGATGCTATCTCTGCATAAATTAAGATCATTCTCCACTTTCTATTATTATATATAAATAAACCTTATTTGTTAGTAGTTATCCTTTTTTTAAAAAAATTCTAGTGTCCACAAGAATGTTTTGCTCTTTTATTTTCCCATGCTTCCTGTGTAGAATGGCATTTTAAAATATCTGTTAGGAAAGGGAGATATTGGGTTGAATAAAGTAGAACCGTTGGGCTAGACTCAAAAGCAAAAGAAAATAGGTAGTTAATATTCCTGCCTCTTTTTATAAGAAAGTCTTGTTGGATTTCTGTTTTTTACCTATTGATGTGGAGAAAAATAGAATGATGTGGAGAAAAAAGAATATACACAATTAGTGCTAAATTTTTGTACTGGTCACAGTTGATGGTCTGTACAGAAGATACTGCATTACTCCATTTATAATGTGTTCTGTTTTGTATTATTTGAGCATTCAAATAGTAATTATAAAGTTCTACACGATACATGTTAACAAATGCATCACCAGTAGCATTTATAGGGTTTCAGCTTTGGCTTCCGCATTTGACTATGATAGATGTGCATATGGAAACAGTAATCCTCTCTAAAAATCAGATACTTGAATATGCCGTATTAATTTATAAATTTAGACTAGCTCGATTAAAACAGATGTAACTTTAAAAATGGAAGCATGTGAATATAGCAAGCAATTTTGCAACTGATAGCTGAGAATGCCCTAATCTATTTAAACATATTTTTTCTTTTATCAATCTATGGGATTCTGGAACCTAGTTATCACTTCAAACCGATCAAATTTGGATGGCACTATTTGAGTAGTCTCAAATCTTTGACCCTGCCGTGCATGCAGCTGCAGGATAAAGTTAGCTTTACTTTCCTTAAATGAACAGGAGCAGACTTTTTTCAATCCTGCTCATTACTCCTAGAATCATTTTGGGCCAATTCATAGCCACTGCTTTGCTGTATATCACTCTAAATCATGGGTGTAAAAAATAGTTTGGAGGGAAAACATTTAAACGGCAGCAAAATGTCAGTTTCAAGGGATGTTAAAAGGAAATTTAATCAACTTTCAACACATTGAACACCACCATGGCATTAGACATCATAAATTTCCTTCTTACCTCCCAACTTCTGAGGCTTATTATTAAATACTTTCACAGCCGCAAGATCACAAAAACATTAGACTGCTTGCTTATAGGTATATCCTACTTAGTGAACTTAAAGGAACACTACCAAGGCTGGTGAAGCTGAAATTAGACCTATCGGCTTTATTCTGAAGCATGGGTGTGCCCAGTACACTCTCTGATTCACTTTGCCTGCCAGCTTTGTTCTCTTGAGCCAGCGGGAGGGATTGACACTTAGGAGAATCTTTCTCTTTTAACCTTTGTGCTGCTCCTGACAAGTAAGCTGGGCGAGTAGAGGCTGGCAGACAGCTAGGACCCTAGGTTTGTTGTTCATGGGTAGCTGCTTAGAAATGGGCATTTTAGCCACGCATTCCCCAGGAAGTTGTTCAAAATTGGGAGAATCACTTAAATTATATCTGGGACTGGCTGCCTAATGTATCAGGCCCAATACAAAATGAAAATCCTCTTTGTTCGAAAATGGTTAAGAATTTCCAGAAGGGGCTAGGAGAATATTAAACCAAGCAAAGGACCTTCTAAACGTTATCTGTTTGTGACTGTAAACGTTGTGCACCCATGAAGCTGTCTCTGATTATGCCATTTCCCCCTTGACTAATATACACTTATATATTTGCAACAGAAAACATACCAATGTGGTTATATTAATTCCTTAACAAATGACTATATGTAAATCATACAAAACTAACTTATTTTACTGAACTCTTCTGTATATACAAACCTGGCCCAGGGCAAGGATAAAAGGTCTAGGAAAATAGGAATTTTAATTTTAAAAGATCAGCCCATAACCAGCACAGTTTTATATTTAATTCACATGAAGTTATATGTTAATCTATCAAGCATCATATTTCAGTAAAATCCTGAATAGTGGAACGTCATTTCCTTCAGATAAATTATGAAAAATATGAAATTTTGGTATGAACGTTTAAAGAAGTACAATCACTTTACCATTTGTGGGATATTTTAAAATCCTCTCTTAACTAAAGAAATCTGAGAGCTGAGAAGTTTCTAAAGAATATGGAAAGTTGTTAAATTTTATTTATTTTAGTTTTGAGGACCCAAACACTGGCTTTTGAGAATATTTGTAAATTCAGACTTTCAGTGTTTGATCAGCTCCATATTTACCAAAGCCAAACCATTCATTTATTGATTCAGCATTCATTGATTATATGCTATATAAAACACTGCAAACATTTTTGTAATCTCCATTTCTTATAAAAATATTATCTCTTCAATAATTAAAAATAACATTTCATAGGAACTTCTTAAATTCTTCCAAGGCAGTGAAGTTTTCAAGGTCATGGGAGAAAGCTGACATTGAAAGAAATATACATTCCTAATCAGATTCTAATCATAGAAATTATAACTTTCATTTCAATTTAAATATTCCTACTACTCTGTGTCTTTATGAGGAGCTGGTATGGGTATAAGTGTAGAAATTACAATAGTTAGGGTCTAAGGTCACATTTGACCCTATGGTTTAAAAAAAAAATAAGTGTGATCTCTTCATTCAAATAAAAATATTTTTTTTCATACATAGAAACATAGATGAATGGCATAGAATCTGGTTAAATAAGAGTACATTTTTAGTGGGAGAATAGACAAAGTCTGGTGGGGAAATAGACTTTAATATGAAACCTTCCTGATAAAGTTATAGACAGGATTTGGTGATAGATTAGGGACATTTAATTGACACTAAGGCATTAGGAGGCTACAGTACTTGACCTGAGTCTAGACCTAAGTCCTGAAGGATGAGTAGCCATTTGTCTGGCAGAAAAACATGGAAAGGCATCCAGACCGAGAGAGCAGAAGATGAAAAGACACAGATGTGCATAAGAGCCTGTTGCCATCCAGGGACTGAAAGATCCATGTGCCTGGAGGCTTGTAGGACTGTGGCAAAAGTTATGATTCTAGAAATAGACAGAAGACAAATCATAAGGGATTTTGGTGCCCTGGTAAGCAGCTTGAACTTTATTTTGAAGGCTTGAGGGAGTCACTAATAGATTTCTTTCATTTATTTCCTCATGATTATAAAATCAATATATGCTTATTTTAGAAAATTTGGAAATAAAGTAAATGCCACTTCTAAATTTTAAACAGGAGATTGGCCCAACTATATATTTGCATTTTTGAAAGAGTGCATTCATTTAAAAGTATGAGAATGGACTGGAGTAAGACTGGAGTTAGGTAAACTAATTTTATGAAGTTTTTAGGGTACAGTCTAAACTGCTATGAAAGACCCTAAAATAGAATGCTCTAAGTGAAATAGGAGGGGTTTTCTTTTTAGCTAACAATCTAAAAGAAAGCAGATTGTTTAGGGCAGGAGACAGCCTGCTCTCCAAAGTTATGCAGAAATACAAGTGGCCGTGGATGCATTTTTTATTATTTCTCAGCAAAAGTGGGAAACAGTCTCAGAGGAAGTAGATGTCTCCCTGAAGACATGATTCAGAATTTGTACACATCATTTCTGCTCACAGACTATTGGATTGAACTTGGGCTCATGGCCAGCCAGACCCTGCAGGGGAGTCTAAGACAAATAGTCACTTGTTAATTAGCTGTGAAACCAGAAGGGAAAAATGGGTACTGGGAGAAAATTTAGAGGTCTACACAGGAAAGACAACATAGTAAACTGTGGGAGAAATAACAAGTGGCTGAACTTAGTGGTACTCAGAATGTAGAAAAAGAAATAGCCTTAGTAAGAAAAAAGGGAAGTCTCTGGATTGTGTAGGGCAGTTCACAGAGGTGGAGAGCAATTCTACATAGCCTTATATGAAATGTATCAAAAGAGGTGTTAGATATGTGGGATCCCTCAAAAGGCGCCAGAGCTAGAGATACAGATGAGGGAGTCATCAAAATGTGGGTGGTAACTGAAGCCAGGGATATTGATGAGGTGTCCTAGTGAGTAAGATGAACAGGAACTAGAACCAACACCAATGATAGAAGGAGGGAGAAAAGGGTGATAGAAGGATACAAGAAGGCCCTGCACAGGAGATTGAGAAGAATGGCCAGAGAGGAAAGTCAAGTCCACCTGCCAGGTAAAGTACCTCTACCAGAGAGGGAAGTAAAGTAAGAGTACACCTGAAGCCACAGGTGTTAGATAGGCGAATCAGTATACTGGTGAAGAGCACAGGCTCTAGAATCTGGGTTTGAGCCCTTGTTCTATCACTTTTATTGCTATGTCGACTTGGATATATTCTTAACTTATTTCATTCATTAACTCAACACGTATTTATGGAATTCATACTGTGTGCCAAGAATTGTAAAAAGTTCTAAGGATACTCTGATTTAAAAAAAAAAACAGCTGTGGTCTATACCCTTTTGAAATTTACAGATTAATGGTGAGACAAAAGTTCAACAAATAGCCATCGAAAACTATATAAATATGTATAGGTGGCATAGGATAAGTGGGAAAAGTGCAAGATATGAGAAATTAGAAACAGCATTACCTGTAAAATTGGCATAATAGTAGCTCTAATCTCATAAGATATTGTAATTTATGAGAATATGCAAAAAATGTTTAACATGATGCCAGGTTTATATTAGCTGCTCAATAAATTGTTTGATCTTATTAATATTAATATATTTCTAAAGAGGTTGAAAGAGATGAAGTTATTTATTATGTTACTAAGGATATTTTGCTGTAGTCGTATCAACCTCTGTGTTTAGGAAAAACACACTCATCCCTGTGTTTCCTCTACTCTCCACAATACTCTTTTGACCCTACTCGAAATACTTCATGTCTGACACCTCTCATCATTAAATATGTGAGTGGGATGGAGGGAAGGTGTTCATCACACCAAGTAATTCCCAGATTCTTCCGACACTAGCTGGGCATACTATAATTTAACTTAATTCTGACACTGTCTACAGGGAGATGGCATCAGATCCCACAGCTTAAGGTCTCAATCCCACAAGACAGCCCTCCTCCACCACTTCAGATATCAATTACAAGTCAAGGTTGCTACCTATGCTTCTGACTGACTGGCTATAAACTGGAGGATCCCACAATCCCCTCCTTGGGTTTGATTAATTTGCTAAAGAATCTTACAAAACTCAGGGAAACATTTTATTTACTAGATTACCAGTTTATTATAAAAAGATATAACTCAGGAACAGCCACATGGTAGATATGCATAGGGCAGTGTGTGGAAGAATGAATGCAGGGCATCCATGCCCCCTCCTGGTTTACCTTTCTCTCAGCACCAACCCTGAAGCACTCTGAACCCCCCTCCTTTGGGGTTTTTATAAAGGCTTTATTGTATAGGCATGATTGATTATACCACTGGTCAACAGTCCAAGAGTTTTAGGACCTCTATGCCAGGAACAGGGATGAAGATGAAATACATACTTCTTATTATAAGTCATAATATTACAATGAGACTGAGAAAGTACAAATATTACAGGGGCTGGTACTAAATGAATTTACATGTAATATCCTTTCTGCGCATTGTTTCTGTCTTACAGGAAGAAAACAGTAGAAACAATAGCTAATATTTAACGTGCAATTAGTATAAGATTTACATACATTACCTCATTTAATCTTTGGAACTATCCCATCAAATTAGTGCTCTTATTATCCTTATTTTGCAAGTGAAGAAACTGAAACTTAGAAGAGGTTTGCTAACTCCCCCAATGTCACATAGCTTATAGTGTCAGAGCCAGGATTTTAATCCAAAATCCTTTCTGAGTCCAGAGTCTTTCTCATAAGCATTATAAAATTTTGGGTAACACTCTCAGCCATATCAGACTGTAAAACAGTTAATACTATTGATTATCATTTCTCAATGATAACATTGAGCAAATGGAGACTATATTTTATTCTATATTATTGGGTAGCTCCCTATCTATGCCTGATACTGGACTAGAAGCAGGAAGTGCAACAGTAAATGAAACACATATCATCATCCTCAGGAATTCTCAGTCTGGTTAGATAGTATAAATAGAAGAAATTTACAAAGAATCACCTAGAAATCTGATTTTTTAAGTAGTCACAAGACCTTTTTACAAGGTGGTTTTGTTTTCCCTGATAAGGAAGCAAATAAAAAAAAACAATATTAAAAAGATAAATAACCAATAGAAGAAAAGAGAATGTAATGTAAAAAAAATCAATAAATAGAACAATGGTGGCAATAATAAACTCTACTCACCCAACAAATATCTGTTTCGAGGATCTGTTATACATTATCTTATTTTACTTTAGGAACAAGGTGATTAAGATGATGCTCTAGTCTCCGTGAACTCCCAGTCAGTCATAGAGTTTGAAATAGCAATCACATAATGGCAGCAAGTTTAAATTCATGGAAGTTTAATTTCAGAAATGAGAGTCAGATTATGGATTTGCCTTATATGATTTAAAATTTTTTTTCTCTGGTATAACCTGAGCAAAATTTATATGTTCAATTTTCAGACGCCACCCCCAGCATATACACAAACACATAAAAACTATTCCTTTCATAGTTTTCATGGTTGCTGGTAAAATAAGTAAGCATGTTATTGTTTTTAACAATTATAAAATATGACCTCTTTTGCAGATTGATTTTATTGTACCTCAGACTCCTTCTTGACATAAAATACCTCCCTTCTTTCCTTTTGAACATAACTTAGTCTTCTATGAGGAAGTCCCCTAAGAAAGCAAGAGTGCAGTAAGATAACAGACAGTGACGGCAGATCAAGGCAAATAATAATAATGGTGAAAAGAGAACAAATTTATAACAAATAAAATCTTAATTTTTTATTGTTAATAGTTTGATAATATATAATATAAAAATTATTGTGTGAGGACAATCTTTATTTCCAAAGTCAAAGAAAATATGAGAGACCTTAGTAAATTCAATTCAAACCAACTCTACTTCATAAATACTTCTAGGACATTCACTTAATTCCCAGTACCACTGTACATATTCCAGGGAATGCAGAATTGATATACGATGTGTCATCTGACATTGTGGAACATATATCCTGACTGGAAGAGAAATAAAACCAATATAGAACAAATAAAAAGTTACATAAATTTAGATACAACTGAGTATCAAGATATAAAGTACAGACAATAATTACTATGTCAAGGTCAATGAAGGATGAAGCTGTCATAGGCTAGGCTAATTAGGAAGACTTCAGGAAAACTTATAGAAAGAGTAGATTTTGAACTTAGGAAATAAGAGGAAGGATATTCCAAGAAGATGTCGAGAGGCAAAAATGGAATTATCATGAATAATGAGCAGCCTTGATATGACTGGAGAGTTTATGTTGGGAAGTTTAGGAGAATAATATTTGATAGGCAAGATGTATGCCAGTTATGGACACTCTCCAATAACACAATGAAGATTTAACTCAGTACGACAAGCGAGAGAGCCTGTTGTAAGACAACTATTTAGGAATTATTTGAAGCTTATGTTGATTTGGAGCAATAGAGAATGATCTCTTTTTGCTAAGTAGAATTACAATGATAATGGCAGGACTTCCCTGGTGGCACAGTGGTTAAGAATCCTCCTGCCAGTGCAGCATGGGTTCGAGCCCTGGTCCGGGAAGATCCCACATGCCACGGAGCAACTACGCCCTTGTGCCACAGCTACTGAGCCTGTGCTCTAGAGCCCGCAAGCCACAACTACTGAGCCCACGTGCCACAACTACCGAAGCCTGAATGCCTAGAGCCCATGCTTCACAACAAGAGAAGCCACCACAATGAGAAGCCCACGCACTGCAGCAAAGAGTAGCCCTCACTCGCCACAACTAGAGAAAGCCTGCGTGCAGCAACGAAGACCCAACACAGCCAAAAATAAATTAAAAATAAATAAATAAATAAATTTATTTTAAAAACTGATGCAGTGAAATGATTCCACATATTTGACTCTTAAAAAGACTTACGGTAAAAGTGATAATTTACTAGTGTTCCACCACTATAAATGTCCTGCATAGCTTAGGTTTAAATATTACATTTCTGCCTTGTTTTGTAATGTTTGGCTTTTAAAAACTGATTATGGAAGAAGACCAAAGGGAGCACTTGGTAAATGTTCCCTTTCCTGTTCCTGTTAACTCTTTACAGACCCTTGTCTCAACTAACAGCTCATATTCAGTCAGTCATTTTGGATAGAATAAATCCTACATTTTAAGTGAATTCAAATTCTCAGAGGATGATATATTTTTTCATAAAAAAGGAGAAAAATAATGAATCTCCCACTATTTCATGAAATCATAGTATTGTGCTTCTGGGTTGGAACAGAGACCTTAGATATCCTGCCTCAATTTGCAGAAGGCCTCTTGATCACCCTCCTACATCGTCCTGGATAATGGTCCAGGCTTAGAGTTAAACACTCTCACATTTGGTTTATTATTTTAAGGTATTTTTGTTGATAATCAGATGTCCCCACACAACCCTACTCCCAAAAAAGGCCCTCCTGCCATTTCTAACTCTTTATCCTAGTTTAGGGTATGAAGTGGTGTAGGAGCTTTTGCAAAAAGATGAAGAAAGAATTACATTAAGATTAATCCTTCTTCATCATAATAGTCCTTCCGATCATAAATTTCCTTTTCTGTAGATTAAATATCTTCAGGGTTGTTGTTGTTGTTGTTTACCGTTTCTCATATGAACGCGTAAAACCTCCATGACTTTTATAGCCTCTAATGCATGAATAGTAAAAATGTAATAATGATTTGCTGATTGCTTACCTCCTGAATAAAATTCAAAAATTTTAACTTAGCATTGATGATCACCTGCAATTTTATCTCAAAACTTAATGGCCGGTTGTCCTATTTTTTTCCTTCATGCAACTCAAGCTACAGTTAAACAGAGTTTCTAATTCTCCTGATATCTCTGTTTTACAGATTTTGTCTTCCTTCTTGGAAGACAATCCCACCTCTTTCCTTCTGACTATGTCCTAGTTTATCTACCTTTAAATAACTCAAATTAACTTCTACTCTCCAAATCTTTTCCTTATATTTTTTCCTGGAAGAAATTTCTTTTCTTTCACTCCACTAATTTTATCAGCATTTTCTTAAAGCATTTCTCATGTTCTACCTTCTACCACAACCATTTATACACATACCCTATTTCCTTAAAGGGAGAAAACTGGAGACTCAGTTATAAATAAATGAATAAATGAGTAATTACATAAGCTTTATTTCAAATTCACTTATCACCTTAGTCATACACTTCAAGAAACAATCAAGTTTGTTAATTTTCCATATTGACCCTTAATTTCTATATTCCTTACTTGGCTTAGCACAATGCCCCGAATAGGAACTAAAAAAATATTTTCCCAATTAAATGGTACTGCTAAATATGTTGACCTAACTATAGGAGGTGGTATTTATTTCTAGCAATTTTATCCCCAATTTGATCCCTTATTCCTATATTTTAAGATTTGAGGGAGGGGGATTCTGGAACTTTCAACCAACATGTTAGCTTTTCCTCTCAACTTTAAGATATCTAAAATTTTGATTAGCATGCCATCATATATCCTCAAACAAGTCATTAGTAAAAATGCTGATATACCCTGTGATTTCCTGTTAGAGATATCCCTCTGCGGTGATAATGTATTCATAATCAGAACTCTTAAAATGCAATCATTCCACCATCAAACTATTTGATTATCATATTCACATATTCCTTTCATGTTCTCAATTTGATTGCTGCTGGGAAGTTCAGCTTAGTCAGGACTTATATTTCTCAAACCCTTTCCATATAGGTGGGGAGCAAAACAGGGCAAGTGACTAGCTCTCACCAATGGAATGAGTTTGCCTGTGGTACACATGACTGCCAGGTTAAGGGTCTTAAGAAGGAGATATTCTTCCCCATTCTCTTTCCTCTTCAGCTGACTTGATGCAGGCTAGCACAGTGAATCTAAAAGTCATTTGTTGAAGTTAGATGAGCCATAAGATGGAGGAAGCCTGGTTTTCTGTAACTGAAAAAAGAGCTGAGCTCTTATAACTCTTGAATTCTGCACAAGCAAGAAACAAGCTTCTATCCTGTTTGAGACACTGGGTATTGTTTTTGTTTGTCACAGCAACTAGCATTATTCTATTGGGTTGGCCAACCAATACTAACATGACTGTGCATGCAGTTACCTTTCCCTATATTTCTTCCTTGCTGGCAGAGCCCTCCTTCCTTTATAGAAGCTAAAAATTCCTGATCTTCATATTACCAGTGCTGTTTTGGAGCTAGAGCATGGGCAGGTGACCATTTCTAGCCGAAAAGACCTAAAGTAACATTTTCTTTGAGCTTCTGGGAAAGAAATTTCCTAATGAAAAGAAAATGCTCCCAGAGGAGAGGCTCCAGGACTTCTTCTGCAAAAAACATCTTCCTTCCCCTGAGGAGAAGTCCAAAGATAAAGATCATAAAATGACAAAGTAGATGGCTCAAAGGAGCCTGGGTCCTTAAAAATAAACCTCTGTGTTTAAAACTTTGTACTTTTCTCTCAGTCTGGTAATACTATAATAAAATGATATTATTAGTCTTATATGATATTTTTATTTAACTCATTATGTTGCCTTGTGATTACCACTTAATTTTCTTATCTTTCTGTCAATGCTTTTTAAAAATAATTAATTCTAAAATTTTGTTCCGAATCATTGTCAAGGTCACTGGTGTACAGTTTCTTAAACTCACCCTCCGTAAAAACCAGAATACATTTGATAGTATTCAATGACGCTTTGTCTACAGACCTGAAATTTATTCCCTCAACTTTAGTTTGCTTTCTTCAAAAAGCCTTTCACTATGACCAGAGAGACTAGAAAGATATACAAATTTGGTAGATGACCGAAAAGAATCCAGTCTTATTCTCAGCCACCTGCAGTCTAAAGGATCGTATAAATATTATTCACTAATGGATTACTTTGAGTCAGTGTCAAGTTTATTTTCCTGGGCACCAAGGATACTCTTTTTAGTTCACTCCTAATTTCCCTGTCTACCTTTCCCTTCCTTGTACTCCCAACTCCCCATGCTGGCTTCATTTTGATTTCACTCCTCCTCTCTTTACTAGAAAACCCCTTTTGCCCTGAGATAGTCACCTTTTCATAGTAGTCCTCCTATAAGATAAACAAACCTCTCCTGTATTTAATACTGTTGGTCTCTCATAGTACAACCCTCCCTACAAGGCAGAAGATATGCGAGGGAAAAAAGGAAGATATAGCCCAGGAATCCAGTTATTTATAATTCATTTTTATATAATGCTTTATTTTTGATTCTGTAAAAATCTTCTGAAACGTGAGATTCCATACAGAAGTTACTTGAGATAAAGAAGCCCTGAAACAGTGTTTCTGAATATTTTCTTTATTTCCCCATGTAAACACAGCTCAAAATTCTGCACTGATTATCGAATGAGTGAATATAATATTGAAAAAAGATCTTTATATAGAATGTGGTATTGCACTAGCAACCAGTAGCCATTGCCTACAATTACATTCAAGAATTTTCAGTGGAGAGAGTAGAAGTGATGTTTTCATTGAGAAGAAAAACAATATTTGAGGCAAGTATTATACCTCATAGGCTGGTATTTTCTCAAAATGTATCACAAATATTATATTTTTTAAAACTATCAAAAACTAATCTGTTTAGCAAAATGCCAATCAAATAATTGCATGAATTTAACTTAAATTGCAGAATTTCAGATAATTCTCCAAAATGTAAAATATTTCTCTCATTTGCTAGATATTCCAGAGGATTCAAATATTGATAAGACACAATTCTTACCCTCAGGAAACTTAAAATCTAGTGGATGAAATAGGAGGTACATTAATAAATATAATCCAAGGGAGAAAGGGCTAAATCATTGGATTGAGAAGCAATAATGTTTGGGGAACACAGGAGCAGGAAGAACAATTCCAAGTATGAGTGACAGGGAGGTTAGAGGAGGCTTCATGACCGAGGTAAACTTTGAAAAGGATTTTAGAAGATAGATAAATTTTTTAGAGATTATTATGATGGATGTTACGGTATTATGATTATTATGATGGGAAATGAGGTGTTATTCCAGGTGGAGGGAAGAATGCAAAGACATCCTTGAGACAGGAAAGTAAATAGCAGAACTGGGAATCAATGAATAGTCTCTTAGACTATGTGGAGGGAAATGTAGGCTGAGATCAGATCACAGAGAGACATGACTATCATGCTTAGGAGGAGTGATTTTTTTCCTATAGTTCTATTGGGGATTCATTAGAGTTTTTGCATAAGGCAGTTCCTGAATTTTCTAAGAGAACCTCTCTAGCAGCTGTGCAAAGGAGAAGGATGACACTAGTACGCAACTGTCAGATCCGGCAAAAGGGTTAGTAAGAACTAAAAGCAACAGTGGGGATACAGAGATTTGCAGGCACTTGTAATGGGAAATAATTATCAGTTTAGGACGAATGGTTGATTCTGTAACTCAGTGTTAACCACAGCTTTGTGTGGATATGGAAATAAAATTCTAAGTAAATCGTTATAACTTCATCTCTGCTAATGAAAACACATTGTCCTAGAAACTAAAACACTGTGAGGATAGCAAGGTGACTTCCTGTTGGTTAATCAGAAATTTTTTTATGTTTTCATTATGCATCCTTATATGAAAGTAATTACAACTTTCTTTCTTTCCCTTCACTTTTGGTTTGTATATTTAATTCCAAATCCCAATAACAAAGAAAAAAATTTTAATACTTAAAAATGTAATGGAGTGAAGTATAGTCCTTTCTCACAATTCTGTGTGGCTTACCCAAAGTGTTATTTTATCTTATCAAAGATTTAATATAAAATAAAACATGAGTACATGGATTAAAAGAATAACATCAAGGAAGCTTTCAACTCTTTGACCATGGAAATGAATTCCAAGGACTAAGGGCAAAATTCTTTTTTCTCTCTACTCAAAATTTAAAATTTCTCTTGTTGCCTGTTTTTTAAAATATTTTATTTTATTATTTTATTTTATTTTATCCTTTGATCCCCTTCACCCATTTCTCCCATCCCTAACCACCCACCTCTGGCAACCACTAATCTGTTCTCTGTATATATGACCTTGATTTTTTTTTAGATTCCTCATATAAGAAAGGCCATATGGTATTTGTCTTTCCCTGTCTCAATTATTTCTTTTAGCATCATGTCCTTGAGATCCATCCATGTTGTCTCAAATGACAAGGTCCCATTCTTTTTTATGGTTAAATAATATTCATTTATATATATATATATATATATATATATATATATATATGCATACCTCCTTTTATCGTGCTTCACTTTACTGCATTTCTCAGATATTGCATTTTTTGAAAACTGAATGTTTTTAGCAACCCTGCATCAAGTAAGTCTATCAGCACCATTTCTCCAACCACATTATTTTTTAAGGTGTTTAATTTTTAAATGACATGATACTATTGTATACTTAATAGACTACAGAATAGTGTAAACATAACTTTCATGTACGATGACAAATGGAAAATTCATGTGGCTCACTTTATTGTGATATTAGCCATATTATGGTTGTTTAGGTCTGAACCCACAGTATCGCCGAGGTATGCTTGTACACAATTTGTTTATCCATTCATCCATAGTGGACACTTAGGGTGCGCCCATATCTTGGTTATTGTAAATAGTGCTGCCATGAACATGGGGATATATATATATATCTTTCAAGTTAGTGCTTTTGTTTTCTTTAGATAAAAACCTAGAAGTAGAATTGCTGGATCATGTGGTAGTTCTACTTTTAATTTTTTGAGGAATCTTCATACTGTTTTTTCCAGAGTGGCTGCACCAATTTACATTCCCACAAGCAGTGCACCAGGGTAACCTTTTCTCCACAACCTTGCCAACATTTGTTATTTCTTGTCTTTTGGATAATAACCATTCTAACAGAGGTGAGGTAATATTTCATTGTGGTTTTGATTTGCATTTCCCTGATGATTAGTGACACTGAGCATCTTTTCATCTACCTGTTGGCCATCTATATGTCTTCTTTGGAAAAGTGTCTTCAGATCTTCTGCCAATTTTTTAATCAGATTGTTTTTGTTTTGTTTTGTTTTTGCTATTGAGTTGTATAATTTCTTCATATATTTTTGGTAATAACCCCTTATCAGATATAAGATTTGTAAATATTTTCTCCCATTCCATAGGTTGCCTTTTCATGTTGTTTATGGTTTCCTTTGCTGTGCAGAAGCTGTTTAGTTTGATGTAATCCCACTTGTTTATTTTTGCTTTTATTGCTTTTACTTTTGGTGTTAAGATTTAAAAAAATCATTGCCAAGACCTATGTCAAGGAGCTTCCTGCCAATGTCTTCTTCTAGGAGTTTATGGTTCAGGTATTATGTTCCAGTCTTTAATCTATTTTAGGTTAATTTTTGTGTATGGTTTAAGATGGTGGTCCAGTTTTATTCTTTTGAGTATGGCTCTCCAGTTTTCCCAACACCATTTATTGAAACGATTATTCTTTCTTCTATATTCTTGGCTCCTTTGTTGTAAATTAATTGACCATATGTGCATGGATTTCTGAGCTCTCTATTCTATTCCACTGATCAATATGTCTGTTTTTATGCCAATACCATACTGTTTTAATTACTATAGCTTTGTAGTAGAGTTTGAAATCTGGGAGGGTGATGCCTCCAGCTTTGTTCTTCTTTCTCAAGATTGCTTTGGCTATTTAGGGTCTTTTACATTTCCATGTAAATTTTAAGGATATTTGTTCTATTTCTGTGAAAAATTACATTGGAATTTTGATAGGGATTGCATTGAATCTGTGGATTGCTTTGGGTAATATGGACATGTTAACAATACTGATTCTTCCAATTCATGAGCATGGAATATTTTTCGTTCATTTATCTTCTTCAATTCCTTTTCTTAATGACATTATTTTCAGTATACAGGTCTTTCACTTTGGTTAAATTTATTTCAAGGTATTTTATTCTTTTGATGCAGTTGTTAATGGGATTTGTTTTTAATTTCTCTTTCTGATAGTTCATTATTAGTGTATAAAAATACAAGAGATTTTTGTATTGATTTTGTATTCTGCAACATTACTGAATTTGTTTATTAGTTCTAATAGATTTTTAGGGAATCTTTAGATTTTTCTGTATATAATATGATGTGTTTTGCAAATAGTAACAATTTTGCTTCCTTCTTTCCAATTTGGAAGAAAGAAAAACATTTTTTGCTTTCTTTTACCTAATTTCTCTGTTTAGGACTTTCAATACTATGTTGAGTAAAAGTGGCTAGAGTGAGCATTCTTGTCTTGTTCCTGGTCTTAGAGGAAAATCTTTCAGGTTTTCATCATTAAGCACAATGTTAGCTGTGGACTTATCATATATGGCCTTTGTCATGTTGAGGTATGTTTTCTATATACCCATTTTGTTGAAAGTTTTTATTGTAAATGGATGTTGCATTTTGTCAAATGCTTTTTCTGCATCTATTGAAATGATCATATAATTTTATCCTTCAGGTTGTTAATGTGATGTATCATAACAGCTGATTTTGTGGCTGTTGAACAAGCCCTGCATCCCTGGAATAAATCCCACTCAATCATGATATATGATCATTTTAATGTATTGTTAAGTTTGGTTTGTTAATATTTTGTTGAGCATTTTGCATCTATGTTCATCAGTGAATTTTGCCTGTAATTTTCTTTTCTTTGGCATCTTTGTCTGGTTTTGGTATCAAGGTAATGATGGCCTTGTAAAATGAGTTGGAAGAGTTCCCACCTCTTCTATTTTTTGGAAGAGTTTGGGAAGGTTGGTATTAATTCTTCTTTGAATGTTTGGTAGAACATCTTATTGTCAGTTTTTTAATTACTAATTTTAGTTAAATAATAAAAGGGACGTATAAATCAAGGTAGTGGGCACGATCTACAGTATTGTCATTACCATGATTCCACACTAGGAAGATAGCCAGAATCTAAAATTCTGATCCCACATTTAATGGTGAAATATTCAATTACAGTCAATGGGAAATTAATAGACAGCCTAGAAGTATAGAATTAGCAGTTTATATTTCATTAATAATGTTATCAGATCTCTAAGGATCTTTTTGTCAACTATAGTTAGGAAGGTTTTTGGTTGAAAGGTTTTAAATGAACATTTTGGAGATTCATAAGCATTTATGCAGTCTGTAAACAATTTTTAAGTTCTACCTATTTGAAACACCATCAATTCTATTTAGCTTATTAAATGGATTCTAATCTCTCATGTTATCCTGTCTAAAATCTCTTCAGATTCTCATTCTACTACTTAATATATGAATGACCTCTTATAAAAATTTAAAAGTTTGTAGAGACTTCAAGTTATCTGAGCCTCAGTTTTCTTGACTATAAAATGAGACTCCAAATGCCCATCTTGCTGGGTAACTGACTGGATTTAGTGAGATGATATAGGTAAGCATGGATTTCAAGGACAAATAGTGACTATTCTTATGACATTTTCCAATTCTCTTTATTTATACTTTAGATCACATTCCCAAAGGAGTTTCTATTTCATAACATATTTATAACTGATATTTGGCTAATTGTTTTAAATCTACATTGCCATGAAATGCTAATTTTCTAAAACCTGAATTAAGGTAAGATAGTCTTAAAATTAAAACTGTTGCTTCTTATTTTTCCAATTTCTGAAAAAAAATAAAACTTCCCTTTTCTCTTCTATGATTTTTTTTTTTCTATAAATTTGGTTCTGGTAGTGTTTGCTAAGTAAAATAAGCAGATGATATAATAAAGAAACAACTAGAGAATTAAAAGGAATAGAAAAACCAAGGATTGTCATGTCTTAAAAATAATCTTCATTACTTTCTCAATGTAGAAATTTGCATAAATATTTTCTGCTAGTTACATTGTTCCTAGTGTACCTGAAAAAATTATATATATACATATATATATATGTATACATATTCTTATTCATTGTCCTCAGTAGAGAGCACCATGGCTTCTTGATGCTTTGCTTGTCTTTAAAAATATTCCATAGTTCAGATTTTTTACAAATTCAGAGTATATCTCCAATTGACATATGTTAATAAGGCTTTTTTTTTTCTAAAGAAAAATGTCTTAGCAGAAGAAATTTTTCTGACAAGACATAGTTGCCGCAGTTTGTTTTTGTTTTTCTTAGTGGTCCATCTTTTAAGAGGATGGTATCAAGAAAAACAAAAACTAAAAACATCCAATAAAATTCAATTTTACTAAGCAGAAAAATAAATTATCAGTTTGTTAGTATGTGCTTTGGTATATTTTTATAATTAAATAATCAGTCATATACATAAATGCCTTCATAGATCAAGAGAAATGTACAGAGCAGAAGGACGTTATTCTTTTAGTCAGTGATGTAATAAGGACAAAGAATTGACCAAAATAATTTTCAAGAGACTGTTGTAAAACAGATAACAAGACCCAATCTTCCAAAGGTTATATTACCATCCTGCCTTAAACAATCAGTCCCTATGTGAGACAGTGAGCATTTAATGAAGTCTGCTGTCAGAAGACGTAGAAGTCATCCTTTTATCCCATGTATATATCCAAAGAGATGAGAGCTATGAAATCTGCAACCACATGAGACCATGTCACCTCAGAAACAAAAATTCTATCTAAAAAAATCTTTCCCTAAAAGGGACTTTAAACTACTTCCTGATGTAGGGAATCAGGGAATCATTTGACAAATTACATATACAAAGTTATAGCTAATTTCTATAAACTTAAAATAATTGTTGTCCATGTATAAATAAATGTTTTATTTATTAAAAGATTTTATTGAGTATGAGTTCTAATTTATAATGCATTTTGAAATTTTTCTGTATAAACTATTTGTATTCTAGCACCTCTAAAGTTATAGCAGCATTCCGTTTAGGAATAAGCTTCCATGTAAGCTTTTGTTTTCTTAGTTTTTTTGCATGAAAGTATAAAATAGACTTTTAAGTTGAATTATATTTAATAGATTACAAAATGGTGAACTATATGGAGTGTGTATTTTAAAAGATAATCACTTTCTGTGATTTATCACCTAACTAGATATTTTAAGACACTGATCATACACCTCCCACTCCCATTTAATAAACAGTTAAACTGAGAAACAGAATTTTCTGTGCACTGAGCACCCCTCCAGACAAGTACACTTCCGGAAAACCTGACTATCAGTCCACCCAGGAAGCCTGGCTGAGCTCCCTTTGCAGGCTTTCCAGTGCATGTGGGTTTGAAGAGCTCCAGTGCTACTTTGCTCAAATCATTCCACTTGTCACTTTATTGACTCTTCCATTTTCTGCCCAAGAATTCTGAGCTGAAGGCAAAAAAAACAACAAAAAAACACAATTTTTCTTAAAATGATAGTTTCACAAGGAAGTTTCTCATTATAAACATCTAAACTTGGAATCGGCTGGGGAAAAAGAGAATTATATGGAATCTTCTGGAATCAATAGTTGGAGAGGAAAGATTTTCTTTGTTTGCAGAACCCTAGATAAAACACTAAGTCCGTAGTAAGGGTTATCATTTATTCCCATTGTTTGGTCACCTTAGTGTTGCTTCACAAAACACTTCATTGGTTTGCTTTGATTGTATCTAAGGGGAAAAGCACCAACTTTGAAATTAGAATGTAAGACTCATACAGTCAAGTCAGGATTGAAAAAGAAAATGTACAAAAACTACTTTGCCTAACACCTAATATCGCTAATTATCACCACACCAATAACTATACGCACCAGAAGAATATTCGTAAGCATTGGCCTTGCCACCTACTAGATTTGTGGTACTGAGCAAATTATTAAATCTTCTGAACCTCAGTTTCTACTCCATAAACTGGGCAGAATATCTACCTGAAAGGCTGCTGGGAGAATAAATCTGGCCTGTTTTTTGGCGAGTTCCCAGTAAATTGAAACTGCTATTTATTGTTAGAGTAGGGCAAAGGGTTGATGGAGTTCCCACTAGGATGAGGGAATTTGTGGTATAGATAATAGTAGACCCTTTTAAAAAGTTAGTTTATTACTTGAAGCTCTCAGAAAAGGCAAGGGAAAAGAAAGATGGAAAATGAAGGGGAAAAGCAGCATTAACATACAGTATATAAAATATATTCCTTAATCAGCCATCCATATTTATTAGATTTTTAAAAAGCATCCGGTGCCTTAAAAGGTTTTTGAGAGCTGCGCTATTTTTAATAAAGTCTCATGTGAAGCACCAAATAAGCTCTTAAAAAGCCTAGAAGTGCAATTCCATTCAATTTCTATCAATAGGAATTGCCCAGGTGTAATGTGTTTCATGCAGCGCGTTTCCAGGGAATAAACCCACTGCATTCTTCACCAGGGAAGATATCGAGGTGCCTTTCTTGGGGAGCCTTCCCAGAGTGTGTTGGGAAGGATCAGAAAGCAAATATGGAAATCACTAACATCTTTTGATTTTAAAACGTACCTTGTTGTACATTTAGCTGGTTGACTTACAAATGAAGAAGACGCCAGCAAAGCATCAAGTCTCATTGAGTAAGACTTCATAAAAACTACTCTTTTCTTCCTCGGTGTAACACAAATAGCTAAACTGTTACTAGATGTTTTTCTCTCTTTTATGATTTTCAGAGAGGAAATAGGTGAATTTTTGTAAGCAGACCAGGTTTTGAAACATAGTATGTTTGGGATTTTTTTTTTTATAAACATTTGGTTTCTTTCACAGAAAATTTGCTCTTAGGAATTAAAAATGCCTACCTTGTCTTTTTAACAGCCATGTTACTAGTGTGTCCTTGATGTGAGGGGAGTGTTTCATAATTAGCTATATATACATATACTCAAACCTAAATTTAGCCTAAATGAATTTTCAGAAAGTTGTAAAATACTGTGTTCAGATTCTGTTCTCTCCAGTGGATTAATCTGAAAAACAACTGGGACTCAATTTAGAATTTCCTGGCAGCAAGCAAGAGAAATGTCACACTCACAGCTTCACTTTATTGAAGGCCCTCTTAGGAGTCCAGTGGAAAGAACTGTGTGTGCCTGGTAGCCAGAGAGCAGTGGGAGGTAATATGTAGTTTATTAATGTGTCTTTGATTTTTTTCATAGTGTTGATGCCTCGTGTTAAAATCCAGGACCTTGATCCAATTTTCCCCTCTCCCTCCCTCTAATGGAAAAGAGCTACGAAAAACAGATAAAGTTAACAAGATGTTGCATAAAATCAAAGTGCATTTCAGTAATCCCAAGATATTCAATACATTCCATTTGCTTGTGCATCGGAATGGCTCAGTAAATTATGTTCCACTTGTAAATATTGAATTTTAATATCCAACTGCCAACAGTGCACAACATTCTGTATACATTAGACAACATTCTTGTCCTCTGGAAGCTTAAGTTTTGTAAAAACGAAACTAATAATTTGTTTTCTTGGTGTTTTTCTTATTTTGCATTTTATTAACATGGCAAGAGCCATGCATTTATTAGCTGTATATTGGATCTGAGTCCCTTTATCCTTTTTATTGAATTGGACTAGATTTTTGAGAAATCGGGGTAAAAATGTGTATTAGGGTAAATGTGAACCTAGGGATTAAGAAAATTGTAGAGCTAAATAAGAGATAGCTTATTAATAAGAGTCACTGATATTTTAGTGACTAATAAAGTATTGAAAATAATTTTGACAACAGATGCCAAATAAAATTATAGTAGATTTCTTTCTGTGTTCTATCAGTAAACTCAAGAAGCAACCACCAAAATGTCAATGAAACATAAGACTTTTGTTAAAATACTAACTGGATTATGAAAGATTAATTATGTTATTTGGTGCTTTACTAGAAATATTTCAGGGGGATGAAATGAAGGAGAGTAAATGGAGATATGTCTAAAACTTAATTTTCATCTATTAAGACACTAACTGTCTGGTCTTCAATATTATATTACCAAAGTATAAACTACTAGTTCTGAAGAAGGGTTTTGGGGAAAACCTAGACCTAATGGCAACAAAGTACTCACCATTCTCAGGTTATTGGTAATCAGGCGATAAGTTTTATTTTGTTTTTGGTATGTTTCATAAACTAGTGTTTTGGGGTTTTCTTCCTATGCTGACTAGAAAAAAACATTATTTCAAGAAATATTATTTTTATAATATTCTCTTTAGAACTATTTTCTGCCCCTTCTATTCATTCTGCCAATGCTTAAATTCCAACCCTCATTCAACACTATTTTTCAACACTATTTTTCATCTGTCATTCCCCTGTATTTTGGAGCAATTTTGTTCCCTGGCTTACATAATTCCAGGTTGTCATGATAAAGTATGGGTCTCTACTCAATGCCCAAAATAGGTAAGGGAGTAGCCAAACTCATCTGCTAACTTCCTTATGTTTTTGTTTTGCTTGAAAAAAATTGATGATGCAACAATACTTAAGAGAGATGATCCTTGCTCACTTCTGAAGGAGGGTCTGCTACCAAGGCTCTGCTGAGAGGCAGGTGATACGTTTTGTATTACATTTGGTCAAAATAATAAAACAAGATTGGGAAGAGGCTGAGTTGAGTCCACAAGAAGTCAAGATCCATTTGCAAGTTTAAATTATGAAACAATAGAAACAATGACTAAATAGAGAAGTTGGTCTTCAGAGGAAAATGAAATAGAAATGTGGAATCTGAAAGAGAGGGAAAGAGAGACAAAGGAACAGAGCATGAGCATGGCTTTGTAGACCCTGGAAGAAGTATGGGAAGAATGGTTGCTTTATTTCCTGATGACTTCTGTTTTCACATTCCAATATATGTGACCCTTTTAAAACTTTTATTGAAGTATAGTTGATTTACAACATTGTGTTAGTTTCTGCTGTACAGCAAAGTGATTCAGTTATATATATGTATCCATTCTTTTTTTATATTCTTCTCCATTATGGTTTATCACAGGATATTGAATATAGTTGCCTGTGCTATACAGTAGCACCTTGTTGTTTATCCATCCTATATATAATAGTTTGCATCTGCTAACCCCAAACTCCCAATCCACCCCCCTAACCCCCCTCCCCCTTGGCAACCACAAGTCTGTTCTCTATGTCTGTGAGTCTGTTTCTGTTTTGTAGATAGGTTCATTTGTGTCAATATATGTATCCTTTTATTCAACTCCTTTTTACTTGAGGTAATTTGAGTCATTATTTTCTACAATTACAAAAATAAAAAACCTTAGAAAAAACAACTCTGGACAATGAAAAACTGAGTCTTAAAATGTTAAGTTAAATTGGAAAATCATAGAGTTATAGAACCATAGATATCATCTTGTACCATCTTAAAATGTAGCAAATGGAGGTTTAAAAAATATTACAGATGTGCTTAAAATGACATGGTAAAGATTATATAAATAAATAAGCAAATAAATAAATAAATGCGTATATAGGACATCTACACTTTATGAAACATTTCAATGATTTTTACCGATAATTTTTAGGGTAGGAATCAGCATGCCTACTTTGCAGATAAGGAAATTGTTATTTGCCCAAAATTACATAACTGATATGTAGAAAAAAATGGAAATCCTTTCATTTTTCTACCAAATTAAAATTCTGTGTAAATCAATTCATGAGTGTTTTGTTGACTATAGTTTTCTCTGTTACTATAGCATGTCATCCCTCTAAAACTAACCAAATGTATTGTAAAAAATAATAACACCACACATATCTAGAAAATATTTCTATTTTTTACATCTGTGTATGTAAAACATACTTAAACATTCTCATAATAATTTGGTTTGGATGATAATGAGGATGGTGATGGTAATTGTGGTAGTGGTAGTGGTGATAAATGCCTAAATGCCTATTACACATCTCAAAATGAATGTTCCTCAGGTACCCTTCTGGGAATTTCCAAAACAGGAATCATCTTGTATCCCAAATGTACACTCTACCTATAATTCCAAAGCTCAGAAACTGAGGGTTGTTCTTGCCTCCTCTGCTTAATTCATTCAAGTCATCCAAAGAGTCACCAGTCCTTTACACAATCTGTCTTCGAAAGGTATCTTGGACCAGCTGCCCATATGCATGCCTACTAAAGTACCGCCTCTGTTTAGACCATCAACATCTCTCTTTTGAATGTCTGAGTGAACCTGCTAACTAGACTCTCTGAATCCAGCCTCCCCATCCCAGAACAGAATGCTTATTAATCTTTTTCACTCTACCCTGTGTAGAGTGAGCTATCTCAAATGAAATTTGAAAATTTTATATTCCTGCTTAAAATGAAGTAGTGGTTAAAATCCATAGTCCTTAACATGAATTGCTAGGTTTCATTTGACTCTCTCCCTCTACTCTATCCTCATTCTAGCCCTAGCAAACTGTACTACACTCTCTCAGAACCCTAGACATCTGAACTTTCAATTACCCCCAATATTACTATTACCACTATTGCTAATGACCACTCTGGCTGCCACTGCTGTTTTTGCTACTATTACTAACTACTACCACCACCACTCTATTAGTCAGAATCAGAAAAGCCAAATTAACACAGTTTTATTCTCCAAAGCAAAAGTTCAGAAGTAGGGTTTTGAGGGCTCCTGTGGCAAACTATGAAATAAAGGATTTACACCCCTTTTTTCTTAAAACTCTACCATCCATTTTACGGTCTAAAATTGTTCCTTAATTTCCAGCCATTATGTCCATATTCCAATTAGCAGGAAGAAATAAAAATTGCTTTCTCCCACATCTCCCACTGGCCAGAATTTATTCACATCATCATTCCTAAGACCTAAGGTAGGTAGGGAAACAATCATAATTTCAGAAGATTATATGCTCAACTGGAAACTTTGGGTTATTTATTAAAGTGGAAGTGTAGAGCATTTATTGGTAAGATAACTAAACATCTCTACAGCTATCACATATTGAATATTTATTCTAAAACAGACATTTTAATGCATATTTTATAGTTATTATCTAAGTTACTCGTCAAAACACCTCTCAAGGGGAGATACTATTATCCCCATCTTACAGACGAGGAAACTGAATCTGAAAAGATTATATAACTCACCCTATGTCATTCTAGTAAGTGCCAAATATGGAATTCAAACTAAGATTTGACCTCACATTCGATGTTCTTGCCATTATACCAGGTTTCCTCCTCTTTCTTTGTTCAATGTTAAGTCCTGTACCAGGCACTGAGCATACAGAAGTGAAGCTTGTGTTCAAAGAGAGCAAATCTGGAAAACTGAGGCATAAAATCAAGCCTGCTCCTTTATGGAGTTGGGTAAGTAGATAGGAGTCAGAAAGGGATTCATGGAATGTATGTTCTCTCTGCCTAGAAAATGGCTCTTTCCTGTTTACACAAGCACTGCCCTATTTACCCAGCCAACTCCTACTCATACGTCAACTCTCAGCTCCGACATCAGTGGGTCTGGGCTAGGAGTACCTACCATGAGTTCTCTTAGGCCCTTTGCACACTTCCATTGCAGTATTTACCTAACCAAGTCATAATTCATTTTGCACAGGTGGTATCTTCCAGCACATTGATATCAGGGACTTTTTATATCATTAGCATCTAAGACAGTACCTTACACATGGAGGTAAATTGTTTTCAGTGTGAAAGATCTTTTGGAATATGAGTCATCACAAACGAATTTATATATACGTGTACACACATATACATATATACACATATACATATACATGTATATATATAAAATACTTTATTGTACTCCAATGAAATAAAAATATAAATTTTTTGTTAGTACATAATTTTAAACTTTATTTTCTTTAACTTTTCTTTAAAATTAAGGAGAATTTTATTTCTCCTGCAGATACAAACTTAGACCTGGAATATGCTCCAAATTTAGTGGCACAATTAAACCATATTTATTCTCTATAAATGAGGTATTCATAATTTTCTATAAGCTTAAGTATCATTTATGCCTAAAGATAAACATCTTCATCTAAATGATTGATTTTAGTTTTCTAAAGTTAGAGATACGTTAAAATAACAATATTAATGGAGAATGTAAAAAAGAGTGAAAAAATTATTCACTATCTTCACTCTGTGTGTGTGTGTGTGTGTGTGTGTGTGTGAAAGTATTTGCTGGTACTTTGCATACACAAATTTGCGTTTTGGACAGTTACACATGCAGTTGTTGTTGATTTTAATGCTGGCATCTTCTAAATTCTGGGTTATATTGAGAAAAGTTCTTGCAATAGAGCAAATTGTACTCAGTGTTTCAATATATCTTGACCTTTTAGAAGAGACCCAATTGAAAAAGGATCAGTTCTTGGACAAACTTAATTTCCTAATAAGCTTTGTCTTGTTTCTCTTGAACTTTTTCTACATTGTGATGTTAAAAGGTGTAATTTTGCCCATTACAGATCTAAGATACTTGAGGGGATTATAAGAGCTTTTCCTTTCCTTTCCTTTCCCTTTGTTTCTGTGTTTCCTCATTTTGTTTCCTCCCTTCCTTCCTTTCCTTCTTCCCTCATTCCTTCTTTTCTTTCTTTTTTATAACTAAGCAGAGCTACAGCATTAGAAATTTTTGCTTTCCAAAATTAAGTTTTTAAAATGAAATAAATTTAAAGTAAGTTTATAGTGCAATATATGACACATTTATTTAAGTAAATATATCTTTAATAATTAACGATGTCCTTTTATTCAAAAGTACCTTTATAACACCGTTTAAGCCCAGCGACAATTTCTTGAGATGGAATTGTTCTCTTTACAGATGAAGACATTAAGGTTCTGAGAGAATATATTTTTGATTGAATTTCCAAAGTTGCGAAGCCATCATCAAACCCTCTTTTTTCAGACAAAAAGTCCAGGGCTCTTTCTAGTCCATAAAGGTGAATGCATCTTGACTCACATTTTAAGTTCAGTACCTGCTACACCCCTTCAGCTTAGCTCAATCAGTGCTAAAAAGAAGCTTTCATGCAGGGTGTCTCAGTCATCTTTCTAAAGTTTGTCAAGTTTTATTGTTAGCCTAAACCTCTCATTTTACAGACAAGGAAATTGAGTCTCACAGAGTTACCATTGGCTTACACCTTGGCTGGCTGTGCTTTTTTCTGGACAAAGAAAACTTGTTATTAGCTGTCGTGGGGGTGAGGGGGATTTTGTGTGGTGCTGGATTACAGAATTTAGCATATGTATCACTTCTCAGTCATTATTGGGTTTTTTGGGGGGCCGCACAATGGGGCATGCAGGATCTTAGCTGCCCAACCAGGGATAGAACCTGAGCCCCCTGCAGTGGAAGCACGGAGTCGTAACCATTGGACGGCCAGGGGAATCCCTCAATCATTATAATTTTAGAAAGAGTGTATCATGTCAAGTTCCAGGATATTTGCTTCCCTCCATAAACCTGAATATGCTCATCATGTACTCTCTCAAACTAATTTAGATAAATGCTTATTTCCTAAGCTGACCGTTCTCTAAGTTTAAGAGCTAATTTTCTGAGACCAACATATCACTTACCCGATGAAAAAAGTCATAAATGGAAAAATGTCTTGTATCTGTGCCCTGCAAATGCCTAACCTAAAAATACAAGCATTTCCCTTAATCTGATGCAGTCTATTTCCATGAATCTCTCTAATAACAATGATGGCATGCATTCTGCCATTGCATGTGCCAGGCTATTTTTCCTGAATACTGCCACTCCACTGGGATCAGTAAAGAACACTATTAAGGGAGAAGTGTAGGAAGTTCAAGAGGAGCCAAATATGAGAAAAAAATAACAGTCGATCACTTTGGGAGGTAGGCACATGCTTGTTATGTTATCCATTGTACTTGTCAGTGTACCTTTTTTTGTTTTTTTTTAATTAAAGGAAAGAAATGGAGAGACACACAACCGTGAGGCAGGAGTAAGGATGGGTTCTTATGGGATGACACTACTAAGAAATAAGCCAACAGCCTTGAAATAGGCTTGCAGGTGCCATCAGTATCCCTACAGTTCATCTAGACCCTTGCTAATAACCCCAGGGGGGTGGTCCCCACAGGCAAGTGCTCCAGGTCAACAGTGTGTTTAGCTGGGAGGTACTTTTATCCTAGAAGTCTCAAGCGAGGACCCACTGGGGACCCACATTTATAGGTGTTACAACCCAACTTTTCTGTCTGTGTGTGCATATTTATGTGTGTTTGTTTCCAATGATCAGTCTTCCATAGAGACAAATGCCTTAATAATAATAAAATATTACAGTAATATTAAATCTTTCTATACAGCACAAAGAGCTCACAGAGGCTTGCCTTGATACTGGTCACCTTCTAAGATCCTAAGCAAATCACTTCTTTAAAACAATTAATGATTCTGGAAATCCAGAGGACACAGCTTAATTTTTGTTGTCGTTGTTTTTGTTTGCTTTTGTATCAAATTCTTACATTTTAATTCTAACCTTTATTTTATGATAATGTAGATATGGAATTTTAAACTGCTATTAAATCAGTCACACCTCCTATTTTATATTAATTTAAGAAGAATCAATGTCTGACTGGAACTACTCCAGAAATATTTAATTAATCACTATCTTGCTCAAGAGAAACCTTTGTCAGAAATCATTGATTTAGTATAACATTAAATGATGAAAAGGGAAACCTCGCACAGAGAGTGTTCCACTACAAGCTTTAAAGATTCTGTTTTCTCTGAGAAGACAAGTAGGGAGGTCTGATCAATTTCAGAAAGTTGAAAAATTTAACCATAGGTGAAATTCTACTTGGAAATATTTTTTTTGCTGCTGTTGAAATAAATTCAGCCAAAGGAAATTCCAATAAAAAGAAAAGATTAATTCTAGAAAACATAGTAGAAAACAAGCCCAAAGGCTATGTTTTCATTCAGCCTTATTTAATCAATTATTACATATAAAAAACAAAGAAATAAACAAACATATAGCATTGGTCAAGCCTTTCCTTTATTTTTTCCGGCTTTATTGAGATAGAGTTGACATATAACGTTGTACAAGTTTAAGGTGTACAGGGTGATGATTTCATACACTTATATATTGCAAAATGATTACCAAGGTACGGTTAGTTAACACTTCCATCGCCTCACATAATTACCATTTCTCCTTTGTGGTGAGAAGACTTAAGATTTACACTCTTAGCAGCTTTCAAGTATACAATACAGTATTAGCTATAATTACCATAATGTATATCTCCAGAATTTATTCATCTTATAACTGGAAGTTTGTACCCTTTGACCATCTTCACCCCATCCACCCCTCTTCCCATTCTTGTCCTTGGCAACCACTCATCTACACTTTGTTTCCATGAGCTTGTTTCTTTTAGATTTCACATATAAGTGAGATCATGCAGTATTCATCTTTCTCTGTCTGACTTATTTCATTTAGCATAACGTGCACAAGGTCCATTCATGTTGTCGAAAATGGCAGGATTTTCTTACTTTATGGCTGAATAAAATTCCACTGTGTATATGCACCACATTTTGCTTATCTATTCATCTGTCCCCAGTTAGGTTGTTTCCATATCTTGGCTATTGTGGATAACGCTGCTATGAACTCGAGGGTGCAGATACCTCTTTGAGATCCTGTTTTCACTTCCTGCAGATATATACCCAGAAGTAGAATTACTGGATTATATGGTAGTTCTATTTTTAATTTTTTGAGGAATCTCCATACTGGTTTCCAGAGTGGCTGCACCAATTTATCTTCCCAACAGTGCACAGGGGTTCCCATTTCTCCACATCATCACCATTACTTGTTATCTCTTGTCTTTCTGATGATAGCCATTCTAACAGGTGTAAAGTGGTATTTCATTGTGGTTTTGATTTGCATTTCCCTGATGATTAGTGATGTTGAGCACCTTTTCATGTACCTGTTGGCCATTTGTATGTCTTCTCTGGAGAAATGTTTATTCAGTTTCTCTGCCCATTTTTTTATTGGATTGTTTATTTTTTGCTATTGATTTGTATGAGTTCCTTATATATTTTGCATGTTAACCCTTTATTAGGTGATTTGCAAATTTTTTCTTCCATTCAGTAGTTTGCCTTTCCATTTTGTTGATGGTTTCTTTTGCAGTGCAAAAGCTGTTCCTTAGTTAAGTGTGGAGATTTGCTGCTCTCCTATCTCCATGGTGAGAATCTCAAGGCAGACTGTTGCTCAGGAATTACACTGTGACTATGACCAAAAGTCATAACTGTAAATCTGAAGTGTAGTCCAAACATAAAATCCATGAAAATCCACAGTTTTATGGTATAAATATGTTTGTAACTCTAAGGCACAGCTAAGATCTTCTAGGGGGCTCAGTGGCTCCTTTTTGTTTTGTTTTGTTTGTTCTTGAATGTAATCAAAAGTCTTTGGTTACATGAATAAACTACACTGTGTCCTCCAGATTCAAATAGCTCATTCCAACCATAATTTAAATGCAAGGAACTCTGAAATTGCATTCATCAGTGGATCTTCAAAATAATACCAATAAAAACAATAATAAAGCCCTTTAAGAAGATTGCTCTACTTACAATTTTTATAACAGATAAGCAAGTTCACTTAAAGATTGCTAAGTGTTTTAGGAAAGTCTCTATGCTTAGGATGAATTTAACCAAATGGTAACTATTGCCTGTTAAGTGAAGAATAGTATGTTAATTATAATGATAACAACAGCTAAAATTTATTGATATCTTAATTTATGCTAGGCATTATATTAAGAAACTGACATGGATTCTGTAATTTAATGAAATAGCTCTATTAGGTAGTAGTACACCTAAGAGCTACAATCATTAAACCCATTTTAAGTGAAGGAAACAGAAACTTAAGAGAAGTAAAATAATTTGCCCAAGATCACATAAGAATAAGATGGTGGTGTTAGCATGTGTGCCTGAAGAAGTTTGGAACCCGCATGTGTACCTGCTTTTATCCCAAGCAAAATGGGTTTATCATTGAAATGCACTGAGTACTTATATACCAAGTATAATTTTACTAAATACTTTATACTGGTCAAGCTTAGAGGGAAAAAATACGTAGAACTTTAATTACACCTTGCCCACCAAAGCTCTAGTTATAAGAGTTTTGGAAATAAAAACACCTGCCAGGCTTTTACTTTGTGTTATTGGGCCTGCAAGCTACATTTGGAATCACAAGGTATGTAATTGTCCTGTGTCTTTTGTGTTTGTTTGTTTTAAGAGCCCAATCAAGTTACTCAGCATTCCACCCTTCAGGGCTGTGAACAGTGGGTGTGGGCTGGCATCAGCCACACTCACATTCTCTGATAACTGCACAACTGCTCTCTGAGAATATTTCTGACCTTAGGGAGGAAATCTTCCCCACTTCTGAACTCCAGGAATCCATGTTACTTGCAACTTTTGCTTAATGGTAACAACTAGTTCCACAGTTATTTTAAATACACAGGCTACCCTAGCCTTTAAAAGTGTTCAAGACCCCAAATCACATTTTTAAAAAATATAAAACACAACAATAAACTAGTTAAACTTTAATATAAAGTCCCATTGTTATTTAAACACTAGAAAGTCTTATTTTTGTTAGTACATTTTAAAAATATTTAAAAGCTGACTATTACTGCTTCAAAACTTCTGCCAAGGTCTATAGGGCAGTGTTATATTATTTTAAAAGAAGACAGTAGTCTACAGGATCCAACCTGGAGTTCTTTTTTTTTTTTTTTTCTGAGAAGTATAATACATTTTTTGCTGAAGCCAAGGTAAAAGGAAAACTTCTTTTGTTAATTGGTGAAACACAAATTGTATCATATGTGAATATAAGTGTTTAAATATATTTTTTTAATGAAATAAAATACTTCGGAATAAACCTGACCGAGGAGTTGAAAGACTTGTATCGAAGATAATACAAAGAAATGGAAAGATATCCCATGCTCTTGGATTGCAAGAATTAATATTGTTAAAATGGCCATACTACCCAAAGCAATCTACAGATTTAATGCGATCCTTATCAAATTACCCATGACTTTTTTCACAGAACTAAGACAAATAATCTTAAAATTTATATGAAACCATAAAAGACCCAGAATTGCCAAAGCAATCCTGAGGAAAAAGAATAAAGCTGGAGGCGTAACCCTCCCAGACTTCAGACTGTACTAGAATGCTACAGTAATCCAACAGCGTGGTATTGGCACAAAAATAGACATATAGATCAATGGATCAGAATAGAGAGCCCAGAGATAAACCCATATACTTATGGACAATTAATCTTCAGCAAAGGAGGCAAGAATATACAAAGGGGAAAAGACAGCCTCTTTAGCAAGTGGTGTTGGGAAAGTTGGACAGCTGCATGTAAATCAATGAAGTTAGAACACACCCTCACACTATACACAAAAATAAATTCAAAATGCCCTAAATACTTTAATGTAAGACATGACACCCTAAAACTCCTAGAAGAAAACATACGTAAAACATTCTCTGACAAAAATCATACCAATGTTTTCTTAGGTCAGTCTCCCAAGGCAATATAAATAAAAGCAAAAATAAACAAATGGACCTAATCAAACTTATAAGCTGTTGCACAACAGAGGAAACCATAAACAAAAGAAAAAGACAATCTACAGAATGGGAGAAAATATTTGCAAATGATGCAACCATAAAGGAATTAATTTCCAAAGTATACAAACAGTTCATACAACTCAATAACAACAACAACAAAAAAAAAACCAATCAAAAAATGGGCAGAATAACTAATTAGACATTTCTCCAGAGAAGACATATAGTTGGCCAACAGGTACATGAAAAGATGCTCAACATCGCTAATTATTATAGAAATACAAATCAAAACTACAATGAGGTACACCTCATTACCAGTCAGAATGGCCATCATTAAAAAGTCTACAAATAACAAATTCTGGAGCGGGTATGGAGAAAAGGGAACCCTCTTGCACTGTTGGTGGGAATGTAAATTGGTGCAGCCACTATAGAGAACAGTATGGAGTTTCCTTAAAAAACTAAAAATAGAGTTACCATATGATCCTACAATCTCACTCCTGGGCATATATCCAAAGAAAACTCTAATTCAAAAAGATACATGCACCCCAATGTTCAGTGCAGCACTATTTACAATAGCCAAGACATGGAAACAATCTAGATGTCCACTGACAGATGAATGAATAAAGAAGCTGTGAGATACACACACACACACACACACACACACACACACACACAGGAATACTACTCAACTATAAAAAAAATGAAATAAGGCCATTTGCAGCAACATGGATGGACCTAGAGGTTATCATACTAAGTGAAGTAATACAGAAAGAGAAAGACAAATACCATATGATTTTACTTATATGTGGAATCTAAAATATGATACAAATGACTTATTTACAAAGCAGAAACAGACTCACAAACATAGAAAACAAACTTATGGTTACCAAAGGGGAAAGGGAATAGGGGCGGGATAAATTAGGCATTAGTAATTAGCAGATCAACAAGGCCCTACTGTATAGCACAGGGAACTACATTTAATATCCTATAACAAAACATAGTGGAAAAGAATATGAAAAAGAATATATATACATGTATAACTGAATCATTTTGCAGTACATCAGAAACTAACACAACACTGTAGATCAACTATACGTCAATAAAATTTTTTTAGTCTGTCATACAGAGTGAAGTAAATCAGAGAGAGAAAAACAAACACCGTATGCTAACCCACATATATGGAATCTAAAAAACGGTAGTGATGAACCTGGTGGCAGGGCAGGAATAAAGACGCAGACGTAGAGAATGGACTTGAGGACACGGTGGGGAGAAGGGGAAGCTGGGACTAAGTGAGAGAATAGCATTGACATATATACACTACCAAATGTAAAATGGATGGCTAGTGGGAAGCTGCTACACAGCACAGGGAGATCAGCTCGGTGCTTTGTGACGACCTAGAGGGGTGGGATAGGGACGGTGGGAGGGAGACTGAAGAGGGAGGAGATATGGGGATATATGTATACATATAGCTGATTCACTTTGTTGTACAGCAGAAACTAACACAACATTGTAAAGCAATTATCCTCCAATAAATTCTTTTTTAAAAACCAACATTTTTTAGGATTATTAATTTTCTTAGTCAGCTGTTCTCTATAACATAAAGAATTGACTTGAGACAGTTGTCCATATGGAGTTCGAGCTATAGCTGAATAATTACCCTCTATTTATTGATGGTAAATATTTTGTCTTTTCTTTGAGTACAAGGTACTTTACTAAGGTTTAGCTAGAAGTAAGTAGCAATGGGTAACTGGAATACAGAGGTACTCTTGAAAGGGTTAGAATAATGCCTAAATTATAACTGATTCTGCTTCCTTTTGCTAAATCCTCCAAAATCAAGATACATTTTGTTACTATTTTAATATTTATCAATTTATTCATTCATTTGATAGATATTGATTGAGTGCCTGATATATGACAGGTGTTGCTCTAGGCACTAGAAATGCATGAGTGAACAAAATAAGCCAAAACTCCTGATCTCATGGAACTTAAATTTTAGAGGAGCAACACAGATATTTCACAAGATAAATGAAAAATTAAATCATAGGACATTTTGTTAGCTGACAAATGGCAAGGGGAGACATAACACAGGAGAGGGACACAAGGAACAAATACTGGAGAAGTTCGGGATGCTGTTTTAAAAAGCTAATAATCACAGATGTAGAGAACAAACGTATGGACACCAAGCGGGGGAAGGGGCAGGGGGCGTGGAGGGATGAATTGGGAGATTGGAATTGACATATATACATATAAAATGGATAACTAATAAGAACGTGCTGTATAGAAAATAAATAAATAAAAATTAAAAAAAAAAAAAGCTAGCAAAGAAAGTCCTTTCCGAAACACTGACATTTGAGTAGAGAACTGAAGGAAATAAGGGAGAGACTCATTTAGATTCCTGAGGGAAGAGGCTCCAGAAAGTTTTATTTCACATGGTGAAATTGGTCTAAGTTACTTCACCTAAAGAAATTTTATATTCACTTCTTTTTTTCAAGAGGATTAAAATTAGGAATGCGAAGTAACATATGAATCCTTTAAACTATGAATTCCTTGATGACAGGAACAATGTCTTACTCATTTTTTTCTATCCTCAGAATCTGGCCCAGTGCCTGGCATAATAAATGCTCATTGAAAGCAGCAAGGAAGAGAGATGGAAAAGAAAAAAAAATATATATATATATGTATATATATATATACACACAGACACAAATACACAATAATTTCGCTTTCAATCCAGTTTCCCAACTTCATTTTTTAAATTGTATTTTCTAAGGATCATATTTTACAAAATCAACATGATAATCTATTTAGTTTAATTTTTCTTTTAATAAATCAAATATCTTAAAAGATAATAAAAATGCCATCATCCAAAATCACTTGCTTTCATATATATGGAATTTAAGAAAAAAAAATGTCATGAAGAACCTAGGGGTAAGACAGGAATAAAGACACAGACCTAATAGAGAATGGACTTGAGCATATAGGGAGCGGGAAGGGTAAGCTGTGACAAAGCGAGAGAGAGGCATGGACATATATACACTACCAAACGTAAGGTAGATAGCTAGTGGGAAGCAGCCTCATAGCACAGGGAGATCAGCTCGGTGCTTTGTGACCGCCTGGAGGGGTGGGATAGGAAGGGTGGGAGGGAGACGCCGGAGGGAGGGGATATGGGGATATATGTACATGTATAACTGATTCACTTTGTTATAAAGCAGAAACTAACACACCATTGTAAAGCAATTATGCTCCAATAAAGTTGTACAAAAAAATCACTTGTTTTTTCTTTATTTCCCCCATAGTCCTTAGTTTATTTTAATCCCTTGAGTATTCACTGGATGCTAAGAGTGTGTACATCTCTACCAAATCCCCATATCTGCTTCCTTCATTGCTCTTATCACAATCTAAAATATCTTGTTTACACATGTATTGTGTTGTCTGTCTTCCTGACTACAATGGAAATATCAAGAGGGGATGCATCTTGTCTATCATATTAAATCCTGTACTCTAAGGACCTTGCACATAGTATATATACAATGGATATATCTGGAAGGAAAGACGGAGGGAAGGAAGGAAGGAAAGAAGGAAGGGAGGGAGGGAGGGAGGATGGAAGGAAGGGAGGAAAAGTTTTAAAAACAAAAGGTAATAATATATCTGTATATGCCCTGGAAGCCTTATTTTCTTTGTAGACTATTAAAATTTATTCAGTCTTTCAAAGAATATGTTCTTAAGTGATGTTTTAATATGCATGATTGGCTAAAGCCCAGTTGCATAGCAAAAGATGGTTACATGTTTTTCTCAAAGTGTGCACCCCTATAGGGCTTTCATGCCTAATAAGGGTACAGAGTAGTTCATCCCCTAAATTGCATTAAAAAAGGCAATTTACAGAGATCCATTAGTATTAACAAGCTTGGGAAAATTGAATTGATTAGTGACTTTGTAATCTTTTTTTGAATTGTTGAGATACGTAATAGAGACATTAGTAATGTGCAATATAAGTAACTATGTAGCGCTAATCCAGCAAATTTGTTTTGTTGATACCTTTAATCAATACTTTATTACCTTTCCACATTGGTCTTATTTTTTTAATCTGCCACCATCATTTTTCAATATCATTACAATCATTCATCTGTTGAGATATTTTTATATTTTACCACTTGAAAGAAAATCAATCCACAATCTTTATTAAAGACATACTATGTGCAAGGAGCTATGTGAGGAAGAGGTTATCAGTATTTGAAACACAGCTAGTTCTCAATTTAGGATATTTAGAACCATCTCCATAGTATGAATTAATCATAAACAGCAAGTTAGTAAACAGTCAAGTGACATAGAATTTGTGGTCTTCAGTTGGGAAGTTATCAGGATTAGAAATTTAGAAACAAAGCATATGAGGAGAAAATTTCATGTACTGGGAAACAGAAAAATCAGAAGCACAAATAAGAGAAAGTTTCAGATATTTTCTCGAACAGAATATAGAGTAATGGTTAGGGGGAATATTTGAAGATGAAATCAGAAATTGGGTTGCAGTTAGTTTAAGGGGATCCATAATGGTTGAGCAAAAGATTTTAACTATATGCAATGGCATAAAATCCAAATAACTTCATAAAAATAAAGAGTTACAATTCCAAACTATACTATGTGAATGAACAAGAATAAAGTGGAAACTGAAGTATAAGTCTCTAAATGACTTTCACTTCTCAACAGTTTAAGAAAAAATTCAACAAACAAGTCAAATTGAAAGTGCACACTATACCCAATAAAAAAATTTGTCTTAAATTTATACAGCACTATACATGTGATCATTCTTCACTATAAAGTAGATATTAGTAACATATTATGCTAACTATCCTATAACACACTTCTGAAAAATGAACATATTTATTCTAAATATGAAGAAAAGAGCTAAGATGTTAGCAAATTTCATCCACGCACATTTATAAATATGAGTTTTAAAACTGGTGGTGGGAGAAGGGAAAAGGGAGGAAGACAATCTTTCCTGACTACCTACTGTATACGATTCACTGTGCTGGATGCCTTATAGATGGGACTTTCATGTACTATTCAGGGATCAGAAACCCACGATCATGCAGTAAGGAGGCTTGTACTGCTCCTTTACTCCAGCAATGTGCACTTGGTCCAGACTCCAGGCATAATTTCCCTTCCCACAGTGAGCCGTGCGTCGGTGTATATGAACGCTGGAGACATTAGGATGGCAAAGCTTTACCCACCTAATGAAACGGGTAAAGTAAACTGTATTATGAAGGTTGATTATGCTTTGTCATGTTGATGGAACCTTTAATTCAGACCAGTTAATTACAGTTTGTGAGAGTCAGCTGTATGTCTTTGGGTCCAATCTTTTGTCCTGGCATTTGTGAGGGCATTCAAATTGACCATCAGTTAAAATGAGTCTTGTCTAATTGACAAATGTTAGCCCTTAGGGGCCAAGGGTATCTGTCCAAGCCTGAGTGAAAACACAATGGGTGGAAATCCCTGGGTTTCCATTTCTGGCAGTTGGATCTTTCTCTAGGCAAGTAACAAAAATTGACTGTGTCTGGAGAATCTTAACACAGACATTGCTCTTACATGACAGATGAGACAATACAGGGACTTGAGGAGGAAAGTTATTATTAATGTGAAATCAGAGTCAGTCAAATTATTGGGTTGTGTCCTCCAGGACAATTTCATTTCTTCTCTAAATTCTACCACTTAAATACCTATCTTTCTCCATTCTAGATCGTAATCCTGAGCCCTTCTTTCAGGCTGTAACTGTCTAAAGGAAAGCTCCATGCAGATGGCCCAAAAGCAACTCAGACTTACATGTTCAACAACAGACTTGGTATCAGCCTTCTGGGGGGAAAATCTAGTTTCCCTGTGTCGCTAGGTTGGTGCCTTGAAGGGCTCCCCACCCATTACCCAAGGTGGAAACCTGAGAGTCATATTAAGCTAATCCCCATTTCTCATTTGCTACTTTCAATCGTTCCCTAATCCTGTCAATTTTATGTCTTCAACTCAATATTTTTCCCCCTCCATTTAATGTTTAAGTTCAATATCCTTACTCCAAAAAAAAACCCATTTTTAAGATCTCTACTCTCTGGAATGCCTCCTTTCTCTCAGTCATTTATTCCCCTCTAATTTCATTTTTTTCTTCCTCAGCTCAAAAGCCCTGATTGCAATAATTCTTTTTTTTTTAATTATTTATTTATTTATTTTTGGCTGTGTTGGGTCTTTATTGCTGCATGCGGGTTTTCTCTAGTTGTGGTGAGTGGGGGCTACTCTTCCTTACGGTGTGCAGGCTTCTCATTGCGGTGGCCTCTCTTGTTGTGGAGCACAGGCTCTAGGCGCACAGACTTCAGTAGTTGTGGCTCGCGGGCTCTAGAGCACAGGCTCAGTAGTTGTGGTGCACGGGCTTAGTTGCTCTGCGGCATGTGGGATCTTCCCAGACCAGGGATCAAACCCGTGTCCCCTGCATTGGCAGGCGGATTCTTAACCACTGCACCACCAGGGAAGCCCTGCAATAATTCTTTTAATAGCATTCTCCTCCTTTTCCCACAAATATCCCTTCTATTTTTCCTGCAAACCCCAAAACCAATCAATCTGATTGATCATTCACTTTGAGTAATGCTGGGGGGATTTAATCAAATGGACTAATGCTGTGATAAATCCCTAAATCTATGGCCTCCCAATGCACAGGCTTGTCAATACTTTTATACTTTCATGATCACCTCTCTCTGTCTCTCTCCCTCTCTCTTTCTCGCTCTCTCTCAAATATTTATTTGTGCATTTTACTACTGTTCACAAGGCTTTGACCCCATACCCTAACTCCTCACCAAAAGGAGCCCTTGTTTTCAATTCACCAGGAAAAAAATTGTATATATATCTTATTAACTAGAGGCCCCTTCAAGTTCTCACCTTTCCTAGAAACTTATCTATATACATAATCAAAATAATTCCTTTTCTTTCTCCTTACATGAAACATTGTTCCACATCTAACATAGTCACATGGATTTGAATACCACTTACAGACTAATCGATCCCCAAATTGTATCATCTCCAAACTCACGATCTCCAAACTCAGCCTTGGATTTCTATTCCAGTGTGTCCTCTGGACCACTTATCTTTCTCACCTCACTCAATAGCACCAAACCCAGGAATTAGCTTTAGTTCCTTTCTTATCCTCAACCCATAACAATCCATCATCAAGCCCCATATGTACTGAACCCATTCATTTCTCTGTCTCTATGACAACCAGACTCAGTGTACTCCATCTTTCACCTAGAATACTCTGACAACGATCTTCTACCCCATTTTGCTGTTTTTACTGTGATTCCTTCTACTTCTTTCTCCATATGATAGCAAGAATGATATTGAAACACAGACATGATTTATGCCCCCTTTCAGTGGCTGTCCATTGATAAAATCAAACTTCATTATGATGGCTTATAAGGCCCTGTGTGATCAGGCCCCTACTTACCTCTTTTTTCAGTTCCTCAAACTCACCAGTGTCTTTCCTACCACAGAAACTTGGCAAATGCTAGGGAATGTGTTATGACTGTTAAACCAACATTTCTTCAGGGGAGCACAAACCGACAGATGACGAGTCTGGTTCAATAATAAACCACAAAAGAAAGTGAAATAGAGAAGTATACTACTCACAGGTCCTGGGAGAGGTACATAGCACACCTCAAGGGCTCACATGGGAAGGTCGAGGCAGAGTGCAGACAGCGAAAGCAACAGCACCTTGGGTACATGCTTTATTAGGGTCTGTGGGTGGAGTGCTTTGGGCTGCCCCAGGTAAGCCCAAAGTGGTCAACTCAAACCAAAAATGTGGGTTTGGTAACCTCCAGGGAGGTCTTATCTATAAAATGCACAGGGAAGGCCTTGGGAGGTTGGGGAGACTTGATCATGAGGACAACTGGGGAAGTTATATCAGGAGCTTGCATTTTCTTGCAACTCTGAGGGCTGTTATCTAGGTCATGTGCTTGCATGAGGAGGCTAGTGTTAGTTTAAAGTCTCTGAAGGCCACTTGGCCAAACAAAACAGATGTCAAGGTAGCAATGCCATGGAGTAGCTAGCTAAACTCTCAACATAAAGTTTTTTTCCTAGCATAGCTTTTGCTGCTTTTCACACACATTACTTGTTCTTTCTGTCCTTCATATCTCAGCCTAAATGCCATCTTCTCAGAGAGAGATTTTCCCTGATCACTCCAGTCACTCACCTTCTCCATCCATACCCTACCCAATTATTTTCCATTTTAGCCCTTTGTTTCTTTCTTCATAGCACCCATCACCATTTGTTATAAGCTTTGTCTGCATCCCGTAGTGCACTGCTCCATGAAGGCAAAGTCCATGTCTCTCTGGTTCCCAACTGTATCCCCAGAACCTAGCTCGGAGCCTGGGACAAGGTGAAAGCTTTAATAAATGTCTATTAAATGACCGACTGACTTAATCAATCTACAAGGCTAATCCCATCACCTGTGCTCTAGAAATCACTCCCCTCCTCTTTTGGGACCTTGCTCCAATTGATAACCCCCTCTTCTACTTTCAACTTCCGGTCATCCAAACGGATATTCATATCTGAGCAGACTTCCCACGTGGGTCCACGCCTGCCAAAGCTGCCTTGACTGTTAGGTACATCTCCCCAACTATAGTCATTAGCGGATTCTTTTGGCTCTTGTATTAAGCCATGTTGTCCAAATTACGCACTATCGTAATAACGACAGGAGTTTTGCCCCCTTATACCACTGCTCTCTTTTATCTCATTTGTTCAGAAACCAACAAATTCTTTCATACTTGAATTCCCCATTGGGTTTTCAACTTTAAATACTCAAAAATAAAATCCAGGACCCAAATAAGTCCTCCTCGCGTATCTCTGTCTCCCTCTACCATCCCGCCCATACCCAAAAGTAGAAAGCTAGAAATTGTTCTGAACTTCTCCCCATTCCAACAGCCGGCACATTCTATTCACTGTACCTTCTAAATACCTCCTCTGTGCACTACTTTATACTTCAGTCCTCTCTATTTTTACCCTCTTAAGTTTGCTTTTTGTTTCACCCTCTATTTATTCTTCCCCCCTTAAAAGAAAAAAAAAGTCTGATCAAGAGACCCCTCACATTTAAATCTGTAATGGTTCCCCACTGCTTTAAATGTGTATGTCAAGTTTATACTGTGGCATATGAGATCATCTTTCATTATTTAGCTCCCACTCATTTTCTCACCTTATATTCTGATCACCTCTCCATAAGAACTCTTAACTCTGGTCAGGTTGCACTACCAGAGGTTCTCTGAAACCACTATGCTTTCAGAACCTGTTCAACCTTGGGAAACTGGCAAACTAGGAAGTCATCCATCAAGATTCAGGTCAAATATTACCTTTTCAATGAAACTCTCTCTGAATTCTTGTCCTTCCCATCCCTGGAAATGCATTATTTGTATATCTTATATATTTACAGCAACTGTTGAGTTCTGCTCTTACTAGACTGTGG